>NC_139702.1:46414425-46664425 GCF_964188405.1 Protomyctophum parallelum
CAACGGTAAAAAAGTTACAAAGTGCTAAACATGCACATGTGTGCACTGAAATAAAGGGCAGAAGAATGTATTTACAACTAAGACAATCTCCTCAGAACGCGTGTGTGGAGACCTCAAACAAACATAAAACTGGCAGCAACTTTTTTTTTCTTCAGTGGACGACGGGTAAATCCGTTAATTTATACTTTTATTACAATATCCAACAGCATCATATCAAGTTAACAATAATGCTGATGTTGTAGGCTATTTACTATTGTCACAGAAACACACTGCACGGCTACTGTAACTGGAGAACAAACAAAATAGCTACGGCCAATCGAAACGACTCTATGTATATACGTGCAGGAATGTTCACACCCCCAAAATACGGCAAATAATCTGTAATTATAGAGACATTTGTGCAATGTAAATACGACTTAATGACACTAAAACGACTTTCTGATGGAATAAAAACATTATTTAACATTCCAACTGTGTTAATGTGGCTAAAAACGAAAACCACCAAAATAAATAAATAATTGTATTTTGGTCTATAGTGAGATTTCATTAGTGCCGACTTGTGGTTGAAAATACTGGCACTGGTCACATATTTTTGGCATGGGGGGCCGGCCAGGGCATGGGGGGTCAGGGGCATGGGCAGGGCTCGACGCTTAGCATTTTTCCCCGTGTGCTCCTAAATTGAAAAATCTAGTAGCACACAAATTATTTTAGGAGCACGATGAAAAAGTATGTGTTTTTGAGGGGCGCTGGGCATGGGGGGACAGGGGCATGGGGGGACAGGGGCATGGGGGGACAGGGGCATGGGGGGACAGGGGCATGGGGGGACAGGGGCATGGGGGGGCAGGGGCATGGGGGGGGACAGGGGCATGGGGGGACAGGGGCATGGGGGGGGACAGGGGCATGGGGGGACAGGGGCATGGGGGGACAGGGGCATGGGGGGACAGGGGCATGGGGGGACAGGGGCATGGGGGGGACAGGGGCATGGGGGGGGACAGGGGCATGGGGGGACAGGGGCATGGGGGACAGGGGCATGGGGGGACAGGGGCATGGGGGGGACAGGGGCATGGGGGGACAGGGGCATGGGGGACAGGGGCATGGGGGGACAGGGGCATGGGGGGGCAGGGGCATGGGGGGACAGGGGCATGGGGGGACAGGGGCATGGGGGGGACAGGGGGATGGGGGGGGACAGGGGCATGGGGGGACAGGGGCATGGGGGGGGGGGGGGGCAGCCAGGGCAGCGGGGGCAGCCAGGGCAGCAGTAGCAGGTTCAGGTGCAATCTGTCCCAGATAGTAACGCGTGCGGGATGGGAGAGGCAAAACCAAAAGAAAGGTGCCCTTCAAGTTAGCGCTAAAGCCTTCCTTGCTAACGCACACATTCCTCTTCTTTATTGACCTGTTAAGCACAACCTGATAGTGCACACACACACAGACGCGTACGCGCAAACACACACACACACACACACACACACACACACACAGAAGAAAAAAAATCCGTTTACGATCTCTACAGCGGCGGGAAAATTACCATATTGATAGTAGTGATGTTATGTTTTATGGCTTTTCTTTTTAAATATGCCGTTCACAGCACTTTGTAGCGTGTTGAGCTTTTTATAAAAGGTAGTACAGCCAGTCTGGGAATCTTCTGTCTATGTAATGATATACTCTGTATCTGCCTTAAAGGGAGAGTGACATTTAAAAAAGGTTTATTGTATTTTTTCTTATTTAGTTTTATAGGTTTTCTGACCTCAATTGCACCCAAAAAAACCTGAACTTTTAACATTCAGTAGATTTAGTAGATTAGTTTTTCTGGCTAACAAGTGCTCTGATTTACTGTGATGTAACAGTCCACAGGACATAATATGACATAGGAATTTGGAATTTCAATGTAACTAAGGTTTTCAAATAAATGTATTAAGAGTAAAATAACAAATTAGAAGTGAAAAAGTATTGGAAATACTCAAGTAATGTACTGATAACTCAAAAGAATTTACTTAAGTAATGAATACACTTGCACAAAGGGTTTAGTTTAGTTTATTTAGGATCCCCATGAGTTACACCCATAGAGTATATATCTATAGAGAAGACACCCGATTTCTCCTCCCATCCACTTGCATTGAGTTGCTCAAAAGCGCATGAGGCGGATTCACTCCTCCTTCCTGGTAGGAACAGAGTGCATTCTGGGATGGATTGGCCCCAAACACATGAACGCGCGACCGACACATGAACTAGCATCGTGCGTGTGTGCGTGCTACTCGTGGTGAACGCGCATCGCTATGTAGGCAGCAGGCTCGTCTTAACCTGACACTGCCAGCTGGGGGCGGTATTGGGTAGCAAGCTTTTTGGATCAGGCAGCGTCAGGTTATTATTAGGCTCGTCTGCCCTCCAGTGTAGAACTGTTTTCGGAATATTTTTCGGAAAGGAAATATAAAACCATAGCGGTTTTATCATATTAGCATTTTGAATAGATTAAGAACATGGATGTATCTGATGTAAATGAAATCGTTATTTTTATACACCTCTATGAACTGTTTACACACCTACACGTATTAATGCAATAAACTGAAGTTCATTCCAACTTGTGTGTTATTGTGTGGTGGCTGCAGTTGAATATTTGCTTTTAAAGGGACTTTATACTTTTGCTAATTCACATTTAGAAGAAAGTGAAAATATAGGCTACATACATTTTACAAATACACTTACCAATGACAATGTAGAACAACAAGCTCTGAAGAGTAACACTTCAAGCCTGCATGGCAAATTCAAGGTCACAGCACCACTCTAAACTATTAAATAATAATGCTACCGATCTCTAATAAAATGCCAAAATACAATAAATGATGGGTTATTTTTCATAGCACTTGTAGCACTATGAATGCAAATATAATAAATATTAAATATGTATCAGACCCCGTCAGTATATGAGTATAAGAATATGCTTTGTGGTAATATCAATAGGTTGAACAATTTTGTAATTACAAAGATAAATGGTCACACACACTATATATATATATATATATATATATATATATATATATATAGCTCAGTTAACCTTCTCCATGGATGAGGTTTGGTCTTGCTGCTGTGTTATGATTACTTCATCTTCTGGTTTAAGCTGGACACCATGTGACCTTCAAGCTAAAAATTAAAATGACAGGGAGACAATCTTACCACAACATGCAGCCTACTCAATCGGTTAAGACATCAATTTATTGTTTTATTCTCATTCTGTTCTCATTGGATATCAGATGTCAAACATATTATGCGTCTTCATGATCCTTTTTGTGCTTATTTGAATCTGCAGGACTATAAAAAAATAATGTGTTTTGTCTTTTAGGTATTTTAATTCAGGTAATAATAGAAATATTCTGAAATATATAACATAATCTAATTTGGTGAACATCTAGTACAAGTGCCTAATGAAATATATCGATTATCTAAACAAACATTAAAGTCCATAGACTTGACTGACTTGTCTGCCATGTGGCGCAATCTTCAAAAGTACAAGCTCACAGCATGTGAGCTTTCCATTTTCTTTAGCTATTTAATGTAAAACAAAGTGGTTAATGAAATATATCATATAGCATATGGTGTCATGTTCCTGAACCAGGTTTTAACAATTCACCTCTGAATGTTAAATGGGGATTGCAAAAAAAATCTGATTCCATGTGACTTGTATGTGACCTGTCTGCATTTAGACTTATTTAAACAAATCAGATTCCAATCTGGATGTGGCACAGATAGATCTGATTCAGGCTAGATTTGGCTGTCAGTGTAAATGGTGCTTAAGGGAAATGTGTTCTGTACTGACCCCCCCTAGTGTCCAAGTTCACTTATTCTGAGGACCCAAGGAAGATATTTAGTTAAAAAGGTTTAAAAGAAAACGTTAAATATTCTGATAGTAAGCATTGCCATAGCATCCCATCAGAAAGGAGTACCTTGGATGTACAGTATTCCAGTCCCACTGTTTATCCAGTGTGATTAATAGATTATTTTAAAAGTCATTGCAATTTGATCTGTGACTTTTGCAGAACCAAATGTTTTAATTCAGAGGTTGGTTTAAAATGAAAGCATTATGATTATCTCGGTAAGCACATCAATACGAATCTGGGTTATTATTGTGGTTATCTTAGCACTTCATCATGGATTCCTTGGGTGAAATTCCCAGTTTTACACTTCACATGTGACAGATAAATTCTTCATTGATCTCCACCTTTTCTTAAATGCACTTTGTCCAAACAGAATAAATGTCATTTACACACTTAACCATAATGTTATTTTAATTGGAAAATTTATCATTTTCAGTGTTACGGAATAATTTAACCATTGATTTTAGACTGTAAAGAGACGGCACTGCACAGAGCTCCACGACCACCAGTCAATCAATCAACGTCCTCTGCCCAGGGATGGAGGCTTGAAGACGGGGTAGATGGAGAGACATAAGCCTAGCAGAAAATGACTTTCGCCTACTTGTAGGTTATCAAACCATGTATTTATATCGGTAAATAATCATGTCGATGCTAAATCAACATTAACATTTCATGTACAGCTGCTATTTAAAAAAAAGTTTTTTGAATTCGGACTCGGGAGTTCTACAGAAGCCTATGGTAAGTGAATGGGAAGTCTCTGGCAGTCAAAATGACACAAGCGATCTTTATAATCTTAATACTTGGTCACAAACCAACTATTTTACAAGAACAATATTGATGTAACTAGAGATTAGACAAATTAGCTATATTTTATATACACAGAATAATAAGTAATGAGCAAAAGTCCTGATGCGACATTTCCTGGTTTTAATGCGGTCGGTCCGTCAGCGCTCTCCGCTCTGGAGCAGAGCTCAGAGCTGCCTGAAACTTTCTGGAGTGGGCGGAGCCTAGTGCACGTTCATGTGTTTGGGGCCAGACCTTACCAAACTGCAATACCTTCTTTCGGCCACTATGTCCATTTCGCCTCAAGATTTCCTCTGGGTGTCTTCTCCATAAATATATATACTCTAAGGTTACACCTGGCAACAGCTATTCTTCCTGGGGTCCTCACAGAATAATATCAGTCCGTCCGTCCGTCCGTCCGTCCGTCCGTCCACCCCTTCACCATAACAAGATGCTCAAATGTTTACCTTTAGTTTTTAGTCTCTTTAGCCACACAACTATTGCTATATAGAATGCTATGTATAGTCTGGAACTACACCTCCCAGAATGCTATAGTCTGGAACTACACCTCGCCAACAACACTCATGATCAGAGCTTCCGTCGCTGTTTTTGTGCACGTAAATTACACATATTCATCTATATGTGTAATTTACGTGCACAAAAATATATTTCATAATATCTTTAGAGCTTACTTTTTCAATTCCATTTCTGCTAAGCATCAAGCTATATGCTTAGATGATTTATATTCACAGATATATTAGGAATTATTTGTGCAACTGAAGACGAAACGGAAGTGGGGAGGAGGCTCCACTTAATTTTACTCATGATCAGAGCTTCCGTTGCTCCAGACTGTATGACGGAAGCATTTATATTTCACTCATGATCAGAGCTTCCGTTGCTCCAGACTGTATGACGGAAGCATTTATATTTCACTCATGATCAGAGCTTCCGTTGCTCCAGACTGTATGACGGAAGCATTTATATTTCACTCATGATCAGAGCTTCCGTTGCTTCAGACTGTATGACAGAAGCATTTATATTTCACTCATGATCAGAGCTTCCGTCGCTCCAGACTGTATGACGGAAGCATTTATAAATTGCGAGAGGCAACAGTCTGGTAACGTGAGACTAAGAAATGGACGGCATATTTTGCAACTCAGCTGTCACTCTCGTGTTGATGAACCCTGCAGAGTGTGACAAACATCTAAGGACTAACTCAATGGACCGGAGTAATAAGAAACGCGCGCGCGCGCGCACACACACACACACACACACACACACACACACACACACACACACACACACACACACACACACACACACACACACACACACACACACACACACACACACACACACACACACACACACACACACACACACACACACACACACACACACACACACACACACACACACACACACACACACACACACACACACACACACACACACACACACACACACACACACACACACACACACACACACACACACACACACACACACAAAATCATAATAATGGTTTACCATTATTCCCCTCTCTCTCATTCTAATGCCAAGCTCAAGCAGACCTATAATCTTCCTCACTGCATTGTATTTGCACCGATGGGGGGCAGGCATCATGCCATGCATCTTGGGCAGGGTGGACCTTAACACTAGCATGACTGAGGGGTCATTTTGACCATTTGTTTTAGATTTTGAAGATGATTATCTTTGCCCGTGACGCTTTCAGAAGGTCCCCCTTCCATGACTATCATCATCCATCATCAATCCATCATCTTAGACATTTTTTACATCTGAAACATTATAATATAATGTTGGTGTGTTACTTAATATGATAATAGTTATTTATTCAACGCCGTACTTATCTTGTTTTTCTTAAAATTCTTGAGCGAGGGGTTAAATAGAGACCTATAGCTATTGTCCTTGTGACAATCATTCACCAAAGCATGTGATGTGGATAGCTCTAATGACAGACAGACACAGGGTGCCCTTGATCAGGATGTGTTTACCATTCATGCAGGGGATATTCACCGAAATGAAATCCAAGTTAAAGTGCTATCACCAACAGTGAATATAGGGTTTGGTATCCAGTTACCAATTGTATCCATTACGTATAGAATTGGACTCACCCAAGATGATAGGCCTCTGTGATTGAACAGGAGGCGTTCATATTTTATGCCTTCCTCATCCGCTTGTCGTCGCCTATAGCAAACCGCAGGATATAATATGCATTATCGAGGAGCCTGTCCAATACCGGGTTATGCTATAGATTCAACTCCTCGGCGGGGGGAAGGGGGGACGGAGGCCATTGGGGACATGAAAAAAAAAGGACAAAATAGGGGGGTGTCTAGTAAAAAACAGATCAGTGGCCTTGTGGGCCTTGTGTCCGCCCTGGGACTGGGAGGGTGGGGTTCAAACCCTGGCCGGGTCATACCAAAGACTCTAAACAATGGGACCCAGTGCCTCCCTGCTTGACACTCCGCATCAAGGGTTGGATTGAAGTCCCTGCGACATACTCATGTCCAGGGGGTGTATTTGTACATCAAGCTGCTTCACGCTACAGAAACAGGAGATAGGCTCCTGCCCTATGGGCCTCATGGCTACTTACTTATATTACTACTAAAAACAGTGGTTTTCAACCTTTTTTCATATCAAGTCCCATTATTTATTCGCCATTTGAGCCACAGACCACCATGTGATGAGATTTATCATCTCCGAACCAAAACTTTGAATATGTTGTTGTTTAAAAAATAATTTAACTCTTGAGAGCATAACATGAAACCAAATGGACCACTTCATGTGGGTCCACATGAAGTGTTAAAGATCTAATAAGGGTCCATTTAGTTACCAAATATCGATTATTTAGCTGGGGACCACCTGGAATCCCTTAAAGGACGACTGGTGGTCCCCGGCCCACTGGTTGAAAACCACGGCACTAAAAGGAATCAAGATCATTTCTGATAGAAGAGAAGATAAAATGCATGCATGTATGCCTGAGGAAGGTCCAAACGTTGTTTCATTAAATAAGACAATACTCATACCGAGCAAATACACAGTGCGCGGGTGTACCTTATTGCTTTCATTGATGTCCACTGGCCTACGCACCTGTGCATACGCCTGATTTCTAGGTGTTAGAAAATTGTTCCGGTTTCGTGGAATGACTCGTAGATTCACTCCTCGACCGGGTCGGGCAAACACACATTGGTCCCTTTCTCGTTCCTTGTGAGCATTACAGGAAACCGTACGCAGCTCTGCACGCGGCCAACGTTACAAGAACGCTAGTCTCGCGTAGCCAGACAACTATTCCACAATCTCCGAAATCCGAATGCTATAGAGTCTGCAACTAAATCCGAGTAAGGAAGGTGCCATTTCCGTTCACGAAAATATATTTTAAAATATCTTTAGAGCTTATTTCTTTTATTTCCTTTTCTGCTAAGCAACAAGCTATAGCCTATATATGCTTAGATGATTTATATTTACATTAGGCTACATTTGCGTGACTGTAAAGACACAACTACAAGAAAGCGCACAGAGGTCAAACAACTTACGCAAAAACAAAGCACGTAAATAACTGAATGTATAAATAAATGTCAAAGTATGTTGGAGACTTAGGGCGCTTTCACACCCAAAGTTCGCTTAGAAGGTCCGGATCAAGGACCAAGGACCAAAAATTTGCATTTTGATTTTGGTCCGTTTGGTGTTCACACTGGACTTTGTAAAGCGTACCAAATATGTAAACAAATGACACGTGGACATGTTAAGCGAACCAAATAGTGAGGGGGAAAAGAACATGAGGGGAAATCACTGTCTACAATTTTTGGGGCAACCTTCAGTCACACAGAGAGAGAAGAGAACAGCAACATGACAAGCAGCAACAACTTGCTATTGCATTAATTCTTATTAATTATTTTATTAGCCAAATAAGAGCAACAGATGAACAGAGGAGCAGGTGTTTGAACAATAATGTGCTTGCTGCTGAATGCTGATGCATAAATTCACGGAGACGTATAGCCTACAACAAGGTATCCCCGATAAAAAGGACTTTTCTTCCATGTGTGCACCTTCACCCATGTTATTTCTGCGCATCAAATCGGCGCCGCGGCGGGCATTTCCATGTCATCTTATGGTTTGGTCAGTTGGTTATTAAGCTTCAAGTCAGAACAGATCCGCTGCAGCTAATTGAGTTGACCTAGTTTTACGTCTTTTGCTATAGTGATGTAATCAATTAATCATTTGGGACCACCTGTGTATAGCTTATTTAACATTGGCTTTTTCTCGATACCTGCGGCCTGCGCGACATGGATGATTTTAAATATTTCTCTGTCTCTGCGTCTCTCCCATATAAATATATGGGTCTCTCCCCCAGTCCCCTCATGTGCGTGCGCGCCCACGCGCCCACACACACACACACACACAAAAAAAGGAGAAACTTGCATGAAGACTCATGCATCGCAGATTCGCATGCTTTGTCATAACTTTGCGTGGCGGCGGCCGGCGCATGCTTAAAATAAACAGATCTACAAGCTTACATCGTGTGCCATACCGTACACCATTCCATGTCGATAACTTGTACATTTTGCGCATGTGAACCTCGTATGCTGCGCTGCGCCTCGACATATACTGTATGAGTCTACTATTAAAGGGATTGTGACATTTAAAACACATTTTTGTAGATTTTTTGGCTTTTTTGGCTTTTCTTGACATCAATTTCACCAAAAAAAAACGAAATTTGAACATTCAGTGTATTCTCTGCTGTCTGGACTTTTGTGAATAATTATGCAAAGATGTCTCATCTGGTTGGACGGCAGAGATATACGTAGATCTCCGCTAAACCTCCGCCCCCTCCCCTCTGCTCCCTGCCTAGTGCCTACCCTCTCTTCTCCGCTTCCGCATTGTGACCGCGACTTTGTTTCTTTGTAATACTTACTAATAATGGCTTCTAGAGAAAAATCAATCTGCTCTGTTGTTGGCTGTGGATACCAACTTACACTGGATACCAACTGGCCTAGATGACTCTTATTTTTGACGACGTTCCTACCACGTTGTCAAAGAAGCGCATCTTGGGTTGACAGGAAAGGGGGAATTACCGACATCTACAGGCTAAAATAATGTGTTTTTCCATGGCTTCTCAGGATGAACTTTACACATGCACAAAAACTCGTGTCAAGAAATACTGGAGTGGAGTTGAGTGTTCAAACTTTTTAGACACGTTTGAAGGACCATGGCCAAGACTTTTAATGTTGTTAAAATTATGTTATAAATCATGTCATAATACCTTTAAAATCAGCTGTCATATGATCCCCGTAAAAAAATATATGCTTTTATAACTATAATTATTAATGCAGCCTCACAACTGCCGACGCCCGACGGCTATTTTGCCTATCGTCCTGTATTTGGTCCTCTATAAAGTCCGAATGCATTCACACCAGTAACGAAGCGCACCGTGGTTAGTTTGGAAGCGAACCGAGTCCGGCCTTTTTTAGCGGACCATGGTTCGTTTCTTTGATCCGCACCAGAGTTCGTATGCACGTTCACACCAACCGAACCAAAGGGGTAAGCGGACCATGGTTCGTTTTAAACGAACCAAACATGTCCGGTGTGAAAGCGCCCTTAATTGTGACTTTCCAGGCCTTACAGAATACCGTGGGTTTGCAGATTGTTCAATGCATGTGAACAGGGGGGTAAAAATGTTACCGTCACGGAGGCATGGGGTGAGTCAATATATTGGATCCATTGTTCAATGGTTATCAAGCAACCTTGGGAGAATATTGATTCAGCTGGTGAAACCCTATATATAGTTCATTGACTGGTGTCCCCTCAGGGGTCTATACCGAGCCCCCTCCTTCGTTTCCCCATTTGATCTACAAGTGAGCTTGTTGATCTCTATACTGCGATAGTAATCATTGGATAAAATTGGTATGCCAGTTTCAGTTTCTGAACAAACGGAGTACTATCACAATATAGAGCTTTTTAACACTTATTTTAACTAAAGAAAATCACTTACTACCTTTAAAAGGGGGAGAAAGAATCCCGCTGTGTGCCGTGCGTGCATGGCAGGTTGGACACAAGTTACATGTGTTGTTTTGTTTTTCTCAGTAAGCATTCCACCAAGTCCTGAGGCAGGGATGGAGACATACTGTCAACTGTAGTGCATAACAACATCATGTACTGTAGTAGAGCAACAGCTAGTGAAATAACCCAATCAGTCCAGAACGTACTTTTCAGCAGCTAGCTGGGGGAGGGGGAGAGAGAGAGAGAGAGAGAGAGGGGGGGGGGGGGGGGGGGAGGGAGGGAGGGGGAGAGAGAGAGAGAGAGAGAGAGAGAGAGAGAGAGAGAGAGAGAGAGAGAGAAAGGCGGGGTAAAGGAAAGATGGAGAACGGGTAGCTCTGGTCCATAGCAATGAGCAAAATCTATGATTCTGCCCTGCATTGGCTATGCTACTTTCGCTTTTAAATCTCACATGTAACTCAGACCAGCCTCTCCTCTTTAGCGTATTTAAAAAGAACGTTTTTGCTACTCACCAAATCAAAGGTGGGTTGCGTCATTAGAAAGCCACTCAGTCCCCCACCACACGTATAAACGGTACTTTTTGGCCAGAAAGGGATGTTTTTTCACCAGAGGAAAAATATTCTCTATGAGGCAGTTCTCTGGGCAATATCGGTAGAGGGCGCATTGGAGTAACTAAAATTATAAAAAGTATATTTTTTCCAGTGGAAACAAAATCCCTTTTTGGCCAAAAAGTACACTTTATACGTGTGGTGAGGGGCTCAGTGTGTGTCCACTAAGGAAAGTATAGGCTTTCTAATGACACAACCCGCCTTTGTTTTAGTGAGTAGCAAAAACGCTCTTTTTATTTACGCTAAAGAGGAGAGGCTGGTCTGAGTTCCATGTGAGATTTTAAAGCGAAAGTAGCATAGCCAATGCAGGGCAGAATCATAGAAGCATTGGCTATGGACCAGAGCTAGAGAACGGGTAAACAGAGAATGTGTGGAGCTGTGGGAAAGCAAATAAAGCAGACAGAGAAAAGAAGGGGGGAGGGAGGGACAGAGAGAAAAGGTAGAGAAGTACTAAAGAAAGAGACAATGCAATGGAAGATCATAGCAGAACAAACGAGCCGGGAGTGGTAACGCTATACTCTCGCTCTGAATAAATGTCTGTCTGTGTGACTCTCAGGGTATTTCCATTATGTATTCATTGTAAAAATGGAAGTGGACCAGCTCCATCAGCCACATAAACCATTCAGGCAGGCCATCCACAAAGAAGAGAGAAAAGAATCCTTCTGTCATTTTGTTCCTTGCTTTCATACAACAATTAAGCTATGTGTAATTGTCCAGGCCATAAGGCTTCTAGAACCACTATGAATTATATATTGTTCGGTGAGTTAATGTATGAATAAGAGACAGCATTACGTTGTTCATCGTGATTCGCAGCCAACGCCAGTACATCGAAGAAAACATCGACTCGAACAAACTAATTGTTGGAAGTCTCACTGACAACCTGGCTGCAGTAATTAACGATGTATATATTGTGTGATATCCCAATTAGCATTTAGGTGTTGAAGTTTGCTTGTCATTTCTCCCCCTTAGGCTACTATGTTTATGTGGAACATAAACATATATTTATGTTTTTTAAATGGCCTCAAACGATGTGTTAAACGCATCTAAATATTTATATAATTCACATAATTCCCTTGTGTCCGCATAAATAAGCTCATGACAAGTGTGTTGTTCTCATGCAGTGCAGGGAACTGTCACCACGCCTGCAGTGGTCTACCAGGTGAGTACCGAGTATAGTTAATTAATCACCTACACGTCAAGGCAATTAGCAGTTTGACATACACCTGTGCTTTCTAGGCCAGTGGTTCCCAAACCTTTTCATGTCAAGGACCACCAAATTGACACTAATTAGCCTGCGGACCCCCATTTGAAAAGATATGCCAGTGACCCCGATAAGAGAGGACTTTTACAACTTATTAACGTTTGCTGTTAGGAAGAATATTCTTTTGTTTTGGATCAAGGATGTTGCATAACATTACGGCGCCGACCTAAGGAATCCAATCGAGGGATGCATTGGACGGGTTTCAGAGTAAAAGCAGAAATGTCTTTCCGGCACCCTAGAGCTTCTATTTTTAAGGAATTCCGGCACTGTTAAAGGGACACTTCACCCTTTTTGCAAAAAAATATATGTTAATGACGTTTAGAAGCTTTAGAACACTTTCCTGGAGATCTTTATGTGTGTAATATGTGGTTTTAGATATTTTAGATTGTAGCAGTGAGCCTGTTGTCTCTGATGTCATGGACACTGGGCTCACTTCCTTCCTGGACTACATGTTGTCTCAGTAAGACAGCTCTCCCCCTATCCACAAGGAGGAGCAGTGCACCAAAGAATTATGGGAATTGTAGTCCAGGAAGGTAGTGAGACCAGTGTCCATGACATCAGAGACAACAGGCTCACTGCTACAATCTAAAATAACTAAAACCACATTACACACATAAATACCCCCAGGAAAGTGATCTAAAGCTTCTAAACGTCATTAACATATATATTTTTTGCAAAAAGGGTGAAGTGTCCCTTTAAGAGTTAAATCATTTCAGTTATAGGGAAACCTGCTTCCTGTCTGTGGCTTGGCTATCATCTTGTTTGTCTGGATCATGCATTAGAGCTTTAAGAAGGTAAAAGGGGGGATACACCAAAGCCACAAATTCCCAGAGGATCTCAACAGGCCAACGGAAAACAAGACGAAACGAAGATGAAGGCGAGAGTAAGAAACATCCCCTGAGGACTCTTCTCAATTGTTATTCCAGGCAGGCTGTCAGATTTCCATTATTTTCTGGGAGGGAGTTGGGGGGGGGGGGGGGGGATAAGGCAGAGCAGAATATGGAGAGAGCTTTGGGTTGGCAAAAGCTGTGGGTATGCTGTATGCTTCTGAAGGTAATTGGCAATGCCTGAATTCATTTTCATAACTAAGCTCATTCAAGCTAAAGTGACTGATGTGTGAATTCTCACTCGCCAGGCAGGTCTCCATGAATTTCACAGACATATTTGCTCCATCCAAATACTGTATTTTATCTACCGGTACATGTTTTAATAATTACTGTACATTGTTAAATATGTAAAGCTGATTATATCTTCAACTTCAAAGTCGGACTAAGCAAATTGATAATACAGAAACTAGAATGGGACACTTAACACTTGGAAAGCGGTAATTCAAGCTCTAGTTTTATCACACCTTGAGTACTGCCCAGTCATTTGGTCATCTGCTACAAAAACAGACTCCAACATTTTACAAATAGCTCAAAACAAAGCTGCCAGATTAGCTCTCCAGTACTCCAACCGGCGGACACGTATTTTGTGTGTGTGTGTGTGTGTGTGTGTGTGTGTGTGTGTGTGTGTGTGTGTGTGTGTGTGTGTGTGTGTGTGTGTGTGTGTGTGTGTGTGTGTGTGTGTGTGTGTGTGTGTGTGTGTGTGTGTGTGTGTGTGTGTGTGTGTGTGTGTGTGTGTGTGTGTGTGTGTGTGTGCGCGCGCGCGCGTGCATGCGTGCATACTGTAATAGTAAATGACCTTAGCATTCAGGTCACAAGACGGCATGAATCTATGTCAAATTCCTTGCGTTTCCTGTGGAGGGATATGTCATGTTAATGTCTACCGTAGGCTATACTGTCTGAATAGCATATTGGTTGGCCCTGAGATTAAAGACATCACATATGCGTCACTTCCAGGCCACTTTAGACGCATGACTTGAAGGGAACAAAGCGAGCAAAGCGTAGCTCTGAATCATCACTGCTCACTTCTAAACGTATTAAAGATTTTCACAAACAGATTATCATTCACTGTGTGTCTCGCTCTGGGTTTCTGCCAATCAATCCTCTTCATTTTTTTTTCCGTGCGTGCATGCATGTATGCATAATGTGGCAAGTCAGAGGTCTACCAAAAACCAGGATGTCTCAGAATAGCATATTCAAAATGATCGGAATCGGATCCCTATTCAATATTATAATTATTATATCCATATCATGATTAGACTGGATATTGTCTGTGATTTTGGATATTGTATCCATTGTGATCAGAGCATGTGTACGGAATACAAGCTATATGCCCAGAGGGCTGTGCATAATTATCGTTTTTTTAATTATTGTGCGGTTCTGCTTCTGTCACTGGCGTTGAACTTGGTTGCGGCATGGTGCTCGCAGTGGTACATTAAAATAAATACCATACTTCGGTTGATACATTTGAACTGGGTCTGTTTTAATTATTCTATGATATTTTAAATAACGAAATCAAGCTAATTTACATCATGCTCCAAAAAAGACGGTCTGAAACGAAGGCCTTCAGGTTTAATTAGCCAATTTCAGGAAAACAGCATTTTATTTCCCCCCCCCCCCGTCATTTCTTTCTGCTGAGCAGAGCGGGCATCTGAGTGGAGCCTCGGAGCGAGCACGGAGCGGGGAGCGCTCAATGCGTAAATGAAGGTGAGCGCTGAGCGAGCGGGGAGCGGCGTGGGGGAAGATGAACGTGAGCGCGGAGCGAGCGTAATAAAAGCTGTCGAGAGTGAAGAGCGGAATTATCGGCCGCTCCGCTCCGCTCACATGCTCTGATTGTGATATGGTGTATAAGTGTTCTCTGAAAATATAAATATCGGATTGGGAAAAATCGGTATCGGCAGATACTCAAAATCTAATGATCGGAATCGGATCGGGAGCAAAACGTGATGGGAACAGCCCTAATCAGAAGCAAGTGTCTGCGACTGTTTTTAAACATTGTCTGTTGCTGTTCTGTCTTTGTTCATTGCTTTGAAATGTTGTATCGTGTGTATCTCGACAACACTGCAAATGAGGGTGACCTTAATGTCTTCCGAGAATAAATAAAGGTTTGAATGACTGAATGAATGAATGAATTAAAGAAAGAAATAAAAGGTCCTGTACTTGCAACAGTACATCTTTATACTGGAAACGAACTGTATTGCAGAGCAAAAAGAAAAACACAAAACTATTTAAACTAAATTAAAAATCAAACAAAAAAATAATACCATGGGACAATCAATACCTTTTCAAAATGTTCACCTCAGTTTTTTCCCTAGCCTCTTTCGGAACCCTCGGTTAGCTTTTTCTGAAGTTTGGACGTCGCTTACCCTAGGGTCCCTGATCGGTTATTAAGCCCTCCATGGGATGCAGATGTACATACCCTCCGTTCACGGAGAGCGGCGCGCCGCTTGAGTGTTGGTGAGATGTTTCAAAGATGCATAACACGGAGACAACGTAGGAGACAACGGAAACGCGGGCGAAATCACATTAACCACCGATGCCATTAAGTATTTTTTTAAGTTTTGGCTTCTCTGAAATTCTCTCTTCCCATGTCCCACCTCCCACGACACAACAGCATTATAAACATCCTGCATGCACGCTGTCGGCCAATCAGAGGCAGTAACTAGGACGTGCAGCTAGCCAGTCGCCACTCGGGAGGCGGTACAATGGGAAGTCAATAAGGAAGTCAAGGAAGTGAGGAAGAGAGAATTTCAGAGAAAACTTCAAAAAAATATTAAAAAAGACTTAACGGCATCGGCGGTTAATGCGATTTCACCCACTTTTCCGTTGTCTCCTATAGCCGTGTTATGCATCTTTGAAACATCTCACCAACAATCAAGCAGCACGCCGCTCTCCGTGAATGGAGGGTATGTACATCTGCATCCCATGGCGGGCTTAATAATCGATCAGGGACCCTAGGGTAAGCGACGTTTAAACTTCAGAAAAGCTAACCGAGGGTGCCGAAAGGTGCTATTTTTCCCCCTGCAAAGTCCCTTTAAATGTGTTCCAAGATTAAAGTATTCCAAAGTATAATCCCCAAAAAAGTGTTGTAGTTTTCTTTTCTCAAATCAAGTATAAACGTTATGAAACAAGCTCACCGAAAAAGGAAAAAGGAAGTATCTTCCTCACCCAATACCTTCATGTCAGCTAGGAGTCAACTCAGCTGGATCCAATTTGTTCAAAAGCTCTGTTCAGAGCTCAAAACATCAGACATCGAGCAAACATTCCTTCTTCCCATGAACAAAGTTCTTCTGTTAAACTAAACTGCTTATTGGTTTAAGTTAAATTCAGATACTTTTGCTTAATATTGGCTTTACAAGACTTTGTTTGTGAAACAACCACCAAACACAAACACTCTTCTTACTGCCCCAAAATGGAGCCCCTGGCCGGCCTCACTTCCTGTCCTCTTATAGCTTCCTAGTAGCTCACTTCCTGGAACCATTACTCACATGTTAGTTTTCTTCCCCACAGCTCCCCCTCTGATCAAACCTAGTAAACAGAAAATGTGTGACAAAACAATACATTCTCCATACACTACATTTCAGGGTTAAAAGAAAAGTAGCTCATAACATGTCTATGGTGGATTTATTTTAATGAAACAAACGCTTTGCAGATTGAAAGACGATAATGTGATGAGTAATGTGGTGAGTTTAACGTCGTTTAAAGGGATTGTGACATTTAAAACACATTTTTGTGGCTTTTTTGGCTTTTCTTGAAGTTTGAACATTCAGTGTATTCTCTGCTGTCTGGACTTTTGTGAATAATTATGCAAAAATGTCTCATCTGGTTGGACGGCAGAGATATACGTAGATCTCCGCTAAACCTCCGCCCCCTCCCCTCTGCTCCCTGCCTAGTGCCTACCCTCTCTTCTCCGCTTCCTCATTGTGACCGCGACTTTGTTTCTTTGTAATACTTACTAATAATGGCTTCTAGAGAAAAATCTATCTGCTCTGTTGTTGGCTGTGTCAATCAACACAAGTCCTTAAACTGGATACCAACTGGCCTAGATGACTCTTTTATTTTTGACGACGTTCCTACCAAGTTGTCAAAGTAGCGCATCTTGGGTTGACAGGAAAGGGGGAATTACCGACATCTACAGGCTAAAATAATGTGTTTTTCCATGGCTTCTCAGGATGAACTTTACACATGCACAAAAACTCGTGTCAAGAAATACTGGAGTGGAGTTGAGTGTTCAAACTTTTTAGACACGTTTGAAGGATCATGGCCAAGACTTTGAATGTTTTTAAAATTATGTTATAAATCATGTCATAATACCTTTAATACAAGCAGATCAGACATTTGATCAATGGGCTGTCCATCATTGGAGGGTATTGCAACTCTATACAACCCATTATTTAAAAAAAAGTAGTGTTGCAAATTGCAGCTAAGAGTACGGTAAAGTTTAATGTGTTAATGTCGTCATTATATTCATCCATCCATTCACTTACTGTAGTTGAGCTCTAGGAGTACAGTATGTTGAATATTTCAGGGCTAAGCTCTTACTGTGTTGTTACAGTGTAAGGTAAGCTAAACTGGGCACTTCTGAATCTTTCATGGGCCAACAGCAGCAGGAGGAGATGCAAACAGGAGCACAGCATTTGCACCACCACCTGCATTATGGTGCATTCATGTCAGGTTAAAACAGCAAAGTTTGACATGCAGAATAAAACTTTGTTTATGCCCGTTTTCACAGCAAAAGCTGTGGAAAGTGTTCTGTCCGTTTGAAAGTGTATAGATGATATTTCTTGTTCAAACAATTCACTGTAAATGTCGTCATGTTGCTTCTTGTGTTTGAGAAAACCCAGTACTACTAAACTCGGTCAAAAGGCAGAGCTCCAGCAATTAGGAGTTGGAAAGGAGTTGACTTGTCCTAATCAGAAGTTGGTAAGAACACACCCATAAAATCTCCACACAGAACCTTCCACATACTCACTTACTTGCACTACCAACCTCACTGATGTAAATAAATGCCTTGTTTAACACTTTCAGCAGCAAGTAACCAGTTCATTTGAAATGCCTGCAGGGAGCCAGCTATATCCCCTATATACTGTAGGGGCCATTCTATTTCCACCCACACAGCCCAATACAACGAGAGGAGGAGCAAAAACCTTTTCAAGCAGCAGCTGACATGTGTTAGGTTTCACAACAAGTGGTAACATGGCTGGCACGATGCGATCAGAAATCACTATTTACATCTGAACGCCGGGCGGTTTGGACTAAAACGACAGAGTATTTTTGGGGGAAAACAAGCAACAAAGTAACAACAATGAGTCGATCCTTATGGGAGGCGCGCGCATTGATCCTCACGATGGGAAGAACGTAGGCGCTGTCTAGCAGCCTGGGCAGCACAGAAGGTTAGTGTTGACGGGTTCGGCGACCTCCAGGGTTAAATCTTAACCCGTCATCTGACGGTTTGCGAGGCGTTTTGGCGTACATCGGGTTAACTTTAAACGTGTCTCTTCAACGTAATGTTGTCACATTTTGAAACCGGTTTGTGCCACATGAAACCGCGGATATTGTAACTCCTGCATGGTCTTGTGAATGATAAGGCCAGAATGATAGACTTCGTTTGTTTTTTCGAATGGAGCGCCGCAAAGTTACTTATTTTTGATATACCGTTGAATAAGACCCCAATTATTTTACCCAATTAACCTTCTATGCGCCAGTGTAAGCTATACTACAGTACGTCACCCTTTTTTGTTTCCAAGCTAAATCAAGTCAACAATGCATCAAAATATGTGGCCTTTATCTTAATACAAGTTTTCCCAACACTCAGCAACATTCAGCACTTTCTTGCAGGGCATGTTTTTTGTCTTTCTGTCTTTTTTTTCTTCTGTTGAACAATAAATCAATGTACGGTCATGGCGGAGCTTCTTCAGAAAGTTGTCTAAATACTTGCATGATTAGAGCAGTACGTATTACTCATGTCACGCCATGAAACATTTTGACGATAGACACAATGGACACAACGGAAAGCCCATTAAAACATGTTCTACTATAAATCAAAATGTGTGTCATTATGGACCTGAGAGGACTCTACAGTCTACAGTATATTTGACACTGGAAAAAAGGATTGAATGTGCAAAGTAGTAAACCAATACATCACACACACTAGATGTTTGGTATTCTGGCATCTTACATTCAGGATACTGGTATCGGTTACTTGGGCCACCCTCAAGTACTCTTACTCAGAGCCGGCCCCGATACTTTCACCCGAGTACAAAAACATCCAATTGACACTAGGCTGAACGAATGCAACAGGAGCAAGTCTGATCGACCCAACACTGCAGCAAATCGAAATAAAGTACTCGTATCGGTACTCGGTATCAGCAAGTACTAAAAATTAAGTTATTGTACTCGTACTCTGTCTTCCAGGTATGTTATTCATGCTGTAACTATAAATATCATACAGTATTTGTATTTGCTGGTGCACACATATGTCATGAATGATTTAAATCTATTGGTATCCCAACCGTTTAAATGGATTGCAGGGCCGTGGCACTGCATGTGTGGATCTGATGAGATGAGCACATTGCTTGAGATGTATACCGTAATATTTCCTCAGAATCATAAATCATTCATAAATGTGGTCAGGAAATTCAGGAATGAATTAGTAAAGTAGGTACAGTACAAGCAGCAGGTAACCAAGCTAAAAGAGACTAAGTATTCCTGAAATAGTGCCCTGCATGTGAGTGCACGCCCCAGCGTATCCAGGCCAGTGCACTATGTGGATCTAAACTACAACTCCTTCTTCCACCTTTTAATACAAGAACACGACAACGTTGCTGGGAGCTGACAAGTGTGTAAAAACACTAGCATTTTCTTTCTGTAAAAGGGCCACGGTGGGTTCGAGTGTGAGCACTTGATTTCAGATTTGGTTATCCTGTGCATCTTACAACAGGCACAGAGAGAGTTCTGCTTAGTTGGCAAAAAATAATAAAAAGAAATGCATCTAATCTTCACAAATCCCATAGCCTGAGCTAACGTGTTAGGTTTCTGGTCTAGAGGGGCGGGTCGCGGCTGAGATTTGTGCACGCCCTGATTGGATCTCATCGATCTGTCCGTCACCCCCGGCCCCTTCTCTCCCCCCTAGTGCAGCGCTACGTCACATCATTTGGAGCGACGCCCACCCGGAAGGGTTGACTCCCAATTTTAGACCAGAGCGGCCAATGCTTTCAATTTTTGCACCAACAAAAATGAAAGCCTGGTACCGAGGCTACAAATCCCATTGTGGTTTAAATAAAAACGAAACAAACGTTTAATGCTAATCGTAGTCAAACATCAAATTAAGTATTAGCCACCATATGCCATCAGTGAGTAGGAATTATTGTGACTCCTATCACTCCAGACATCCAGAGAAAGACACATCCTTGCGAAAATAAACCAATGAGGATGGCTCACATAATACACCATTTTCAAGCATGCATTTTGAGTTACTGTATACCAGGGATATTCAAATGGCGGCCCGCGGGCCACTTTTTTTTTTTTTTTTTTTTTTGTGAGAATAATAAGAGGGCTAATAAAAGTTACAGGTATGGTGTGTGCGATATTAATTGTGAGATTACCATAATGACGGTAATCATTAAAGGACCAATTTTCAACCTATCTTCATATAATAGGTCCTCACTAATAATCATGATAAAATGATAAAATACTCGGTCTGTGTCACATAGGAGGGCTGTGGGCAGTTTAGAAACCCACCCAACAGTGACATCAATGGAGAATCCAAGCTAATAGAAACTGCAGGCTTTCTAGTCCTGAAAAGTTGCAATGCGAAAATGGAAGCCATCATTCTCACAATAATAAACCCTGTTAGGGTCCATTTGGTTCCATTTGTACACTCTCGGAGTTACAGACCCATAAGGGTCCATTTGGTTCCAAACCATTTCCCTGGGGACCCCCTGGAACTGCCTCAAGGACCCTGGGGGTCCCCGGACCCCGAACACCACTTTGGGAATCACTGCTCTATGTAATCTGATTTTTATAGTCTGATAAACTATTCTCACGTAAATAAATCTTGTTTAAAAAACAATCTGCCTAACGATGATGTCACTGGTAGTCGTGGACGGGTTTCTGAACTGCCCACAGCAGAGTGAGTGAGTGAGTGAGTGAGTGAGTGAGTGAGTGAGTGAGTGAGTGAGTGAGTGAGTGTGTGTGTGTGTGTGTGTGTGTGTGTGTGTCCAGCTGATGGTCGTTAATGTCAAAGCAATGCTGTTTATGCACTGTCAAATAGGTCTAGGCCTACATCTATTCTAAGGTGGCATATACTTGTATAGACATATTATCCTGCTCATTACTGTGCGGAAATATACATAAATCTTCGTGTTTGAGCACAAAAAGCATTTTGAGAACCCACAAATTTCCGCGCTTTGCGCGCACACATGTGCGGCCCCCCACACACAATCATTCTACAGTTGTGGCCCCCGGCCTAATCTAATTGAATACCCCTGCTGTATACTGTTACTACACACGTTGTGACCGGGTAGCTGAGTTGTCATGGGTTCGATCCCGGGCACCGCCAACTCAGCGCATGAGTAGCACGGCTTGGTGTTGTGCGGTAAGTACAGGGAGCTGATGGTAGGTGTGACTCCATATCCCAAGCGTCTATAGGGCATTGTAACGGGGATAGACTCCATCTCCCAGAGGTCTAACAAATCAAAAAATCTTAAAAATTGACTTGAGCGGTTTCCTTCCGACAGCGACGATATGCATATTCTGGTTTGGTGGTAAACAAAGGCTTTCTCTGTCATCTGACATTTTTTCACACACATTTTTGCTTTGCCCTCCTCAGCTGCAAGGAGAACTGTCTGTGAGAACATTTGTGAAAGTCACGTCCTTCCGGTGGGTTGCACTATACTAATACTAATAGTAGACCTATTTCCTTTGTCCTCTTTGTGCCAGTGTTGTTTTCGTTGACTATGCCGAAATGTTTTTCACTGACAAACTACATA
This sequence comes from Protomyctophum parallelum, assembly GCF_964188405.1. NCBI lineage: Eukaryota > Metazoa > Chordata > Actinopteri > Myctophiformes > Myctophidae > Protomyctophum > Protomyctophum parallelum. The sequence continues at coordinate 46,436,833 of NC_139702.1, forward strand.
AAAACGAAATAAAAACTAAGCCATGACTAAAACTAAAACTAAATATACCGTTGATTTAGTCAACAAATAAAAACTAGACTAAAATGTTAGGAAGGGACTAGTGGACAAGAGATCCAATACTGTATAAATAATTTTACACTTACAGTATGGTAGCAAGCTGAAAATAGCCGATCTACAAGCTCAAACGTTGTGTGCTTGTAGATCGGCTATTTTCAGGAAGTGTAAAACCAGTCATTACGACGGCATCAAGGCCCTACAAAGTACATTCACTAACACTAAAGCATTCCAGGTGACTAAAACGTGACTGAAACTAAATGAAAACTATTCAAGATGACTATGATGACTAAAACTAAAATAGAAATTTGCTGGCAAAAACAACACTGCTTTGTGCCTGGCTAGATGCAATTCTGACCCTCTGGAAACATAACTGTGGACGACAACACAACTTGGCACTTTTAATTCAAAACTCTCTTTTTCTTTTCCTCGTCGTGATTCAGCTATAGATGTGTCAACGTGGGATCTCTGCATGCTGTTATTGTTAGTTAGTTGCTGCGAGAGTGAGGCCTAGCCAACACACCAACTCGGGATTCCTGGATCGCTGCCCTCCACAATTTCCTATCCAACATCAGGTTCTTGAGCTCTTCAGTGTTGTCAGCCAAGCTGTCGCGCCACAGAACGTCTACATACAGTAGGTGGTTTACTTGCCTCAAGTTCTGGGTGCCTGACGCAGTGCCCTGCCAGCCTCATCCTTCTCTCTCTGACTGTGTCCGTGACCCGTGGTAGGTCCTCATAGAGGTCCACATTTCTGATGCGGCCCGTCCATGTGACATTCGTAGCATTCTTGTGTAGACACAATAAACACTTTCCTGCATTATTTTGTATGTGTTTAATATGTTTTTGTTTTTTTTGTTTCATATTTTAGTCATGACGCCATGTTCATGACCAAAAACCGCTCATGAAAATGTGTTCTCACTTCCTTCCTGGACTACAAAGTCACATATACACACATGTCTGATATGTTTATTAATGGTTAGGGTTTGCATGGAGCCAGACTCATAAATCATAGAGGATACGGTAGCATAATGGGGCCAAGTTATCTCTGTGCCTGCTGTGATTGAAGACTGGCAGTGGGTTAACCCATGAAGACCAGACACCAGATTCTACAAAATGTCTTCTAAATCATGACGGTTTTCAGAAAAATGTATGCGTTTCTATGGCAGTGGTTCTCAAAACTATTTCATGTCAAGGACCCCCAAAAACGATATGTATTCGGCGGTCAGCCACTATCTGAAAATATGTTGTTCCAGGGACCCCCCGAAGCAAAGATATGAACATTCGCTGTGAAAGAATATATATTCAAAGATTTGCACACATTTCACGATTTTTCAAAAATAGCCGCACTACAAGCTCGTAGCGCGGCAGTCGGTGCCGCGCTATGAGCTTGTAGATCTGCTATTTTTCAACAGCTAAAGTTTACAAATAGTGGTTAAAGTGGTCAAAAGCTATGAGGCGACGCAGACGCGTCCTGAGGTCTAAATGGGTTAAGGGTGTTTTCAAACCAGCACAACCTGTCCTTGGGTATCTACCAAGATCAGAACCTGCATAAAATAATGAAGCCAACATGCACGGCTGGTGGAAAGAAATTACCACAATATAATAGCATTATACTTAGATGATGGAATGCTAACCTTTCCAAATTAGTTCTTTAATCTTTTTCCACGTATACGTTTTTGGTTTGAAAACAGTCCACAGAGATAATTTAAATTATGTCACACAAATAAAATATTCACTGTCAAGGAAGCTATTTAAATAATGCATCGTTACAATTCCAGCAAAGACGTTTGGCTTGATTGACATCTGTTTCCACAAAAAAAATATATATATATATATATATTCCTGGAGGTATAGCCATCAAAGTCAAAGTAATTTTTCTGATTAAATATTGATCTGCTATTGGCACAGACCTTCACTCTTGTCCTAAAGTCTAGTTCACTCCAGAGACATCCAATAGGAGAGTTACGACATTGAGGGGGCAGAAACAGAGCGCTCGAGCGCCGTTCATGCAGCCTGAAAGAGGGACAAGCTACGTTGGATATACAGGTACATAGTTTATATATATATATATATATGGATATACAGGTACATAGTTTATATATATATATGGATATACAGGTACATAGTTTATATATATATATATATATGGATATACAGGTACATAGTTTATATCTATTATATATTAGATAACTTGTACCCAACACATGGCAAGAAACCCAAAGCCACAACAGCTACGTCGCTATTGCAACACCCACAACACCATCTTACACACTACACCCACACACACTCACACGGCAGTGACGTCACACACTTACCTTCGCAGTGTCCGGGACCTATCTCCTCCTATCGCGCCCAACGCCAACGCTCGACACCACCCGCCAAAAAATGTTCATTGCAGTGCCACCAAAGATGCCTCCCGTCCACACTCACGGCGGCAATGCATTTGTTTACTACAAACATTATCGCCCGAAGCACCCACACCCCCGGAACACTGTTGCCCTTTCACCACGCTAAATTCGCCAGGTCTATGCAAGTGAGCACAAATTACATGTGAGAAAATTCATTCACAAGCCCACAAATGCCATTCAAATGCCATTCAACACACACTAAGACTCGCTTACAATTCGCAAACCTGGCAACACTGCCCTGTCTTCTAATAGGCCCACACTAGCTCTCAGAATCTGATTCTGATCTCCCGCAGGAGAAGAGAAACGAGGAAGGGGAGAGGAATTGTAGCCTCACAATTTTGCTTATTCCTTCTAAATCTCTGTATTTAAAATATCGCTCTCTCAGCTAATCTCTTAGTTCCATCAACATTGTACTTTGTCTGTAGTTTGTTTGTGCCTACACACACACACACACACGCACGCCTGGAAGCCACGATCTCTCTCTCTCTCTCTCGCCATGCCTCTCTCTCTCTCGCCACGCCCCCCACACACACACAGGCTATACACGCACGGCGGCGCCGCGGCAGCGAGACAGGACGTTATAATCTTGAGTTTCATTAAATAACTGTCTTTCTCCGCACGCGCACGTGCGCACACAACATTATTCAAGTGAAATGCGTAACGGCAATATTGGGCTAATATAGGACGTTATAATCTTCACTTTCATTAAATAACTGTCTTTCTCCACACGCGCACTTGCGCACACAACATTATTCAAGTGAAATGCATAACGCCAATATTGGGCTAATATAGGCTACCAATAAACAACCAGCTCATATACCCACCAAATAAAACTATCATCCCATTGCAGAAAATAGTTACAAAATGTAATTGAGGCTACATACAGTGGTGTCCCCTTCGTCTGTACCAGGCTGACTTCTATAGGTTTTGAAAGGTACCTTTCTTTTTGTTTATTTTCTTTTTATTTATTTACCCAGGGAAGTAGCTGAGCACAGGTGCTCATTTTCAGCAACGCCCTGCACATCGAAACACACACACACACACACACACACACACACACACACACACACACACACACACACACACACACACACACACACACACACACACACACACACACACACACACACACACACACACACACACACACACACACACACACACACACACACACACACACACACACACACACACACACACACACACACACACACACACACACACACACAGGGGTGTGTTTTTTTCACCCACTGTGTAATACAATGAATGGACGGTAGGTGGCAGTAGTACAGAGGCCAGAGAAACTATAAGACAAACGCACATGGAATGGGAAATAGAGGGGGGGAAATGGAAATGGTAGGGTTTTTATTTTTGGTATTTGACTTTGCTACTGATGATTGTACGCAACAACAACTATTGCATTGTGTGTTTGAGCTGACAGGCCCTTTTTTATGTCAATCAATCAAGTCATCTCAGGTCATCTCAAGCGGCAGATGCAAAAATAGTTTTTTATAGGGCCATGTCATGTGCTCTACCTGCAAAGCCTTTGTGATCTATAACTTTTGGGCACCGCTTAACGTCAGATCAGGGGTTTTGTCGGCCAGCGCCAAAAATGCTCCCCGACACCATAATCGGAGCAAATACCGGGCAGTGTGTATGAGCCATAACGTGTTGACTACACTACACTACACTAATAAGGACACATAATAACTAATAACCCATCCGTTACTACATGTGGAGTCAACTCCCGCAATTTCCTTCTTCCCATAGTGCGCAGCAACATAACTCTGGGATGAGCGGCCGCAAAGCGGCCGCGGAATTCTAGTATACGTGGATATACAGGACAGGTACATAGTTTTCAACGAGGGCGGCGCAAATCATTTTGGAGAAAACAAAATGTGTGCAACATGGCAACTGTTTTAAAGTATTGCACCGTAACAACTATAAAGTCTCAGTGATGTTTATGTTGTACGATTACTTCAAAACAATCTAAATAAAAGCTGGGCTGTTGCCTGAGTCCAATGCATTTCTGCCTAAAAACTAGACTAAAATGTTAGGAAGGGACTAGTGGACAAGATATCCAGTATAAGTAAAAAACAAGTAATTTTACACTTATGGTTGCATGCTGAAAAAAGCCGATCTACAAGCTCACAACGTGACGGCGTCGCAGAGATGTGAGCTTGTAGATCTGCTATTTTCAGCAATTGTAAAATATGCCATTATGGCAGCATTATGGCCCGCCAAAATACATTTTAGTCAACTAAATCAAATGTTGATTTAGTCGACTACAATCTTATGATATTTTGTCGACTAAAACTAGACCAACACTAAAACATTCCAGGTGACTAAAATGTGATTAAAACTAAATGAAAACTATTCAAAAGACTATGTCAAAAACAACACAGGCCTACATACGTTCTGGTATAATGGTGTGGAATGAATGGGACATTGTCCATCTAAGCTGCCGTTTACGACAGAACATAAATGAAGCATCAGAATGTTCTGGGGGTAAAAGCACAGGTCTGTTAGGCCATGTGGGAGTATAAAGGCCTTTATTTATTGTGAAATATAAGTCTGTATCTTCTATAAATCTAAGACCTAATCAACTATCTCACTTATAACCCTGTCGAAAAGTGATGACTTCTCATCATAAGCCCACACGTCTGTCCCTGTTGCCACAGAGGCAAATAAAGGCATTCTGTATAGAATAATATATACTTTCTACTCGAGATCTGAGACATTAGATACGGTGGAAAAAGCTGCAAAAGAAATCTCAGAGGCCCAGAAACGAAACTGATTGCTTTCACACTGCAACACTGCTCAGAGAATAAAGTGTTTCATGGTATGATATGAATATTGTTTCTATACTCTCTAGGAGTTCAGTGTGTGGTGTCTAAGAGTGTGGCTAAAGGCTAGCAAAACACAGCTGTTGATTATCATGACTGTAAAATATTAATTACAGTGAAATTAAAATGGCAACAACAGCCTCCCGGGTGCTTGCTTGCATCTCTGAGTGAGCATGTTTGTTCTTATTAACATGCAGTTTACACTGCAAACATACTTCTGGTGTTTTTTGAAAGTGCAACATTCTCACAATGATTGCTTTTTTTAAATATAATGAATTGCGCTTTTCTATGCACTACAGTAGCTATAGTGCCTACTTAGTCTCGCATGGCCAGACTGTTGCCGCTCTCACAATGTTCAAATGCTTCCGTCATACAGTCTGGAGCAACGGAAGATCATGAGTAAAATATAAATGCTTCCGTCATACAGTCTGGAGCAACGGAAGATCATGAGTAAAATATAAATGCTTCCGTCATACAGTCTGGAGCAACGGAAGCTCTGATCACGAGTAAAATATAAATGCTTCCGTCATACAGTCTGGAGCAACGGAAGATCATGAGTAAAATATAAATGCTTCCGTCATACAGTCTGGAGCAACGGAAGCTCTGATCATGAGTAAAATATAAATACTTCCGTCATACAGCCTGGAGCAACGGAAGCTCTGATCAGGAGTAAAATATAAAGTGGAAGTGGAGCCTTCTCCCCACTTCCGTTTCGTCTTTACAGTCTGACAATACAAAGCGTGAGAGAGAGTGCAAATCACTCAGAATAGAGATCTTATTAGTAGTATTAGCTGTCCCCCAGCTGTGGTTTAGTGGGCCTCTATTACATCATTACAGACCAGATTCAACAAATGTCTTCTAAATCATCACTATATCAGTGGTGGTCAAACGTTTTCCATGTCAAGGACCCGAAAATGTATTTGGCCGCCGACCCCCATCAGCAAATATGTTGTTCCAGCCAGGGAACAGGTTATGTTCCCAGGCTCTCTGCTTTACCACATTGTTTTCATTTCAACTGCAGGTAAAACAAAATGCTGCACCTCCGACACACACGGCTGGTAGAGAAAAAGTTAATTTTAGACACAGTTTACACTAGTATATTCAGTATAAGGTACAGCAAAAGGGGAGTTCCACCACGCCTCAAGCCTGTGATATAGGCTGGTCTGGTGCATCATAGGCCTGTGATAGGCCGGTCTGGTGCGTCTCAGGAAGGCAATGGAGCATCTCAGACACATTAAGCCTTTTTAATCAGCAGGGTGCAATTAGTCATTTAGTTCTCATTTTTGTACCTGCACCCTGCTGATTAGAAAGGCTCAGAGTAGTAGGCCTATGTACGGTTTGTGTGTGCAGAGAGTGTTGAGAGGCAGGGGCTGAAATCCCGTAAGAGGGCACTTTTGGACAGAAAATAGCAGATCTACAAGCGTTGAGAACTTGTAGATCAGCTTTTTTCGGGCCGAAACCCTGCACTCTTTAGCTATAGAGATGCGGCGTCACGACATGAACGCAAAATGCTGTGTTCAAGTTCAGGAGACTTCGGGGAAAAAAGCAATTCTCCTGAATGCTAGCCTTCCGGCATGGCATGGAAAGGAGACTCATTTGCATTTATTGCACCATGTAGTAAATGTCTGGTGAGGGCAGTTGTTTTACAGACGGGTAAAAGGGCAGGGGCTGAAGCCCCCTTTGATACCTGTCCAGCTGCCTCTGCAGTGCTTATGGTGAACTGTAATCATTTGCAGAAGCAACGTTGTCATCTAAACATGGACTACTTAGTGAATATCCGAAGGCGTACATTATCTGCTGTCTGATATCTGTGACAGTCAATAACAATAAGCAAGCCTCTTCCGAGCCCTGAAGGTCAATGGCATGTTATTATTATTATTATAGACCTATTCATTATTTCACCACCAGATATGTTTATGGGTCGTTATGCATGCGTGAGCGGTTTGTTTCCCCCATAGCAACACACATGCCTCTCTCTAGAAGGAAGGCCTGCACTGGGATTTACCCCCGGACTGTTAACCTAATGAGGGGGACATTAGAAGAGGTCGCACCGAGGGGGACATTAGAGGAGGTCGCACCGAGGGGGACATTAGAGGAGGTCGCACAGAGGGGGACATTAGAGGAGCTCTCACAGAGGGGGACATTAGAGGAGCTCGCACAGAGGGGGACATTAGAGGAGCTCGCACAGAGGGGGACATTAGAGGAGCTCGCACCGAGGGGGACATTAGAGGAGGTCGCACCGAGAGGGACATTAGAGGAGGTCGCACAGAGGGGGACATTAGAGGAGGTCGCACCGAGAGGGACATTAGAGGAGGTCGCACAGAGGGGGACATTAGAGGAGGTCGCACAGAGGGGGACATTAGAGGTCGCACCGAGGGGGACATTAGAGGAGGTCGCACAGAGGGGGACATTAGAAGAGGTCGCACCGAGGGGGACATTAGAGGAGGTCGCACCGAGGGGGACATTAGAGGAGGTCGCACCGAGGGGGACATTAGAGGAGGTCGCACCGAGGGGGACATTAGAGGAGGTCGCACCGAGGGGGACATTAGAGGATGTCGCACAGAGGGGGACATTAGAGGAGGTCGCACAGAGGGGGACATTAGAGGAGGTCGCACCGAGGGGGACATTAGAGGAGGTTGCATGAGGGGGCGATGCAACGCTTTGTGAGCTTGTAGATCTGCCATTTTCAAAATATTTTTATACCTTAGAAAAATGGAAACATTCTGCACAAGTAATTTAAAAAATTTGAATTTAGACTAGCTATATTTTGATACCAATACTTTAGTAGGCCTACTTTTATTCAAGTACATATTGAATTCCAAACTTTTACATCAGAGTAGTTCTACATTGCAGTATCGATACTATACTTTTACCAAAGTAAAACAATTGCTGCGTATGACAGATTAGGAGAGCCATGTATGGAATCTCTGGGGGAAACACAGGAGGGATTTGATCCCACCTGGACTGCAAACACAGAAAACATGGAGGGATTTGATCCCACCTGGACTGCAAACACAGAAAACATGGAGGGATTTGATCCCACCTGGACTGCAAACACTCATAAGCTCCTTCAATTTCCGCTCCGCACGTTTGGCAGCAGCGAGGCAGCGACCGCCGTCCTTCGTCACAGCGTGCCAGAGAGCAGTTGCGAGGGGGCCGAGAGAGAAAACAGCCGTCCCGCAGAGGGGGGGGGTTGGGGGGCTAATTATTGACATCATGGCTTGTTTGCTAATCCTCAATCATTAGCCATTGTTTACTGCCAACCACGAAGTAACAAATAAATGAAAAATAAATAATTAGAAATTACAGGGGCATAAACATGCAATTACCGATTCAAATGTACTATACGACTCGCTTGGCTTTGCGAATCGGAGGATGCTGGGGGGATAAAAGAGACCAGAGAGAGAGAGAGAGAGAGAGATGACTTCATTAATTATTCTCCGAGCTCTTTAATTAGTGGAACCTTTCAGACACTCTGTGACAGTGTGTTACGCTGCTGTCCCTAAATCTCAATGAAGATTAAGACCACTCACAACAGAGGTCATCACACACACACACACACACACACACACACACACTTTTGAAAAGAACTGCGAGGGACCCCCATAAGAGAAGATGTTTACGGCTCTAGCAGTGATTCTCAACCATTTTAATGGACAGAGGACCCTCAGTTTGACATGCAACAGGCTAAGGACCCCTATTTAATGGCATTGCTATTTCTGGGACCCTCAATTTATATTGTAAAATCAACAATTTTACTCTGAAAGGAAATGGACCCGTTAGGGTCCATTTGTTACAGAGTTACAGACCCATAAGGGTCCATTTGGTTCCTAACTATCATTTAGCTGGGGACCCCCTGGAACTCCCTCAAGGACCACCTAGGGGTCCCCGGACCCCACTTTGGGAACCACTGTGGTACGTAACATTTGGAGCCATGGTGAAACCAGGCTATTTATGATGATAGTTAAGACACAAATCTACAGCAACAGGCCAACCAACCAGGGGACTTAATGTAACTCATGCTGATGTAATGTGCCAGAGTTGCAGATTTGCGAGTGAACTTCTAAAGAAGAGAAGGTCAACTGAGCTGAGAAGGTTTGATAGATTCGTGAACAAGACGAAGGTGGAAAAAGTAATCTACCTATAATAAAGTTTCTCATATATTGGTGCAACGATGGCCACGGTAGAGTTATGTACACTTTGCAGCGTTGATTTGGTCGACCAGATTGTGATATGACCAGATTTGACTGAGAGCCTGCCATCGCGCAAACTCCGGCTTTTCACCAGAGAAAAACTTTTGTTCCCCCAAAATGAATAGCACATGCACTCTTCACATACTCGAGCATGTCTGAAATAAGTGTCAGAGCTGAAATCGACATGTAAATATGAAATAAATTCTTAAACATGTAGCTATAGTTGTAATGTTAGAGACCACAGAAGTGAATCTTTCTCAACTCGCTTTTTTCTGCAAGACATTACTCCATAAGCCATATCTCCAAAACTGGTGGGTCAAACTGGACAACCAATGTCAATTTGAAGCTATGATTCCCTGCTTTCACATGACATGAAAACGAAAATTCAGCCCCCTCAGTTAAATTTATTGACATATGTCACATTCATAATCAGAAAAACAAATTCCTGTGTTTCGAGACATCCTTCAAAATGTCAGCTATAGGAGAATAACTGGAAGACCAGATACGTTTCAGACGGACAGAGAGGACTTCCATTGGCGAGGTGCATAAATATACATATCTATGATAATTGAAAACCCTGCGTGCACACACAGGGACTCGTCTCCATGAGTCTCCATTTGAATATGAATAGCTCTCATTTCATTTTATTCCAATTGCACATCCTATCTAGCAGGGCCGATGCATAATATAACCGCTCAACCCTCAGCCAACAAAGCCCTTCTCCTAGACGTTGCCACTCGTGCTGCGCATGCACGTACTCACGCATGCACGACACGCAAACAATGGTAAAGGTGTGTGAATGTGTGTGTGAATGGATGAATGAAATGCACAATCTATGTAAAGGTATGTGAATGTGAGTGTGAATGGGTGAATGAAATGCACAATCTATGTAAAGGTGTGTGAATGAGAGTGTGAATGGGTGAATGTAATGCACAATCTATGTAAAGGTGTGTGAATGTGTGTGTGAATGGGTGAATGTAATGCACAATCTATGTAAAGGTGTGTGAATGGGTGTGTGAATGGGTGAATGTAATGCACAATCTATGTAAAGGTGTGAATGTGTGTGTGAATGGGTGAATGTAATGCACAATATTTGTAAAGGTGTGTGAATGTGAGTGTGAATGGGTGAATGCAATGCACAATCTATGTAAAGGTGTGTGAATGTGTGTGTGAATGGGTGAATGTAATGCACAATATTTGTAAAGGTGTGTGAATGTGAGTGTGAATGGGTGAATGTAATGCACAATCTATGTAAAGGTGTGTGAATGTGTGTGTGAATGGGTGAATGTAATGCACAATCTATGTAAAGGTGTGTGAATGTGTGTGTGAATGGGTGAATGTAATGCACAATCTATGTGAAGGTGTGTGCATGTAATGCACAGTCTATGCAAAGGTGTGTGTGTGTGTGTGTGTGTGTGTGTGTGTGTGTGTGTGTGTGTGTGTGTGTGTGTGTGTGTGTGTGTGTGTGTGTGTGTGTGTGTGTATGGGTGAATTTAATGCACCTTGGATGAAGGCGCTTTAAATTCACCATTTACCCATGTATGCACATAGACATGTGTAATGTCTATGTATAGGGAAAAGGCAACCAGTGGTCTTGGCATGGAGGAAGGAATCATCCAGAAGTTTTCTCATTAAACCGTAGCAGCTTTTAGCCTCAGCTCAGAGAAGCTTACATCCACAGCCAAGACGTGTTCTTTATATTCCAGCCCATTATCGCACAGAGGCGAAAATCTAGACAACATGGAATGCATGTACAATATTACTATAGAACGCCCACACGATGCTCAGAAAATCACTGGCGCTCTAAGATCTAAGCCACCAGAAAAGGGATAAAGGCAATTAAACTAACTAACTGAATGAATGAATGCGTATAAAACATGCGTTTTAATCCCATGACACTGACGTGGAACAATTTACACGGAAAGGTATTGCCTGCATGTCAGGAATAAACAGATATGAGGGGAGAACAGCTTGGGAATATCCAATAAGGGAACGCATCTGTGTCACCTCATAGCTTTTAACCACTTTAACCATTATTTTAAACTTTAGCTGTTTTTTACTTTTGAACTCATATCTTTGCTTCTGAGAGGTCCCCTTTTTGAAAAATCATAAAAAAGTGTGCAAATCTGTGAATATAATCTGTCACAACAACCGTTTTTAATGTTTTAACTCATATCTTTGCTTCTGGGGGTCCCTAGAACAACATTTTCAGGTGGGGATCGGCAGCCAATTCCAAATAGATTCTGGGGGTCCTTGACATGAATAATAAATGAAATAATAATAATAATTTGAGAACCACCGACATAGAAACATGAGGTTTTTTTATCAGAAAACTGTCATGATTTTAGAAGATATTTTTTGTAGAATCTGGTCTCGGCTCTCGTTGGGTTAACCCATTTTGACCTGGGAACGAAATGTCTTCTAAATCCTATGTCGTTCTCAAACATTTTCATGTCAAGGACCCCCAAGATTATATGTAATTGGCCGCCGACCCCCATCTGAACATATGTTGTTGTTGTGCCCCCCCCCCCCCCCCCCCTCCAGAAGAAAAGATTTGAGTTAAAAATGTTCGCTCTGAAATAATATATATTCAAAGATTTGCGCCACATTTGCACGATTTTTCAAAAATAGCAGATCTACAAGCTTGTAGCGCGGCACTCTGTGCCACGCTATGAGCTTGTAGATCTGCTATTTTTCAATAGCTAAAGTATAACATAATGCCAAAATGGGTTAAGGAGAATACTGATTGGCTGCTTGCGATGAAAGGGTAATGACTAATGCATTCTCCGTCATACAGTACGACGACATATGAACCATGCAGCCTCTGAACACACTGTGTCTTTGTAATGTGGAAGCAAGGAGCTAGGAGAAGTCGATTTCCCCCCCAATGCAGAACCAGACGATGAAAAACAAGTGGAATTGGCTGAGGAGGGTCTCGGGGAAAAAGATGGGCTTTGTGGGGAACTCTGCTTCATGCTCTCTCTCATTTCCGCGAGTCACATTTAGCCTCTGCGGAACAGACCATTATCTAAAAAATGATGGCTAAATTGGCCTGTCAACAGCTAGGGCTATACTCGGAACAGAGTCACTGATGCGCTACTACAAACATAGATTAGGGATATAGAGAGAGCATCTCTTGTATTCTAGGGGCCAGAAATGGAAATTAGGGGAGGGAGTGTTTCTCTAAGTATTGCAGCGATCACTCAACCATGTATGCCTGGCTGGCTGTATGTCTGTGAGGCAGTAGAGTCGAGGTCTGAGCGGGTCGCAGATCAGAACCACTGATGTTTCTGCAATCAGTGTTCCAATTACAGTTGCTTAGTGGTGGGAAAAAAGTACTCAAATGTTGTACTAAAAAGTATTAATATTGCAATGTAGATGTACTCGACCGTTACAAGTAGAAGTCCCTTATTCAAAAATGTATACCCGAGTCATGTGCTTGAAACTAATAGTAAAAGTACACATAGTTATTTTGCCCATCTAGCCCATCTAGTGTATATCGGCACTGACTGAAATGGCAAATATGGATGATTTAAACCATTTTAAAACATTTTCATGCCACTAATTAGTCCTGCGGACCACCATTAGAAAGAGAAGATATTTACGGCTCTAGCAGTGATTCTCAACCATTTTAATTTCATGAATTCGTCTACGGACCCCGCATTTCTATCTCTGGGACCCCCAATTTATACTGTAAAATCAATGTTAATGTAACTCTGAGAGTGTACAAATGGAAGCAAATGGACCCGTTAAGGTCCATTTGTACATCTGAGTTACAGAACCATAAGGGTCCATTTGGTTCCAAACTATCATTTAGCTGGGGACCCACTGGAACTCCCTCAAGGACCCCTGGGGGTCCCCGGACCCCACTTTGGGAACCACTGATTTAAACTATATGTGAAGTGCGGTTCAAAATCGAAGTTGACGGTTAAACATGCTTCTATAGCTGTCTGTGTGTCTGTTGTGTCTGTCGACAACACCTTTTATACCAGGACATAACATTGTCTTTCTGCCTTGGTGAAAACAAGCTGTTTTGCATCTCTCTACGGTCCAACTTCATGCAGGGAAAAGGAGCTTAGCTTATAGCAAAACCAGCTCATTTATAATCTGTTGGTTCTGTTTTTTTGTCTCAAATCTCCCGGGAGTTAGCTGCCAGATACTGCATGTATATCCACCCTTTGCAGAGAACATTGCAATGCAGACTAGCTGCGAATCGGTGCTTTAACCCATTCTGAACGGGCATCCATTTTGGTGTCAGCATCACGTTATGCTTTAGCTATTTAAAAATAGCAGATCTACAAGCTCATATCGCGCCACCGAGTGGCGCGATACGAGCTTGTAGGTCTGCTATTTTTGAAAAATCCTAGAGCGACTGACATTTTTAGAATCTGATCTCAGGTCAGAATGGGTTCATCAGGACCAGTGTGTGTCCGGCGGAAACCTCGTATGAATCTGATCTCAGGTCAGAATGGGTTAACGTATGAGATGCCTGTCGTATTATAGCTCGTTTGAAATGGTCATCAAAACTTTACTTTAAAGTAGCTTAAGAGTGACATGGACTAAGTAGATTTGCCTGAAGCAGTTTAGACACACTGGGCTATATTTGTGCCACCCCTTCTTATCCCTTATCCCTATAAACTATTTCTTTTTGGCGTACCACAAACATTGAAGACAAAGGTGAGCACGCAAAATTATGATTGGCCAGAATGAACGAGATGATGTATGATTATAAGAGAGCCCCTCACTTCACACAGGTGTGATTTTTTTTTAGCAATTATAGCACGAAAGGCAACATACAAATTACAGTTAGAGATGCAACGATACTGATTTTTCAATTCCGATCCAATCCGATATATTAATTTTGAAATTTCCCGATATCCGATATTTGCCGATCCGATATTTGCTGTAGGCTACATAGCAAAACAAATAAATACAAAACAATTCAAAGAGGGGATGTTTATACTAAGTGTTTAACCTGTAAAAATAACAATATGAAGTGTTTAACCTGTAAACCTTAAGGGAATGACAACCTGTTAATTAATACTATGGTTTATTATTATTATTATTATTATTATTATTATTATTATTATTATTATTATTATTATGTGCAATAATAGTGATGCCTGCATGTAACCTGTTAATTAATACTATGGTTTATTAATAATAATAATAATAATAGTAATTATTATTATTGCTATATACACGTGGTACCTTTTATCCCCTAATGTGATGCCTGGAATCAGGTGCGCTATCATGTGACAAAAGCTTTGAGCAAAAATACATCAGGACGTTTGTTATGGCGCTGGTGTTGTGTTTATGCTACTTTAGTTTGCAAACTCTGTCTTTGTCTTGCACTAAACTTACAATCTGAATCAATATTTGAGCTTCTGACAACAATGTCATGGTTTGATAACTGAGCCAATTATATAAAGACGGATTTAACCGCGACGACGACGCACGCTTATTCTTCATCATCATCATCATCGTCGTCACAGCAGCATTTTTTTCAATGGCAATCATAAAGTTACAATGATTGAATCACATAGCGCTAAACAGCACGTGTGTGCAGTTAATATATAGCAGAATAATGGATTACAAGAGCAATCTCATCAACAACAATGTCAGAACGCAGCTAGATGATAGGCTCCAGCACACAACTGAACTGCGCATGCAGTGACTTGACTGATCCGTGCGACGACGGGTAAACTTTATACTTTTAATACTGTTAAGTCTGTAAGTGATTCCGTTCTCTTGCATATTGCACCTTAGTGGGGCTTTTTTCTATAGTCTCTGTTTGCAGTCTGTACATACTGGAGGTTGGATTCGCTCACTGCACTGTCTGTGCAGGACGGACCGTATAGTAAACATTAAACACGTGTCCCCCTCCTGTATCGGAGCGTGTATCCGTGGCGTCAAATCCGATCTCCGATACATTCATTAAGCTGGATCGGAGGCCGATCCCGATATAATATCCGATCGGTTGCATCTCTAATTACAGTGTCATTGAAAAATAGATTTAAAAATTGTTATGAAGCTACTAGAGCAGGCCTGATGAAATGGTGCCAACCCAACCACATCTGATGGTATAAGGTTTGCATTTGTTAAATAAAATGAACACACAGGATTATTTCACAGTATAATCCTGTTGAATGTGAAGTGCCCGGAGGATGCATATATACTACTCATTGGTCTGTGTGTGTGTGTGTGTGTGTCTGTGTGTCTGTGTGTCTGTGTGTCTGTCTGTGTGTGTGTGTGTGTGTGTGTGTGTGTGTGTGTGTGTGTGTGTGTGTGTGTGTGTGTGTGTGTGCGTGTGTGCGCGCGTGTGTCGTGTGTGTGTGATCGCTCACCAAACGGTGAGCGATCTACCCTTTTCACCACAACGCATTGGAACGGGGATCATCGTAAAGTCGTCTCTCTCTGTGTGTGTGTGTGTGTGTTTGCGTGCGTGCGTGCCGCGATGAGAGCACGTGCTGCTCATATCAAAGGCTTGCGCCCGTTGTCTTTCTGTATCGTGTGTGTGTGTGTGTGTGTGTGTGTAAACCTGACTGAGGCAGAGTCAGAGAAGGGAACGCAACCAGCGCGAATAAGAGAAGGAAAATCATTTTGTCTGTTGTGTGATTGGCTTGTTGGTCAAGGAGAGGGACAGCACAACAAGGGAGATGGACATAACTTCTGACAGGAATGCACTAGAAACTTACTTTTTTTGACATGCTCGTATCACATTCTCGCCGAGATATATTTTCGAGTTAATAAAAAAATAAAAAATAAATATTTATTTTTATAAAAAAATTAAAATAAAATAAATGAATGGTTCAAACCCATTAATTAAGATTCGAGTGCCAACCCTAACGAGCGAACATTCGAACCTTGAATGTTTGGGGACAGCCTTAGTGTGTGTGTGTGTGTGTGTGTGTGTACATGTGAGTGTGTGTGTGTGTGTGTGTGTGTGTGTGTGTGCGTGCCTGTGTGTAAATGCCAACATGTCGCTAAATGTTTGAACGCGTGCGTGACAAGCAACAGTGACGAGTGGGCAAGCCAGTGTGGGTCCTGGAGGGATGACCTTGACTTCAAGGCGAGCTACCTTTAAAAAAAAAAAAGGGGTGGGGGGGTGCTGCGCCCACTCAGAGCTCCCAGGGGGGTCCGTCTCTGTGCTGAGAGAACCAGGGAGGTCTAGCTGTGCTGCATGAGAGAACCAGGCAGTGTTGACTAAAACTAGGGGGGGGGGGGGGGGGGGGTGGCTGACAGAACCAGGAGGGTCTGTCTCTGTGCTAAGAGAGAAGGGAGAATGCAACAGTACTCACGGCTGTCCTCTACACAGGGGACATGACCACATTAGATTTATGTACTGTTAACCAAAAGAAACCCATAACCTCCCGGTTAGATTACGTTCCTTTCCCTTTGGGAACTGGAAACCTTGCGGTTCCCATCCGGCCACTCTACCCCTGAGAGCCACCGCCGCCCTGCAGGGACATGCACAGAGTGTTAGAGAGGCAGGGGCTGAAAAAAGGGCACTTTTGGACAAAAAATTCGAAAATAGCAGATCTACAAGCTCTCAACGCGTCGGGCCACGATGCGTTGAGAGCTTGTAGATCAGCACTCTTTATCTAGTGGAGATGCGACATGGTGTAACAACATGGATTCCGAAACAAATTTGTTCAGCGCAAAATGTTGTGTTCAAGTTCAGGAGACTTCGGGAATAAAAAAAGCAATTCTCCTGAATGCTGCCTTTCGGCATGGAAAGGAAAGGAAAGGAGGGGCATTTTGCATTTCTTTCACCATGATAGTAAATGCAGCATTCGTGGTCTGGAGACTGTTCAGTTGTTTCACAGACGGGTAAAAGGGCAGGGGCTGAAGCCCCCTTTGATGTTTATGTGTGCACGTCTCTGCCATTGCCCCATGTACATGAAGGCTTGTAAACTCTGTGTACCTGCTTTCAGAATTTGGAGAAAGGTATATAAAAGCTACACTCTATGTAACAGTCTTCAGGAGTATTGTTTAACCCATTCTGAACGGGCACCCATTTTGGTGTTAGCATCATGTTATGCTTTAGCTATTGAAAAATAGCAGATCTACAAGCTCATATCGCGCCACCGAGTGGCGCGATACGAGCTTGTAGGTCTGCTATTTTTGATTTGTAACCTGCATGATTTGTAAACCGCAGCACGGGTGAGTCTTAACCGGCCACGCAGGTCCGACTAACAAGGACGTCTGGCTCATGGGCAGTCCCCGTTTGGCCCTGCATCATGCTTTGGTGCATGCATGTCTAAATGCAATGAGCACATAACAACAATGCGTGTTCACTGTATCTAAAGTGTTAGTAGTTACAATTCAACAAAGTTCTCTGGCAGAACACAGAAGACTATGGCCTATTCCATAGCTATGCTGTAGCAGAGCAGACTATAGTATCTGAAGGCTATACCCATTGAACCCTATATGGATCCTCGGCATGGTGTGGGAGGGAGTGATCTCTATGGATCTGAAGCCGTAAACGCTGGACTGAACGCGCAGTAGTATGGATTTTGTCATAGGATATACGCACCAACACACCCCTTCCTAGCCCGGCCCGCGCACTCCCGTTCGTGCACGCTTCCCTCTTAAGCTCAACGACACCCTATTACTATATCGAGGACAGCTATGGCGTCTCAGTTAGTGGCTAATTGGCTTCCGCGACAGGACAAACAAGCAGATACTTCTCCATCTCCTCGGTCATGTCCCATTTACCTCGCCGTGTTCGCCCATTCATATTTTCTCCTGACAGGTGCATCGGTCCATGCAGAATGAGAAAAGAGTTGTAACGAACGAGCTTAGGCAGACGATGTGGTAATTAAGAGGTGTGTCTCTAGGCTAATACAGTGGACTCAGCCAGGGTGAAAATGAGTGTTTTTATTGAACACAACACGCTCCGTGTCGATAACTCTGCATGCCACTTGGCATCGTGTTCGGGCTGACAGCAAACGGTGACAGAGTTGTCTGCGCATGCAGACAATTTAATATGGGAAAGAACATTTTGTGTTACGGATGCCGAAATTATGACTCGACCATAGTGTTATTTGTCTCTGCGTTCGTAGGCTATTAGGTTTTTTTTGTTTGTTTTTTCGCTTTTGTTTTGTGTCGCTGCCCCTGCCTGAGTGTGTGTGCATGCTTGCACGTGTGTGCGTGCGTGCGAGTGCATGCGTAAAGTTCTCAGTTGTTTTGCATGCATCATCCTAACCACTGAAACTAGCCCAGGATTGCATTTAATTTAACCGATTCCGTGCCACCACTAGAGGGCGGTATCATGCAGTCAATGCCAGTGCAATGTGCGGAAAAACCAAAGGAGAAGACCCCCTTATTGGCCCAGCAGGAAGTGATGCAATCCTGATCTGCGCAGCATGCTATGGCAGTGGTTCCCATACTTTTTCATGTCAAGGACCCACAAATTGACATTTATTAGCTCCGCGGAACCCCATTGAAAACACATGCCAGGGAAGAGAAGATCTTTACGGCCTCTATACATGACATGCATTAGTCTACAGACCCCCCATTTATTGGCATTTCTATCTCTGGGACCCCCAAAATCAATGTTAATTTAACTCTGAGAGTGTACAAATGGAACCAAATGGGGTTAGGGTCCGTTTTGTTCCATGTGTACACTCTCTCAGTTACAGACCCATGAGGGTCCATTTGGTTCCATTTGTACACTCTCTCAGGTACAGACCCCTAATGGTCCATTTGGTTCCAAACTATCATTTAGCTGGGGACCCCCTGGAACTCCCTCAAGGACCCCCGGGAGTCCCGGGACCCCACTTTGAGAAGTGTTGGCGACTGAGAACCACTGGTTCTCAACCAGTGGTCCGGGGACCACCAGTGGGCCTTGAAGGGCATTCCAGGGGGTCCCCATGCAACAAAATGATGGAGAGTTGGTAACCAAATGGACCCTTATTAGATCTTTAACTCTTGAGAGCGTGGAATGAAACCGAATGTACCCGCATATACACAAGTATATTTATATCTATATATATTCTATACACGAGAATTTACAAGAAGTCTACACACTTAGAGAAAGTAGAATAATTGTTATGTTGATCATTGTTTGCCTGTTATCTCTCCTAATGGTACCGACATCAATACAGCATGGAATTGTGGAAAAAATCGTATCCTTCGGTTTTGGGTCTGAGAGGCTAAATGTCATCAAATGGTGGTCCGTGGCTCAAATGGGTCGGAGAGGCTAAATGTCATCAAATGGTGGTCCGTGGCTCAAATGGGTCTGAGAGGCTAAATGTCATCAAATGGAATTAAGGGACTAGTGGACAAGAGATAATAAATAAGTCATTTTACATTTGGTTTCATGCTGAAAATACCCGATCTATAAGCTCATGCAACGCGTTGCAGTGCGACAACCGATAACCGATATTACCTCATTCTGTATTGAAAGATTATAATAATTTTGTCCATTCTGAAAAAATACATGTAACAGGGTATCTGCAGTGCAGGCTTAGGCAAGTCAGATTTAACTTAATATTTAATATTGTGAGCTTGTAGATCAGTTCAAGCTGTTACTTGGGCTTGTTTATCTGTAAAGACAGACCGATTAAATCGGACCGATTCATTAATCGGTCTGATTGATTAATCGAACCGATAAAAACAACTAGAATTGGCCGATACCGATGTGTTTGACGATTAATCTCCCATCACTAATATATATATATATATATATATATATATATATATATATATATATATATATATATATACACATGAGCCAGACTGCAAAAGATCTGTTTCTAAAGACTTGCAGACAGAAAAAACTACAGAAATGGGAAGGTGGAGAGAGAAGAAAAGTAAATAAGTATATGTACTTAAGTAACATCTGGAGGTACTTCAACTTTACTTGAGTATGTGAAATCAGATTATTTCTACATGGCAGTATTTATATTTTCACTTAAGTAAAAACATTTTAGTAGTTTTTTCCCACCACTACAAAGACTGTATAACAAGCTCAAACTCAAAAGTAATTCAACAGTGACCCCTGGTGGTGTGCTTGGCTGTGTACATGCTGCAACAGGCTGGCCACACACACACACACCTAATGGATTTGAGCAGAAACCTGCAATAAATGGACCGGTCGGTCCGAGCTGGCCCCAAAAACTGGACATATTAATAGAGGTCTTCAAAATGCAGCAGGGAAAGGAAAGCAATGCTTTTCTTTTCCTTTCCTTTTTCCAGCTCAAAAACAGTCTGATCTAATTTGCTGCTGAGAGAGAGAGAGAAGGGAGCGTTGTTGATACAAACACAATTATCTTAAAAGGCACCGTCCGCATATTTCCTCACTTCCTCCACGTTGCTTTAATGGAAGGCAGCGTGCAGACGGAAAAGGGAACTGTATGACTTGTTGTCGTGCCAGCCCCTCTCTCTCTCTCTCTCCCCCTCTCTCTCTCTCTCTCTCTCTCTCCGTCTCTGTCTCTCTGCCAGCCCCCATTAGTTCCACTGTCTGAGTCATAACACACTGATGCTCCCGGTTATTTCCACATTATTTCTAAAAGGGTCTCGGGCTGTAAACAACTACACTATTTGCCCTGGTTATTATTATTATTTACAACAACAACAACGACTGAATGTGCGTTGTGTTGTTTTTCGTGTTAACTGAGGAGAAGGGTCCCACAGGGTCACTAATTCGTGTTAACTGAGGAGAAGGGTCCCACAGGGTCACTAATTCGTGTTAACTGAGGAGAATTTAAGGGTCCCACTGGGTCACTCACAAAGTATAGCAGTGGTGGGAATTGTATTGGAATTAGGGATGGTAATAGTTAATCGTTATGTGAAGTTGCCCAAACGGCCAAGGCTCCAAGAACAGTCAGAAATGGTAGTTAAGGGCTTTTATTTTCCCCACCAACCTATAGACCGTTTCCTTCAGTGCAATTCACATATCAAAAGCAAAAACTAAATACTGGCCAACAATAGATCAACAAATAAATACTTAGGCAAACACAATTGAACAAGACCAAATAGGATGAGAACTCTCTTCAGGTTAAACCTGGGTCACACAAGGCCCTGTAGCTCTCCTCAGGACTGTTACCTGTGTTAAAGCCCACAACCAACTAACCCACCTGTCCCTGCAGCCTCCCTTAAATAGGGGTGGACCGGGACCCTACCACAGGACACAGAACAATTAGCAACATTTCTTCGCAAAAAATACTGCCATAATAACCCCTTGCATCAAAGTAATCTAAACATTAATAAAGATGCATTACAAGTAACAAGTATAACTTGGGTTGGAAACTCAATGACAATTAAACTCAAAGCATAGGAAACACCCCTGCCCTGCATAGCACTTGGCCCCTTCCTAAATCAAGGGACATGCCACCAGCAGTGCAGGAGAGACAATTAGCAAACAATCAGTGAACACACAGTTTTCAATACACAAGTTTAAAACATTAGTCCTTGCATGTTATAGAAAGCAGTTTCATGTGTCTTTGTATATAGGGCCCTGTGACAGTTAATTAAACTTAACAGTCAATAATCGTAATTAATCGAAAAGTCTGTGGTTCTATCATTGGGTGGTTTTCTGTGAATGTAATTGCTGTCTGCGTGTGCGTGTGGCCTTAAGGCCTTATCTCAAATGGTCAAATAAACCAGTGGTTTATATTGTAAAATCAATGTTAATTTAACTCTGAGAGTGTACAAATGGGTCCATTTGTACACTCTCAGAGTTACAGACTCATAAGGTTCCACTTGGTTCCAAACTATCATTTAGCTGGGAACCCCCTGGAAACCCCTGGGGGTCCCCGGACGCCACTTTGGGAACCACTGAAATAAATATTTGATTAAGGAATATAATATGTTGTGTAATGTTTTGTATTCTTTCTGTATATCAGCAAAATGTATACCTTTATGTTAGACATTGAGGGAAATTAAGATTCTCAGATTTCTGTCTTTTAAAGTGAACGCGTATGCCGGCACCTGGAACTGGGGTTTATGCTAACAGCTAGCGGTAGAGATAGAGTGAAGCTGCTTCCCTCCCATTCCGTACCTAGCCTCGTACCCATGTTGCTCCCCACCATGGTCAATTAGCTAAATGACTAGCATTAGCTTGACAAGTTTATCATTCAGGCTGCAATCAGCCTGTCAGATATGTGTGAAGTGCGTGTGCGTGTGCGTGCCCACGAGCGTATGTATTTGCGTGTACCGCTTTCATAATAATATGTCATGATGACTGTCCGGGTTACAGCTCTCCAGGCCTCACACAACACTGACCTCTCCCGAGGAGAATAATGCAGGGGTATAAAGGCATCCCAACTAGTGCTCTGTACAACCCGTGGGTCACAAATTTATTTTGGAGGGTCCCAAAATGTTGTGTGATGTCACTATACAAAAATTGTGGCACTCCCTCTTTAAGGCCTCGTAATCAAAAATCACACCTGTGTGAAATGAGGGGCACTAATATAAATTAAAGTCTAACTCATGTTGATTAGGTGATGTAATGGTGATGTAAAACAAACGCCATTAACAACAAAGAGACAATATGACGTAAATTTTCCCTTTTTTTGCAGGGCAGACATGACAAATAACTTAAATATACAAAGAAATGTATAGAAACCCTTTTTTTAATCAGAAAACTGTTGGAAGATATTTTGTAGAATCTGGTTGAGTCATTCCAAACTGATTCATTGTGCCAGTGCAAGCGGACGGACGGATGGATGCGGTCACTGTCTCTGTCTTGCCTTATTCATAAGCTGGCCTTTCACTCCAACCGTAGAGCAGACTATGTGACCAGCATCAAACCCATTTAGACCCGAGGACGATTCTAAAAAAAAAAATCTTCTAAATCCTACATTTTTTCTGTAAAACCCCCAGAATTATCTGTATTTGGCCACGGATCCCCGTATGAAAATATGTAGTTCCATGGACCCCCCATGCAGGAGCAAAGATTTTAGTTAAAAACGTAGAATATATATTCAAAGATTTGCGCCACATTTTCGCGATAAAATAAAAAATAGCAGACCTACAACCTACAGACCTTGTAGATCTGCTATTTTCCATTAGCTAAAGTATAACATATTGATAAAAACACCAAAAGGGGTTCCCGCCCAGAATGGGTTAAAACATCTCTTCTTCTTCTAACCTTCTGTCACTGACTCCACCTGTTCTGTTCTGGAGGAGCTCCTCAACATCTAAGGCATTTTTTTTTAATCCCACGATTTTGTAACCAATTTTCACCCCTGTGTCAATTATCTAATGTGATCCTGGGATCTACACACCCTCCGCCAACCTGGGGAGAGCAACAGACTTGAACTCAATTCTGCAATGTAAAGTACACCCTTAAAAGTCTGCAGGTTGAAAAGGCCCTCAGCTCTGAATCTTGCCAGTGATAAAATGGCCATCAACTTAATCAAAAAAGTCAACCAGAATAACATTCCTGTACAGGATCTCCAGACTGGTGGTCAACAAAAGCACCTTGAAGACCCTAGCAGGAGCCCTCGTACAAGGTTTCTTCGACTATGCATGCACCTCTTGGTACCACAGCACCTCTAAGGCCCTCAAAACAAGGCTCCAGACTTCCCAAAACAAACTGGTCAGGCTACTACTTGGCCTCACTATGTATGGTATGTGTTCTTCTTACATGGCTGCTGGGTCACAAGCAGGGCTCGACAGTGCGACTAGGTACTCGCATTTGCGACTAAAAATATCACCGTGCGACTTGTAAAATTAAATTTGTCGCACAGGTGCGACTACAGGATTTGACCGTTCAATCGTGATAAAGACAAGTCTCTGTCTACAGCAAGTGCACATTCTATAGTCGCGGTTCTATACCTACATTTATATTTCTGAACGGCGGTGTCGTTCGCCAAAAAGAGAAGAGCTACAAGCTAACAACGTGTCGAGGCTCAATGCGGTGTTCATTTGAAGATCTGTCCCCTTTGCTCCCACCGCCCATCCCCTCACTGTGTTGTTGCTCCGTGCTCTTCCCTGTCACTGCTTGCTGACTGTCAGCAGCAGCAGTCAGAAAATAAGTCAGAGCGGGATAGCATTAGCATGATAGCACAGAGTCAGAAGGAATTGCTTGGACCCCTACACGGCGACACGTTATTTGCAAAGTCTGTTTGTAATGCTCAAAGTTCAAACGTGACTTACTTTTAACCAAACGCGGGTGAAACAGCGTGCAGCCGTGCACGCACGCGCGCACACACACACGGAGTGGACGGATTGATGTTTATCAAAAACAACCCTTGCTTAGCGTTTGCTTACAAAAGCGTGTGCCCAGCATAAATGATAATGCGAATGACCGAACTGGCTGGATTACCGTATTAATATCAGTCAGTCAGTCAAAGCCAAGGAGAATGTTACAATACTAATTCACCATCGAGCAGCCTCTGCACTGTCTGAATGTCACACTAACATGATAGAAAACAGAAGGATAAAAACGGATAGCCTGTCTATCCATCCATGAGCAACATATTATCTATCTAGCTCTGGTCCATAGCTCTAATGTGTTGCACGTATTAGAGGTATGGAACAGAGCTACTATCGATCTATCTACAAAGTATTAGCATAAAACAAATTGATTATATAGATTATATGAAAACAAACATAACAATGATATCATGATGAATATCACTATTTTGTGATAATTGCTGAAAAGATAGTGATATAATATTTTGACGTATTATTTTCTACCCCTACCTCAAAAATCACACCCATGTTAAGTGAGGGGCGCTCTTGTCATCATACATCATCAGATATCATCTCATACTGGCCAATGAGAATGCCTGTTGCCTGTGATTGGTTAGCTGATTTGCTCGTTTACAAATTACATACATTTTCCCTTCAATGTCAATGGCGTTAATTTATGTCATATTTAGCAGAATTTTTACGTAATTTCTCTGTTGATTGTCAATGGCTCATTTTGAGATGTGTGGGGACAAAGGCTGTATATAGGAGGGGCTAGCGCCCCTTAAAAATACATCATTTTTCATCGTGCTCCTAAAATAATTTGTGTGCTACTAGATTTTTCAACTTAGGCTCACACGTGCTACTTGGAAAAATGCTAAGCGTCGAGCCCTGGTCACAAGACAGATTTCAGTGTGAACTGACAATAAAGTACTGTCTATAGCCTATTATATTATACCATATTGTTTTATCGATTTTCCGATTCGTAGGCCTATAAATTAATTTCCACATGCCACGCACACAAACGCAAGCAGTATATAATCCTGAGTGTGTTTCTGTGCTGAGGAGGCTGACCTCTCTATTCAGTGGCGTATTATGAAGAACATGAAAAAAAAACACCGTTTTACAATGTGTCAAAGAAAATGTCATGACGCTGTATACTGTGAAGGCCAGGGTGGAGGGCCGGGCGGCCTGGGTGACTGTCTGACCACACAACCATTAATCAACAAGGAGAGTTGAAGAAGGGCAGAAGAGATCTAAGTCTGAGTCAGTCTTAGGAGTCCAGATAACGGCCTCGTCATGCACCGCAACACCCAGGAGGAATCCATTACTAAAAACCAAGCGAGCATGTATGTGTTGAGAGAGAGAGAAAAAGAAAGTGTGTATTTAATATTCATAAAAAAATTAATATGAAAACGTAAGAGTGACTAAAAATAATTGGTCACCCAACTAGTGATTCTGAAGGAGTCAGAAGGAATTGCTTGGACCCCGACACGGCGACACGTTATTTGCAAAGTCTGTTTGTAATGCTCAAAGTTCAAACGTAACTTACTTTTAACCAAACGCGGGTGAAACAGCGTGCAGCCGTGCACGCACGCGCACGCACACACACACGGAGTGGACGGATTGATGTTTATGGTCACCCAACTAGTGATTCTTCACTAAATTAAATTGCATTATACTGTAGGTGTCTGAATCCAGATCTTTTTTAGATTAATTGTGCAGCACTAGCTAAATGTATGTAATTTAGATAGCATAATGTAGACATACTGTAGCACTCCATATAGTGTATACCAGTGGTTCCCAAAGTAGGGGTCCCTGAGGGAGTTCCAGGGGGTCCCCAGCTAAATGATCGTTTGGAACCAAATGGACGGTGACAGGTCCATTTGGTTCCATTTGTACGCTCTCAGAGTTAAATTAACATTGACTTTACAATATAAAGTGGGGTCCAAGAGATAGAAATGCTATTAAAGACTAATAATGCAGCATGTCAAACTCGGGGTCCTTAAAAATAAACGGGTTGAGAACCACTGCTAGAGCCGTAAATATATTCTCCTATGGGGGTCTCTGGCATATCTTTTCAAATGGGGGGTCCGTGGGCTAATTAGTGTCAATTTGCGGGTCCTTGACATGAAAGTTTGGGAACCACTGGTATAGATAGCATAAATATGTAGACATACTGTAGCACTGCATAGTGTTAGTGTATACTGTGTATACCGTTTTATATACTGTTACAGACATATGTTAGGTTATTAGCTTCCTTATGATTCCTGATGACTAATTTCATATATTTGATGTATCACCATGTGTTCGTGCTTACTGTAAGTGGCTCTTGTCTGCTAAATGTCTATATATACGTTACTGCTACTGTAAACTGACTGAAAGTTAATAATCCACTATCAGTCATATACTGTCTTCCCTCAGTTCAACTCAGGTTTGATGTCTCTTAACAACCACTAGATGGCAGCACAAAGTCACATTTCCAAATAACTGTGCATGATGATAACACACTCACACACAAACATGCATGGGCGCGTGTGTCCGTGCACGTCTGCGTGTGCATGTGTGCGTGTGCGTCCTTGACTACCTTTTATCACTGATGAAGAATAAATGGAAACTAAATGAAAACGAAGCTATGACGGCTAAAACTAAAACTAAATATACTGACAATTTTGTCAACAAATAAAAACTTGGGGAGGAGTCTCCGGAAGTAATAAAGAAACAATACAAATCAAATCAAAAGGCAGTTAATTAATTATTACTCACGTCGAACTCGTTGAGGGCGGCGGCCAGCTCTCCGATGCCGGCGTGCCCGTGCTTCTCGTCGGTGGGCGAGGTGGCCTGGGCGGCGCTGCTGATGCCCCCGATGGCCTCCTGTACCTGCTTGAACACGTAGTCGCGGTTGGCGCGCGTCGCCGCCACGTCGGGGTGGCGCAGGAAGGCCTGAGACGCCGTGTACAGCATGGTGGCGTTCTTCTTCAGGGCGCCGCGCGCTGCCGCCATCTCGTCCCGACACTGGGGGTCCTTGAGCTCCTAAAGGAGGACGGACAGAGAGAGACCACGGTGGGTCACTGGTCCTTGGTCCATTTGTGCTGCCCTCATCACATTTGTAAAATGGTAAATGGTGCATTTTATATAGTGCCTTTATCCAAGGCGCTTT
This sequence comes from Protomyctophum parallelum, assembly GCF_964188405.1. NCBI lineage: Eukaryota > Metazoa > Chordata > Actinopteri > Myctophiformes > Myctophidae > Protomyctophum > Protomyctophum parallelum. The sequence continues at coordinate 46,464,641 of NC_139702.1, forward strand.
ACATAGCTTTTCGAACGGCCGACCCATGGATCATTGGACGACCTGCTCTACCTCCTGAGCCACAGTCGCCCCTTTGACATGTCACATGCTACTTACAGCAAAAGGAAAGTTTGACATTTTTGACTTGCCTCCAATAGGATGTTAATGGTAGGGTCACTATAAATAAAATGCCCAATAGTGACAGTGGTCAGCAAGTGGATTCATGTATGTATATACTGTAGACAATATTTTAGGCCAATACAAAAGACTACCGTAGGCTATATAACAAATTTCCCACTTTAAACAAAAGAAGCCTGTAGGCTGCCGGACTAGAATATGAAAGTGTGAACATCAGTCCTTACCACAAGTACGTCAAGAAATCACAGACTCAACATGTCAGTGAAGGAATGTTATATCACCAGCCGATCAAAGGATATGATCTTAAACGCTTGTGATTTTAATTTTTTGTCCCATGATTTTGTAACCCATTGGTTTCACCCAGTGTCAATTATCTAATGTAATCCTGGGGCACTACACTTCCTCTGCCAACCTGGGGAGAGCAACGGACTGTATTTTTATTTTTTACATACTGTAGCAGTCATGAGACATATGAAGACACATTATTAGCCTTTGGTACACCTCACACATTTCATGAATGATTTGTTGAAAATGGTTATCCTCCCATGATATGGTACATTTATTATGATCCTCCAAAATGGAATTTTGTGTAATCAATGTTTGGTTCACATGTTTGTTTTGATTGATGTTTACTTGCTATCCTAGCTATACTTTGTAATTGATTCCGTATCACTCTAATTACCTGTCCACTTATAGTTGGGTGACTATAGGGTTCCTGGTCACGGGTGAATGTAATGTACAATCTCTGTAAAGGTGTGATGTGATTATGCACATTTTGTGAATGAAGCCTCATTTTGTAACTTCATCATTAATCACAATGTTTTTGTTCATTGAGGTTTGGCCTTATAGATGGAAATGTAGCTTTTTACTGCATGTGCATTTTGAAGATTTAGAACACTTTCCTGGGAGTCTGTGTATAATATGTGGTTTTAGATGTTAGCAGTGAGCCTGGTGTCTCTGAAGTCATGGACACTGGGCTCACATACTGGGCTCACATACTTCCTGGACTACACCAAGGACTATAAAGAGGACGGGAAGCGAAGACTGTATGGTGGACTCCATGTTGCTCCTTGGAAGGAAAGAAACATGTGCAGTTGAGACCAAGTGTTGGTACATGCCAAAATTTGATCATGTACAGTGGTCACGTGACTGGGCTGCGCCATGACACTTTCATGGACACTTTCATGGGAGCCAAACTCACATACTGTAGGAAGTGCAATGAATACATGGCAGTGAATGGAGCCGGCTGGACCAGCTCATAACAAACATTATTCATGAACAATTGAGACCTTTTGTAAAGTAATCACTTCTGGAAAATAACAGAAGACATATCACAGGTTGTTTTCTAATCACTTACTTTTCGATGTGCACAGAGAGCACAGTATATCATTTTATCTGAGGATCTAAACAGCAGCAGGTATCGTTTCTGGCTCTGAAGTATCGCGATATTTGGCTGCCAGACAGGAAACGGTGGGAAGTCTCGGGATACTTGGAGCGTTCAGAAATGTACTTTGTATCTCTATTCTTATAGAAATACCATACCTCTATAAAAATTACACAGTGTACACATCGAATAACAACACAGCAGACAATAATGTGCTACATGTCTTCTGTTATTTTCCAGAAGTGATTACTTTACAAAAGGTCTCAATTGTTCATAAATAATGTTTGTTCATGAGCTGGTCACTGAGCTCTCATTGACTCCAATGCATTCTGCCAAACTTCCAGGTAGTTTGGCTCCCATGAAAGTGTCCATGAAAGTGTCATGGCCAGTCACGTGACCACTTCACTTCCTTGGTCTCAACCTAGGACAAATAAAGAGGATAGAGCACGGTAGCCTGGTTAATAAACCAGACTAATACCGCACGGACAGCGGGATATTAGTCTGGGGAGGCTCAGCTTGGTTTTCATTTCCAGATGGGCGGGTTGAAACATTTTCTCTTTGACGCAATTGTTCAGAGCTACTCTCAGTCAAAGGTCTAAAGCATTGAAAGTCACTGTACCTAGGACAAATAAAGAGGATAGAGCACGGAGGTGCGGCCAGGGCTCCTGTGGAAGGTTTGCACATGTGCAGTGTAAACAGGAACTGCGATGATGGAGTGTTCCAGCAGAGGTGCTAGATAGAAAGCTCATAACTTGTGATGTAAATAATGAGATCCAGAACAGTTGAGAATTAAACAGCAGCAACCCTTCCCTTTTCAAACGTTTTATATCATCCACAGCACTTGAATGAACAGTATCCATGTTCCTTTGTCATTTAAAAAAAATAAAAGTTTGACACATGTACTAAAGAACATGGACAATCCACAAAAGAAAATATAAAAAAACATTAACATTTAGTAAATGTACAGTTTGTCCTTTATCTTTCAGTCTGTTATACACAAAAATAATTCCACAGTTATGAAATTGATATACTTAAAAAAAAAGAAACTTTTTTTTTTATATCATTTTTATTATTTCAGTTCAGGGTCAGCAACTCTCATGCACCTCTAGCACTTCTGCTGGAACACTCCATCATCGCAGTTCCTGTTTACACTGCACATGTGCAAACCTCCCACAGGAGCCCTGGCCGCACCTCTATTCTCTTTATTTGTCCTAGGTCTCAACTGTTTCTTTCCTTCCAGGGAGCAACATGGAGTCCACCATACGGTCTTCGCTTCCCGTCCTCTTTAGATAGTCCTTGGACTATCTCAGTAAGACAGCCCCTCCCCTTATCCACAAGGACGAGCAGTGCACCAAAACATTATGGGAATTGTAGTCCAGGAAGTAAGTGAGCCCAGTGTCGATGACATCAGAGACACTAGGCTCACTGCTAAAATCTAAAACCACAAATTACACACATAAAGACCCCCCAGGAAAGTGTGGATTACCTGCTGTCTGCAGGGATTACCTGCTGGCTGTCAGCGTTCTCTACCTGCTGTCTGCGTGGTTGTTTACCTGCTGTCTGCCTGGATTACCTGCTGTCTGTGTGGATTACCTGCTGTCTGCGTGGATTACCTGCTGTCTGCGTGCTGCCACATAGTTGAGCTTCACCATCTCCTTTCCAAACTCTTTGAAGCGGTTGGCCAGGTCCTGCTCATTGGTCGCATTCTTCACTCCCTCCAGAGCCTCTTCCACCTGTCACGCATTCACACACGCACACACACACACACACACACACACACACACACACAATAAGCCATATTTAATAACCCCAGTAATCTATCTAGTCACCTGAAAAGGGATTATAAAAAAGCTTTAGGCTTAAAGTAGTTTCATTAAATCACAAACTTTAAGTAATAAAAGAACAGACCTTCTGGAAAATGATACAGGGGTCTTTGCTCGTGTGTAAATAAAAATTGATTTTCGCTTCTTTGTAATTGCATTTGCAACCAGTTTGAAAAAAAAAAGACAATTATTTTTTAAAAATTGCCCTCATTTCAGAAGTCTTCCATCTCTCATGGGTCCATTCCTTATTTAAACTATCTCTCTCTCTCTTAAAGTGCCGACAGAGGCGTAATGGAAAGGAGAAAATTGGGGGGAGATAACTTTTTAAGTGGCTTTTGATGGCAGGGCTTAAACATTGGTTGAATTTACGGCCCTCTGTGGACACAGAAAACAGTGTGAAAAAGTAAGCGTGTGTGTGTGTGTGTGTGCGTGTGCGTGTGTGTGTGTGTGCGCATCCATGCGCGTGCACACGTACGTGTGTGTGCACATGTGCATGCGTGCGTGTTAGTACAACACCCTCCATATGCCTCGTCTAAATGCAAATCCAGGTAAGGGTTGAAATAAAAGGAATCAGTGGTTGCTGCATGCATCCAGTCCACAGGACGCAGTGCTGCATGCATCCAGTCCGCAGGATGCAGTGCTGCATGCATCCATCCAGTCCAAAGGATGCAGGGCTGCATGCATCCAGTCCACAGGATGCAGTGCTGCATGCATCCATCCAGTCCACAGGATGCAGTGCTGCATGCATCCAGAGTCCAGACACACCTCTGATTACACGTGTACCAAGTCAACCAGAGCAGTGATTCTGAACATCAACCACTTTTACTGGTTTCTCACTTTTATTTATATATTTGTTTAACCTTTTTTTAACCAGTAAAAACACATTGAGACAGAGATCTCTTTTACGAGTGGGAACTGGTCAAGGGGCAGACATACAATTACACAGCAGTGCTGCCACAATACATGACATTGACATTATATAAAACAAATTACAGAATCCATATTTATCCTCCAGAATGCCTAAACATACAATAAGAATCTACAAAGAGGTAGTTCTTTTTATTTTTTATTGTAACCGTGTGTTAACAAATAAGTTGTATTGTTACTGTGAAGATGATCAAATAAACTAAACTAAACAATGCGAGTGCTGTGCTGCGATGCACACGCCGCACAGCACTTATGATTTGACAGTGGGTGCTGCGATGCGATGCGCGCAGTACTTACGATTTGACAGTGAATGCTCTGCTGCGATGCACGCGGTACTTACGATTTTGAGGTGCGCCAGCAGCCTCATGACGTCAGCCATGTCTGCGAGGATGAGCAGGCGGGTGACGGCCGACAGCAGGGCGCGCGCCGCCCGAACCATGGTGCCCCGTTTGACCGAGGAGCACGGGTCGTCTGCGAACTCAGAGGAGGCCACGCGCATCGTATCACCTGGTGGGAAAAGATGCAGATAATATTACTGATTAGTAGTGCTGTAAAAAAAAGTATATTTATTTTACTTCTGCAATGTAGAAACACTCAAGTTACAAGTACAAATCCAGTTATCAAAATGTGCATGTATTGACGTCAAAATATACTTAAAGAAGTAAGTAAAAGTCATAATACAAGAGCAGTATACGGATCTAGTGCTTAAAGGGCCACTTCACCCTCTTTTTGCAAACAGATCCTATTTTAATGATGTTTAGGACACAAGAAACATGTGTTGGTTTTAAAAATGCCATTGACAATGAAGGGAAAATGTACGTCATCTTGTCCCTAACACAAACATTAAATGCCATTAACAATAAAGATAATTTAGTTTGTTTTGACGTTTGTTTTACATCACCTAATCAACATGAGTTAGACTTTAATATATTAGCACCCCTCACAGGTGTGATTTTTTATATATTGTAGTCATGACTCATGACGCCATGTTCATGACCAAAAACCTGTCATGAAAATGTGGTCTCACTTCCTTCCTGGACTATAAAGTCACACCTCCACGCAGCCTCCCCCCTCTCCACAGGGAGGAGCAGTGCACCAAAGCATTATGCAGTTTGGAATTGCCATCAATACAGAAATAACAATTCCAATGGCAAACACTGCAGTAAAGTTAGGCTATTTAAAATGGGGGGGATGGGGGGATGGGATATTTTTGGAATAGTTTAACAACGCAAACGTCCGAGGTTCCGTAGTTGCTACATATTAATTTGGGGGTCCTCGACATGAGAGGGTTTGAGAAGCACTGCAGTAAATAATAACCAGAAGGAAAGAAACCGTCCAAACCAGAATGTAATTGATGCAAAGCTGGCTCCCCTTCGTGCTCATCACAGATTGCACCTACAAAGTATTAACCCATTTACACCTTGAGACCAGATTCTACCAAATGTAGAATCATGGCAGTTTTCTGAAAACATTAAAAAAAATGTTTCTATGTCAGTGGTTCTCAAACTAATGTTTTTTTTTTTATTTAACCAGTAAAAACACATTCAGACAGAAATCTCTTTTACGAGTGGGAACTGGCCAAGAGGCAGAAATAACGTTACAAAGCAGTGCTACCACAATACATGACATTATATAATACATCCATATCCAGGGCTGCACATAAGTGGTGCGCCACCGCGCATGCGTCGTCAAAATTCAATCAAGCGCCGGGAAGCGCTTCTGCGTACCAACAGCCGGGGCCGCCTAGAATGATTATTATGGCCAGAATACTAGTACATTCTGTGGCGAGAGCATTTCCCACCGACTGCCACTCAAAGTGGCTACTGGCCAATCACAGCGCGTCCTTACTCAAAAGTGGGAGGATTCCATGCTGCTTTCTGCTGGGAGCCTGGGAGGAGGCGGAGGGCGGTTGACAGGAAAACCTGACACAAATAGTTTCGTCTTCTCCGTTTCAGATAGCAAACTACTGTAGTCCCCGGTGTAAAAGGGCATGCTTTGGATGCTTTGCACTCTTCCCATTTGCCGCTGTGCATGGTTGCTCGTGTGCGATGCCGTCTCAGAACCCGAATCCGAGGCAGAAACCATATTAGCGTCTCTCACAGCCTAGGCACCGGCCACCGACTTTTTACGGGTACTAAGGATTTAGTTCCGACATAGTGGAGTGGGAAGAGTTTAAAGCATTGCGGACTGGCACTGCTACTGCCCAACATGAACACCGTGTCTCGACATACTGTCCCTTATTATCGTAAAGTCGGGTAGTGTACACTGTTTATTTTTGCACCGAGGAGCCATGTGTGTCTGACTGTCTGACTACGTACGTCGCCTCAGCTAAAAACAAAAGGGAACTAGGGAAGCCTGATGTATGCTTCGCCGTACGATGTGTCGCATGTTAAAAAAATTGCTGATCTGCAAGCTCACAACGTAGGCTAGTAGATCGGTTATTTTATACAAAATAATAAAAACATCTAAATATTGCTTTGATGCTCATATTATCCTTAGGAAGTGTTAAGTTGTTTTTATTAGAATATGCATTCCATAGGGCTGGACCACACATGGACCTAGATTTTAGCAAATTTAGATTTTTTAAATAATGGGATGAATCTACAACAAGAGCCATTCTAGGGCTAAATCTAGAGTTGCAATACCCTCCATTGACTCCCCACTCATCCAATAAATATTGTTTTGCTATAAGTTATTCATCCCTCTTTTATCCATCCGGCGAGACGGGTCGCCGCATTTTAGGAGCACCAAGAAACTCCTCCAGGTGCTCCTAGTACTAGACCAAAAAAGTTGTGTGCAGCCCTGTCCATATCCTCCAGAATACCTAAAAATACAATAAGAATCTACATTAAGAGGTATAAAAAAAGGGGCAAACGTCAAGGACCCCAAAATGATATTTCACTCTGGAGCTATCACCCCGTTCACTGATTGCAGGTCTAGAAGTTGGGTAAACCACAGGGAGGCGAGTATGATGGCCTCAACTCTTATCACTGTTTTAGGTGATAAGCTATCACCTAAAACGGTGATAACCTATCACCAAAAACTGGAGTATGTATGAGCCTTCACAAGCCCCTGCCGCTCATATGACTGTGAATGTGTAGCTCCGGGCGGCCTCGTGTGGCTCGCTCTGGTGGGCGCAAAGTGTAGCTACTTTTGTGATTTTAATAGTTGAGGTTAATATGTAGCCCCTTTTACCCCTTATGAATTATGGGCAGGGCCCCTAAGTTCTTTTAACTTAAAAGTAGTTTTAATCTTATATAAACTTGAGTTCCCTTATTAACTAATTACCATGAAATCACTCGTCTTTAACCTTTTTAAATGCACACCTTATCATGAAATCCTTATCTGAGCAAATAGAAAAAACAACCAATGTCTTATAATTTTACTTAAAAATATGAATTCAAATAAATTGATCCTAAAATAAAAAATAAAAACAGAATAACATTCTCACTGGTACAGTAGATTATACTCAGTTTCACTCAGCAAATGCACTTTACAATACCATTTCAGATAACTTGTGTATTCACAATTATAATACCTTATAACTTTTAACACAACTATCTAAGCCGGCATGTAAAACAAAACCAAAATAAAATGAGTACTCAAAAACCCCCCGTTGCAGGCCTGTGTCTTCACTCTTGTGAGTCAAAGGGCAACTTACAGTTCAGAAGAATGGTGGTGGTGTCTTTGACCATGTGCGGCCTACACATGCAGGTGGAAGGTAAACAATGAGATGGGCAGGTCCCACGTTGCCAGAGGAAGGTTAGAGTGTTGCCTGGTTGCTCAACCTGCTATCTGGGATGTCTTGCTTAAGGCGACGTCTTCAGGAAGGTTTAGTAGCTTAGGAGTTGACTGCTTTAGCAAAACAGGATACCACCTCCCACTATCATGATACTGTCCAACTAGCTTAGCCAACTAGCATGCTAACAGCATACACATGCAGTCACAGTTAAGCTGGAAAACGTCCCTGTAACTCCTTGTTGAAATCACTGTCCATCAACCAGTCCAACACTTGCAACTCAAACTAACATATTACTTTTTCACTAAGCTGGTCAATTTACATTAATTTATCTTCACAAACATTTCTCCTCTCTTCACTCTGTCCCCTCTGTGCTGCTCTGCTCTCCCTCTCCTCCTAATTACTCAATGCCCCACACCTGTGCCCAATCTACACACTCACACACACAATTCCTTCAAATAAGTTAAAATAAAATAAAACCCTTTACAATAAAAGGTAAAAATAAAACATTACAGATAAATACATGGTAGGTATACATTTATTTGTTCGTTCTTTTTTAAACTGTAAGCATGAAACCAAAACATATTATTGCGAATGCAATGAGCACTAACTATGAGACCCTGCAGATCATGTCTGTCTGTCTGTCTGTCTGTGTGTCTGTCTGTCCCGCTGTGACACCACCCGCCCGCCACCAGAGGGCGCAGCTGTAGCACACACACACACACACACGAGCTGCGTTCGCTTCCCGCGTTTGCGCGTCTTACTTGTAATACCCAACCGGGTTACATATTCATTGCTACTGTATATGATTGTAACCGTTTTAGAAAAGCAATAAAAGCACTCTCACCACGCCTCTCACCCATTATAAAATCCACGATAACCTGAGACCTCTTGTGGCTTATTGCTTTAGTATTCGGCCACCGACCTCCATCTGAAAATATGTTGACTCTCCAGTGAGATATGTTCACTCCAACTTCAGTCAGTGCTTTTGGCTGATATTTCTAGTATGTCACGTCAGAAGAGCTCCAGGGACAGTTCAGAATGGTCAGAACTAATTAATCATCCTCATCAGCTGTGTTCTCACCTCTGGCCTCTTTCAACACATTTTACATCTAATTTATGCAGACTGAATGTGTGTTAAACTGGTACACAGAACAGGCTGTTACTATTCAGGAGATTATGGGCTGGGTTTTGAAGGTGCGTTGTACCATGTGGTAATACATAAATTGGCCTCGCTCTGCGCACAATCGTATTATGAAAGCCTTATTGTTCTGTGTTGAACGCACACACATATGGCATACAACGTTCCTGAATATTTTAGCATTGTGGGAGTGTCCATATGTTAATTATTTTCGCTTTGCGCAATTTGCTATTAAGCCCCTTGACCTAAAAACACTCGCATAACGATAAGACGTGGGTCTGACCACCTCTTAAAAGCAAAAAGCACTGTTTGATTTTACACTTGAGCGGCTCTGGGAGGCTACTGGAGTGTTGCCATGTCTGTTTATTATAAGCGGCTTCTTTTTCTGTAAAGTTGCTTGTAAATATTGGTAGTTGTACTAGTTGTGTTTGCTTTTCTTGTTTCTTGGGCTTTCCTCCTAATGTTGTTTAAACCAGTGATCCTCACACAGCACATTCCCATGTCAAGGATCCCCAGATGAATGCATTTGCCCAACTAAGGACGGCTAATCCAAAAATGTAATTACATTTTTCCAAGATTACTTTTGAAAATAGCAGATCTACCAGCTCACAATGCATCACATTCATTCATTAAAACTATGAACTCTGACTGCAGGCGGATATATAATGATCATTATAACAATGTGCAAGAAAATATTTAAAAATATGGAAGAACTTTATAATTATTTGTGGACAATCAAAATATGTTTTTGATTTTAATGTGGTGTCATTAAAATGAATCTGGATATGGCAGACTCACTATCTAGAAAATAAAAACATGGCACTTCATTTAAAATAGGTTACAGACCCCTGTTATATGCGCTTCTTTTGGGATTATTGTTATAGACCTATTTACTTGTTTCTATGAGACATGGCAACAGCGCTCTTTTGTGCGTCTTTAGTTGGTAAAATGTTGAGATTAGAAACGGCCATAATTCTTTCATTTCTCAACCTTACATTTTTTTTTAAACATCTCCATAATCCTTGGGAAGTTTGATTTCATATGCTGTATCACACCCGATTCAAGTCTTCTTCAATAAAATGCTACGAGCAAAGACCATATACCATCGGGGCCACAGGCACAGCATTACGCAGCAGCATTCAACTCATTCCTTCATCGTGACTTGAATGAAATAAAATATAATAAACGTTATTTTACTGGTGTTTTTCAATAGAAACAAATTATTTTGAGGCATAAAGGTGACAGTATGCAGTGCAATAGGAATAATTAACCCAAATGTGACAAAGTCATGTCATGTCTTCTATGGTGCCAGCCTGAAGAAATGTAATACCACGATCCCCAAAGTGCGCATTACGTATGTGACATCAGCTGACTGGTAAAGAGAATAGTACGGACATGTTGATTGGGTACGTCTCAAACACTCCTTAAACACTCCCATGACTAATTCAAGGCCGTTTTGCGCAATCCACGGGGTGTCGAAAGCGCTTCTTAACATGCCCAAAATTGCTATATGACATTCCACACGCCCCCAGCTCTAAAAACTGTAATATTATATGTAATATTATTGGAACTGGATAATCGACCTGAATGGCTCATTTCAAGTGCAGTCGTGCTAAACAATTGATTGGGACTCAAAGGGATTGTGAGGTTGTTTATTGGCCAAAAGAGCATTCATTGAGCCAATTAGTCAAATTATTCCTGGGGGTTTAGCGAAGGAAATAAAATACGGTAGATGTTTAAAGACGCAGGGAAATGAACAATATGTTTTTCACACTTTTAGAGCATATTCCGTGGTCATCATAATGGGCATATATACTTCTATGCTAAAACAATGGGAAAAATTCCATCTTTGTGTAATTTTTTTAAAGTCCATCAAAATCTAATACTACAACATTTTAATTATTAATTCATTAATTCATTATTATTTTTTGTTCTTTTTTCACCTAAACGTCATCATTGATGTTCATTGTAATGCAATGCCATTTATATTTGCATTATAAATACCCCCCCAGAGGCTGAAATTCACACAAATTAAAGGTATATTCAGTGATTTCACTCAAAAAACCTTAGGTTTCGTTTTTGGCTGTGGGACCCAGCCTTTCGTCCAATCAGGATAGAGAGTCAAAAACGAAACCTAAGGTTTTTTGACCCCCAGGGGTTAACTGGGGACAGGGAGGAACTCCTTATATGGCCAGCACACTCTATAGTAGGGAGGATTATCACAACAAAACAAAAAAATAAGTGATATTTGAATTAAGTGAAATCACTGAATATACCTTTAAAATCTCTGCAATTTTGAACAAATTTTAACCTATGACCTTTGACCTTTAACCCTGATAAAAGTAAGTTTTTTTGTGATCATTAGAATGTCTAGAACATGTTTTATTTATTATTGTGAAAGATATCCCCCAGATGTAAATTATTAATTTATTATTATTATTTTAATAACTATTAGAAATGTGCATACAATTTGCAAAAAAATATTGTTTTAATTGTATTTACAACATTTCCTCTGATAAGTCCTAGTAGTAAAAAGTAGTAGTAAGGTTGAAATCTCTTTTTTGCAAGTAGAAATATATCCAGATGTTACAGGGTTAATTACTTCCGAGTGTTGGATGAATACGAATGAAGCCTGGTTGACAGCTGGTTGACAGCTGGTTTTCATTTTATACAGAACTACTCAGTTTTTAATGTCATTCAAGATGACATCCAGACAGTGTATTACTCATTTTAAATGTAATCCTCATGCTAAAATATGTATCTGAAAACATTACATTACTTCTTGTAAATTAGGTAATGCAGATGTTTAACAATAATTTAACTCTTGACAGTGTAAAAATGAATGCGCTGGTTACCTTGCTTGCGGACATCCTCCACGGCGGCGATGAGCTCCTCCTTGAGATCGTGGCTGTCTTTGGCGATCTGCTCGCCCTTCTCCAAGAAGTTGTGCGTGGCCTGCTCCACCGACACGGCCAGCACGTGGGCCTTCTTGGAGCGACCCTTCTTCTTACTGGACGGCCCTTTGTTGCTGGTGTTCACCAGAGTGGTCACCTGGACGAGACACAAAGGAGGCGATAGACGTTGAACCAATCAAAAAATATAAATAAGCCTTGCCGAGCTATGAGGCCCATATAGGGGCAGGAGCCTATCTCCTGTTTCTGTAGCCATGAGGCCCAGGAGCCTATCTCCTGTTTCTGTAGCCATGAGGCCCATAGGGGCAGGAGCCTGTCTCCTGTATCTGTAGCCATGAGGCCCATAGGGGCAGGAGCCTATCTCCTGTTTCTGTAGCCAGGAGGCCCAGGAGCCTATCTCCTGTTTCTGTAGCCATGAGGCCCATAGGACACAGACAGACACACACACACACAGACAGACACGATCTGCAGGGTCTCATAGTTAGTGCTCATTGCATTCGCAATAATTCAATTTCGGTTGTCATGTTGCCACACACGCCTAAAATTGCAATTATTTTGCCGCCCTCATTGAAAACAATGTATTTCAAACTCCAGCTTGTCACAGTGCTGCATGAACAGCGCTCGAGCGCTGTTTTCTGACCCCTCAATGACACCACTCTCTTAGTCTACACTAGTCTACACACACTACTCTGGAGTTAACTACAGCAGCGCCAACTGCAGTTTCTGAAGTTGGACAACACAAATTACATTTCACTCTTCCAAGTGTAAAGTTGTGTCTCGTCTAGAATGCATCACATAAGTGCTTTGACACTGAGTAGGCCTATTAGGACTTTAATGATCTGTGTCCGTAGCCATGTACCAATAAGGAATTAGAGTGGAGAACAAGGGCCAAGTTACATGTTCAGTGTAATTGTTGTTGTTTTGAGAACAATGTTCTACAGCTGGGCTGACAACGTTGCATTAATGCAGCAGCAGAATTAATGCCACAGTACTCATCGTTAAACCATTCATGACGGGAACCCCTTTTGTTGTTTTAAGCATTATGTCATACTTTAGCTATTGAAAAATAGCAGATCTACAAGCTCATGGTGAATGCCGCACTACAAGCTTGTAGATCTTAATTTATTTGCAGAAAAATTCTGCAATATGAGCTTACATAAACTGAACTGAAGGTCCAAACCATCTTGCCAGCAAGGTGCTAACTAGGTGCAATTTCCCATTGACAGCCCATTCATCCAAACAGAAAAGTCCTATCTTATTGTATTAAACAACATCAAACTCACCAACGTTGCAGCTGTTGCGGAAAGAGTGAATTATCGTCTTACTATCTGCAAGGTGTTTGCTTCATAAAAAATACACTGTGCATATGTTATGAGCTACTTCCTGTCAAGAAAATTCCTTACAGGTGTTTGGAAGTGTCTCGTTGAATGCGTACCACCCGTTTTGAATTCGCACATAGTATATAGTATATATATATTTAACATAATGCAAGAGGCAGCAGGTGGTTGCTTTATTGATAACGAGCGCTTCCAATCTCTGACACTGAATTTCTTGACTGGAAGTAGCCCATTTGCAGATAGAGGATAATTCAAGCTTTCCGCACAGCTGCAATGTTGGCGAATTTGACATAGTTTAATTGCAATCAACACATGCGCGCGCGTGCACACACACACACACACACTCACTGACATTTGGCCCCATCCTTGCTATAAGTTAGTTAGCACGACCACAAGCTGCCTATTTATCAATATGGGGGAAAACAAATGATGTTTCAAAGTGTAGCCACTAGCCTACTTACTATTGATTATACAATATTGCTCTGTATTCAGGGGTTTATACTGTGGTCTAGTGTGCTGCAGACATTTATCTCTGTTTATCTGTCACTTATGCATCACTAATACATTTCCACAGCCAACGGCGATGCCTTTCCAGTACTCAATTCAATTCAAAGGCCTTTATCGACCTGCTGAAATAATAATAATAAAAACTTTTAGAGCATATCCGTGGTCTGAAAAAGCAGCCAAACAAAAATAAGTTTTACTTTTATACCTGTACTGTACACAAGATGGAACAAAGAAAGAAAGAAAGAAAGAAAGAAAGATTAATTTGTGTGTATTTTTATAGCAACAGTCCCTAAAAAAAAGCCAATCTTAATTGCTTCCTGTAAACGAAAACATCCGTTAAACCAAAAAAGAAAGAAAGAAAAAAAAAGGAAACACAATTTAGCATTTGTTAATTAAGTCTATGAATGATTGGAGACAATTGCATGACTTTGAGCCACGGTATAGGAAACAGCTGACGAGGAATCTATAATATCTGATGATAGGAAACAGCTGACAGGGGAATCTATAAGATCTGATTATGTTGTGGCTGTGGTGACCGTGAAGCTCAAGAACGGCGTCCAGTGGACCCTATACTCTACTCTCACTAGTTAGTAAATCCTCTCTCCTCTTCAGCAGGGACGTGCACATGTAACAGGTATGACAAATGTGACACCTTATTGACAGATATGTGTCCTGTAAAACAGGATAAGGATGTTAAAGAATGGAGACAGCAAAATCATGTAGCGTTTGTTCACCATCTCCTAGAGTTCTATTTATTCACAATATCACAATACAATATATTTCCCTGACTACTGCTGCACTGTCCATTTAGTATTATTTATCCAGTATTTATAATACTGCATCATATTCAGCATTTAATACTGCACTGTGTTTTACTGTCTGTCTAGACATATACTGTATACCATATACATTCACAGTTCACATGTTCCTTGTTCATAGAACATTCCACATTACACTCAGAATTCCAACCAAAATACAATAAACATTCTCTTGTCATTCTGTTCCAAAATACATCAAAATAAACACCATTTCACATTATGTGTCATCTTTCTGCATTATCACTTTAAATCCGTTTTTGGACAAATACTGTAAACATGCCTCTAAAGTGCATTTTTATTTAAACGTGCTAAAAGCATCATTTCAAGACTTAATACAAACAGTAACAGTATGGTGTATAGTGTAAAACCATTTCCCCAAAACCCTTTTCAACTCTGTTTAGAAAGGTGTAAAACCATTTCCCCAAAACCTGTAGAATGTACACAAAATAAATAATGGAATCTATCAATCAAAACAAAACCTAAAACTGGAGCGGTGATACTCAAGACAGACAATTAATTATTGTAACAAGACGGAACATCTTGACTCAAGTGTGTGGTCCACTACAAACACTGATAAACTTCCTAAGTCCCCGGCCCGTTTTACTCTTAAATGACAACAAACAATGTCCAGAGTCATCTCCAAACGTGCATAAACAAACGGTAATCATTTCTGTGGTTTGTGAAGTATTACCCACCTGTAAAACAGGATAAGGATGTTAAAGAATGGAGACAGCAAAATCATGTAGCGTTTGTTCACCATCTCCTAGAGCAGGGTTCCCCAATTAATTTTCCTCAAGGGCCATATTTTGACTAGCGTACCAGGCTGGGGGCCGAGTCTGCACGCGCGAGGTCGAGGTCTTGCCCTGAAAATTCATTTTCAGGGCAAGACCCCATTTGAAAAGGATGCCCAGTTTGACATGCATAGGCTACTGACCCCCATTTAATGCCATTTATATCTGGGACACTTAAAAAAAAAAAACATTTTTTTTTTTGGAAATTCTTTCATGGGCCACAAGGGGGCGCTCTGTGGGCCGCAAATGGCCCGCGGGCCGCCTATTGGGGAACCCTGTCCTAGAGTTATGGGGGGGAGACGGTGGCGCATGCGCTGAAGACACTACACTCTGGAAAGACATGTTTTACCTGTGGTCCTACACTGCCACCTATTGACCAGGTTATCTGTGGTTTTGTTGGAGAATGACATGAAAACACAAACTGAGTTAAAAAGAAAGACACTGGTTACAAATAATACAATCACTTTAGTGAGCATCACACACACACATAGACATCAAAGGGGGCTTTTTTCGCGTTGAAAATGCGCCTCGAAAATAGCTGATCTACATGCTTGTATATCTGCTGTTTTCGCAATCTTTTGTCCAAAAGTGCCGTCTTCTTACGAGATTTCAGCCCCTGCGCCTCTAACACTCTCTACCAGTGGCGTGCACAGACATTTAGAGGGGCAGGTGCTCAAGTGAAAAAAGGGCACCTATAGCACGTGGAACCGGCCGGTTGCCTTCTTTTGCCTTGCCTTGATTTTGGGGCCTAAATAATATATTAGAAGCTTTTTATCAAGAATTGATCAATGTCACCATGGTCCACATACTGCACTATACACACACCATGCTCCCTACACTCTCAGTAGTAAATCACT
This sequence comes from Protomyctophum parallelum, assembly GCF_964188405.1. Lineage (NCBI taxonomy): Eukaryota > Metazoa > Chordata > Actinopteri > Myctophiformes > Myctophidae > Protomyctophum > Protomyctophum parallelum. Next base: position 46,480,994 of record NC_139702.1, read on the forward strand.
GCTCCCTACACTCTCAGTAGTAAATCACTGCTCCCTACACTCTCAGTAGTAAATCACTGCTCCCTACACTCTCAGTAGTAAATCACTGCTCCCTACACTCTCAGTAGTAAATCACTGCTCCCTATACTCTCAGTAGTAAATCACTGCTCCCTATACTCTCAGTAGTAAATCACTGCTCCCTACACTCTCAGTAGTAAATCACTGCTCCCTACACTCTCAGTAGTAAATTCCTGTGGCTCTGTCTTGCAGACATAAAATTTTCCGCCTCCAGTCTCTGAGACTGACTTGCACTGCATGAGAGAGGTATACACACTTTAACTGGGGTGCAACTGGGGTAGTGTGTGTGTGTGTGTGTGTGTGTGTGTGTGTGTGTGTGTGTGTGTGTGTGTGTGTGTGTGTGTGTGTGTGTGCGTGCGCGCGTGCGTGCGTGCGTGCGTGCGTGCGTGCGTGCGTGCGTGCGTGCGTGCGTGCGTGCGCGCGTGCGTGCGTGTTCCTATGGTGACTATAACCGTTGCTGGTGAATAATTCATGAGGTCATTTAAGTGGTTGTAAAGGCCATGCATGTCATCATTAACCCCCATGGGAACAGCTGGAGACACACGGGAGGACAGTGGTGGTAAACATATACTCACATTACACGCCTGTGTCTGTTTAATATCCTATGAATCCTACATGTCTGTTTAATATCCTATGAATCCTACATGTCTGTTTAATATCCTATGAATCCTACATGTCTGTCTAATATCCTATGAATCCTACATGTCTGTTTAATATCCTATGATTCCTACATGTCTGTTTAATATCCTATGAATCCTACATGTCCGTGTCACAGTTGGATGTTCAGAGAGTGTGAACAACGCAGTAAAAACATTCACATAGCTGCTGGTTGACCTCTGGCGCGTGCACACGCACACACAGGCGCACGCACACACACACACACACACACACAGCCCCCGTCACGAGGTGAAGGTCAAGCCATCAGTTTAGATAAGTGCACAATGGCATGAAGACAGCGAGAGGCCCAACGGGTGTCTGCCTGCCTGCCTGCCTGCCTGCCTGCCTGCCTGCCTGCCTGTGTGTGTGTGTGTGTGTGTGTGTGTGTGTGTGTGTGTGTGTGTGTGTGTGTGTGAGAATAAAGTGTGTCGGTCAGGGCAGTGCGGGCTAATTTCCCAGATCAATCGAACCACATGCGGAGCTATAAGACTACAGGGTGATCTAATGATGGGTCCCTGGCTGGGGCCGTGTCTTCCAGATCATATCCACACCACAGTGGTGGAGAAAGTACTCAATTGTTCTACTTTAAGTAAAAGTATACCAATACTGCAATGTAGAACGGTAGTTCTACACAGTAAAAGCCTGGATGGGGATTGATCTTTACGTAAGTTCCAGGACGTCTTATTCTGGGCCAGATCTGACTAGTTATATGATATGACGTTAAGTTGATCTGGCCTCGATCGGACTCTCTCTGATTCATCCAGGGACATCCGTCTTAAGGCTCATACATATAGTCTGGATTTTCGGTGGTGAGGTGACCACCGAACTACAACATGACGTCACGAGCCGCGGTGAAGAGCAAACCACCGCCACCGCCCCAGCCCTTCTCTCTGTTTTTACTCACCACCGCTCAACGTTATTTCAGCTCCGGTGGTCACCCCACCACCGGAAATCCAGACTATGGATGAGCCTTTAGTGGGCAGAATTTATGTTGGTTGAAATCAGGTGATATTTGACCATTAGAGACGCCACTAATTCGTCTAGGTTCCTGACTGACCGTGCTTGCTGGGTTGGAAGAGAACATTATACGGTTTAGTCTGTGTGCCTAAAAAGTACCTAAAAATACGGTTAGCCTCTCATCTACAGTACATTAAATAAATGACAGATTAGTCCCTGCAGGAGAAATGGGCACAATCAAGCAAAAAAAAAAAAATACAAATAAATCCTCTTAACATCGCTGTGAACCATAAAGTTGAGCAGATAAATCCCCATCGCAGGCTGTTTGGTATAAAGTCCCAGTTCACTTTTACATGTCATGCCTTGAGGTCTCCACACAATCTCCATAACAAATGTAGCAAAACGTATATGGCTTCCAAAATGCTATACCCATCAAAGACAAACCCCAGAAACTCTGATCAGGAAAACAATCTTTTTTGATGATGCCTCCAGCGAGAGGCGTCAGTCACACAGTCACTTCAAGAGAGTTGTCAGTTTGGTAGAGAAGACACATATAGCAAAAAACTTGGTGAAAACAAACTCTTAGAAAAAGAATACTCACTGCAATGCAGTGTTGTATTTGGCAGAAACTTTTGATTTTAGTTTTAGTCATAGTCTCTTGAATAGTTTTCATTTAGTTTTAGTCACATTTTAGTCACCTGGAATGTCTTAGTGTTAGTCAAGTTTTAGTCGACTAAATCTGCAGTTGATTTATCCGACTAAAATGTATTTTGCCGGGCCTTGATGCCGTCTAATGACAGATGTCACACTTCTGAAAATAGCAAAGCTCACAACACGTCACAGTGCGACACGTTGTGACACATTGTGAGCTTTTATTGCGTTGAGCTTTGATCACGTTGTGAGCCTTTATCCAAGGCGCTTTATGTAGATTGTGCCTTACATTCACATTCACACACACACATTCACACACCTTTACATAGATTGTGCCTTACATTCACATTCACACACACACATTCACACACCTTTACATAGATTGTGCATTACATTCACATTCACACACACACATTCACACACCTTTACATAGATTGTGCCTTACATTCACATTCACACACACACATTCACACACCTTTACATAGATTGTGCCTTACATTCACATTCACACACACACACCTTTACATAGATTGTGCCTTACATTCACATTCACACACACACATTCACACACCTTTACATAGATTGTGCCTTACATTCACATTCACACACACACATTCACACACCTTTACATAGATTGTGCATTACATTCACCCATTCACACACACATTCACACACCTTTACATATAATTGTGCATTACATTCACCCATTTACACACACATTCACACACCTTTACATATAATTGTGCATTACATTCACCCATGTACACACACATTCAAGGTTCAAGGTTCAAGGTTCAAGTTTATTTAGTGTCCCCGAAGGGCAAATTGGGTTGCAGCATAGACAGTACATTAAACAATGAATGAAACAGTACAGAGAACAAACAGTTCACATAGCGGATACCAGAGTAAAAGGTGCACACAACCATTAAAGTGCAGGCGTTTAAAGTGCTATGCGATAGGTCATAAAAGTGCGTGTGCATAGACATAGGCACAAGATAATACAGTAAAAAGTAAAAGTGCTCATCATAAGGTTATATCCTCGATCTACGCACAGCAGCATTCAGTGTGTGAATAGAGACCGGGACAAAGGAATGTTGTTCACACACCTTTACATATAGTTGTGCATTACATTCACGCACGCACGCACGCACGTATACTGGCAACCTTGCGGGTCCCATCCGGAGAGTGTATACTGTAAATACAGCAGTGACGAATGTCCAAATAATACTAGGCTGTATTCTGATTTATATTCAGAAGCCAATTATCGCAGAGTGCACATACAACACAAGAAAACTGATTATTAGTGGGGAAGAACAAAGGTTTTACATCCAATATGAATCCAGACTCTCTCTCTCTCTCTCTCTCTCTCTCTCTCTCTCTCATGCACACGCATGTACACACACACAGACACACTCACGCACACACACATGCACATACAAGCACAACATGGATGACTTTGAAGTGTCCTCTGCCTCTCCAGGGCTCTCGTACACACAGATAAAACCAGCAGTTCACAGAATCGTGACCACAAGAACCTCTCTTTTTTTCTCACTCCATAGTTCCCATTAATTATTTCTCATTAATACGGTGCTTAATCCATTTAGACCTCAGGCCAATTCTAAAAAAAAAAAGACTTCTATGTTTCTATGTCAGTGGTGCTCAACCTTTTCCATGTCAAGTACCCCCAGAATTATCTGTATTTGGCCGCCGCATCCCCATTTGGAAATATGTTGTTCCAGGGACACCCCGAAAATGATCACTTTCACGCAGTTTGTTCACTATTTTACAAATCTGATCTGCTATTTTTCAACATGCTCAAGTTTTAAATAATGGTTAAAGTGGTTAAACGACACAGATGCGTTCCCGTCCTAAATGTGCTAATTAAAGGCTCTTTCATCTATGGCCGTATATTAATTGGGCTTGAATGCCACAATAAGCCGTGCTTTGAGAGGAATCATCTTAAACCAAACCAAACTATTACAGCGGGACAATTGACAAAGCACCTTGACGGTTCAAAATGGCTTGTGGCCCTTCACGGTCATTTTAAAAGCAGAAAATTGCTTGCTTGGCGATAAAGACATGCACTCTGAAAGTATACTTTGGCAACCAGGCACAGCACGTCCTGTCCACGACTGTCCACTCTAATGAACAAACAATACTATAAGCCACACATAACAGGTGCACCGGTACGCATCCATCCATCTTCAACCACTTATCCGTAGTGACTTCCTCCTGGGGGGATCCTGAGACGTTCCAAAGCCAGTGAGTTGATGTCATTACTCCAACTGCGCCTTGGTCTGCCCCGGGGGTCTCCTCCCAGTGGTACGTGCCTCGAGGACCTCCCTATAGGGAGACGCCCGAGAGGCATCCTATATCCAGATGCCCGAACCACCTAAGATGGCTCCTTTCCAGGTGAAAAAGCAGCGACTCTACTCCGAGTCTCTCTCGCGTGACTGAACTTCTCACCCCATCTCTAAGGGAGATGCCTGCAGCCACCCGTCGAAGAACGGAGAAGGAGATCAGCCAGTGCACATGCATCGTCAAAATGTTTGCTGCGCAGCAGATCAAAAGGGATGCGAGGCGCGTTTGCGTACCGAGAGCTGAGACAGGAATTTTGAGAATCCTGACACAACATTCTGGTGTGTACAGCCAGGCACACAAATGTCTATCTACGTCCTGTAAGTGGAACTTATAAATGAAACTAGTGTTGACTCAACAATAATCATTACAAGTGACTCTTACTTTGAAGAGGAAGTCAGGCAGAGGAAGTACATTTAGGTTGTAAACAAGCTCCTGTGACAGTTTTTTAAACTGAAAGGGAAAGTGGCAGGGCTATAGTAGCTAACCCAGCTATATCATTCCATATCCGGGGTGGGGCATGGATCTGCAACTTCCATCGTTGCCCACTCAGTGCTCTCTACAGCTGGGCACCGGCCTGTAGTTATTCCAATGACTGGTCAGCCAGAATTAATGTTGTGGACAGCTTTTCTAACCATGGCACAAACGCACAGCATAAATCTCGATTCTATTAGCTGCTGTAGAACAACGTGACAAGTAGACATAGATGGATAATGTCACTCCACTGTGCTCCATGGAGAAAACTCAGTGACCCGCTCGCTGCTAGTTTGCGGTTAAGAAAAAAACAGCATGTCACATTTGGACTCACAAGGGACTGAGTGTGTTGCTAAGGCGATCTCGAGAGACAAACAAGATATATGGAAGCTTTTCTTAAAAAAGAAGGGGAAAAAAACAGAAAGATAAATTTAACACAAATAAAAGTTGAAATACTACTATTAGGGTTTTGAACACACAAAACAAACAACACAGCAGCACAGATGTCATACACATTAGCTGAAACAATTCATCACACAAGTCAGTGATGAATGACATCTCTTATTTCCTTCACAAGGGAAATCTTAGCAATACACTGTGTTTATGGACTGAAGTCATGTAAGAGCAGTGGTTCCCAAACCTTTTCATGTCAAGGACCCCCAAATTAACACTCATTAGTAAGCATGTAACGATACACTCAACTCACAATACGATACGTATCACGATATGAGGTTCACGATATGATTTTTCACAATATTTTAATGATGTATGTTCCCCCAAGCTTTTTTCACAATTTACACAAACTACACAAACTACATTGCAAAAGTAGCATTACTTTTCATGTAACATTACTTAATTTCTGTGCAACAACTGTAAACATGCTTTCATGTTTAAACCTAGCTCGAGTTAACATGTAAAAAAAGGTTTCTTTAGGATAGATGTAGACCTATTTGACAGTGCAGAAACATAATTGCATTCCTTGATGTATTAATGAGCATCAATAACGACCATCACCTGGGCACAGTCACAGACATATACAGACATAATACTCCCCTCTGCAGGCCTCTATACTACTGAAAGTGACTGCATGGAGTCTGTCTCATTTCTCTCCAAAAGCACGTGAATATGATGGAATATGATTACAGCACACTTTATTTATTTATTTCAAAATCGTTGTATTTATTTTTAATAAATCAATACAAATCGTCGGGATATAATATCGATATATATTGATATACAATATATTGTTACATGCCTACTCATTAGCCCGTGGACCCCCATTTGAAAAGATATGCCAGGGACCCCCATAAGAGAAGATTTTTACGGTTCTAGCAGTGATTCTCAACCCGTTTAATTTCAAGAACCCCCAGGTTTGACCTGAATTAGGTCTACGGTCCCCTATTTATTGGTATTTCTATCTCTGGGACCCCAATTTATATTGTCAAATTGATGTTAATTTAACTCTGAGAGTGTACAAATGTGTCACATACAGTCTTACCCAATACCTAATCTTTCTGTTTTATGAACACAAGGCTGCTGTACTTTATACCTCATACTTTAAATGCTTAGTATGAGCTGAGGTATAAAATACAGCAGCCTTGTGTTCATAAAACAGAAAGATTGGGTATTGGGTAAGACTGACCTTATGTATCTTTCAGGACCGCGGTGGATATCTTGACATTCCGTTTTCTTTTTCTTTTTTATGTTGCCACTACTGTTGGAGCAGCCATAAACTACACAGGTTCATCACGATGTTCTGGGCATATTTTGTAATGTTAGTGTTAGTAAAAAAGGAGGTAAAAGAGGCAGATTAAACATCAGTCACTCTGCCGTTCACTATAGTAGAAGAGGTGTGCCTGGTGAGGATTTAAACCCCGCAGCTATGTCGAGTCCGCCTACAGGAAATACGTAAGCTGCGACCATGAGACCCACTACGGAATCGGTCTATAGAGCACCGAAGTCTGACGTCACTTTCAGTAGAGGGCACCAGTACACAGGTTCATGTATTTCTTTAGTTGCATTGAAATCCCCATAGGGGGATTTTAGATCGCTTCACATAAGAACTGTGTTTGAAAAATAAACCGATAACCCCAGCCTTTCTGTCAGGGGAGTGGCTGTGTGTCGTTAATGATGTTCATTAATATTTGATACAGCCAGTTTCTGGAGAAAATGGAATTAATGTGGCCGCAAAAGCCTTGAAACTACATATGAAGGCAATGTCACTGCTAATATACGTCACACCCAGCTGTCAACACATTGTGTTCCTGAGATTCCTCGTTGACGTAAGCTCAGCTGGTGCTGACTCGACTCGTACTAACCACGAAACATTAAATATCAATAAAATAAAAATAAAAATAAACGTAATTAACATTCAGTTTCTGTTGTGCGACGGGCAGATGCAGCCACCCGCGTACCCGGAAATGTAGTCTCTGGGTTGTTTGACTCGCTTATTTTGTTACTCTTTGGGTATATTTGTACATTTCCACCTTCAGTCGATGCTTCATATCCATATGAGTGAAAAGGCCGGGGTGATCGGTTTATTTTTCAAACGCAGTTCTTATATGAAGAGATCTAAAATCCCCCTATGGTGATTTCAATGCAAATAAAAAATACATGAACCTGGGGACTGACGCCCTCTTCCGTGCTCTATTGAAGATAATAATAGGGGAGATGTATTGCACTGACTTCAGCACTGCCTGACCAGATGGAATATTGCAGCTATATGTCATCATTATAACTCCACATAAGCAACGCAAAGCCCATCTGGCTGGGACATCAGTGCAATGTTCAATAAACAGAAAATGTTATTTTACAAGAATAAACAAACACCATCATGAAACATGGCTCACTCACAACTCTAATCCAACAACTAATGTGGAGATGGAACACGGTTCAAAACTCCAGACGAAAAGTATGAGGCTTTCATGCCAATTTAAAATGTCTCAGGCTGTGATAAATCTAACAGCTTGTGCAGCGCTATCTTAGAACCTCCACACGGCTAAAAAGAAAGTCACCGTATACTATTCTGGCCTTAGTAAAAAATTCCATTAAGTTCTCTCACTGACCATCCTTTTGATGCCCTGGCTCAACTCCCACTGAGGCTAATTTCAGGATTGTTGAATCCGGTAACACGGCTTTGTTGAGAAGCAGCTAGCGGTCGTCCCAGCCAGGCTTGCCTTTTGAACTTCAATGCCTTTCAGACAGAGCAGTTAAAAGCCTCTTAGAAACACTGTCATTCAAACTTCAAATGAAGGAGAGAGTGAAGAGGAGAGGAGAGAGGCCGGGCTACACAACACATCTCCACATCCAAAGAGCTGGTTTTTACCCCTTCCTTTCACTTCACTTCATAATACTTTGAGCTGGTTTTTACCCCTTCCTTTCACTTCACTTCATAATACTTTCTACACGAGAGAGCAGGATTTCTAAAGTTCCTATGATATACATTTTGTGATATGATATGACTTTATGATATGAACCAATAGAACACCAAAGTCAGATGTCACTTTCAATAGAGAGTCACGCCCAGCTGTCAACACATTGCGTTCCTGAGATTCCTCGTTGACGTAAGCTCAGCTGGCGGTGACTCGACTCGTACTAACCACGAAACATTAAATATAAATAAAAAATAAATAAAAGAACGTAACATGTCAGTTTATGTTGTGCAACGGAGAGCTGCAGCCACCCTGCCTACCCAGAAATGTCTCTGGGTTGTTTGACTCGTTTCTAGCGCTTATTTTGTTACTCTTTGGGTATATTTGTACATTTCCACCTTCAGTCGATGCTTCATATCCATATGAATGAAAAGGCCGGGATGATCGGTTTATTTTTCAAACACAGTTCTTATATGAAGAGATCTAAAATCCCCTATGGGATTTCAATGCAATTAAAAAGTACACAAACCTGTGAGGACTGGCGCCCTCTACTGACAGTGACGTCAGGACTTCGGTGCTCCATAGCCGAATGGGGACGTACAAGTATAATCCATTGCTTAAACTTCACCGCCTCAATCTTGTTTCCTTAGTCGGAGGAATCCAGTAGGTTTGAATTGACATCCACTGACTCACTGCTACAGTAAGGAGTTATGATTTTACAAAGTAATCTTTACTCTCCTCCACCAAGTTCAACTTCAGTAAAGGCCGCAAATTAATTAATTGCTTACAGGTGAACGTTCCTGCATGACAAACCTTCCAGCCTCCCAAAACAGACTGTTTTAGCCACAGGACCTTATACTGTTACCTTCCAGGACCTTCTACTTACCCGCTAGCTTAATTAATTATGACAGTATGATGACATCTCCCCTCCACACACACCCACACCACACACACACACACACACACACACACACACACACACACACACACACACACACACACACACACACACACACACACACACACACCAGCCCTGACGCAGCCTCAGAAGACTGGAGGCTGCTGACATCCACCAACTCTCAATAATGCTAGAAAAACTTTGTCATAACAAGCTATAATTTTGGATGAAATGCAAAGCATCTGAATGGGCCCTATATGTTTGAAGACCTGCATCATCATCATCCTCATCATGTAACAATCAGAGCCACTTTCTATCTAGAGCAAGGATGGCCAGGTGGCAGTATGTGTGTTAACCAAGTGTGCATGCATAACATGCTCTACATCCTCTCTGTCAATAATTTTAAGGACATACAGTCAGTGAGTTCGGACTCAGAGTACATTGACAGCCAATGGCCCACTATCCAATCACAATACATGAATCAACAGTGAGTCATGTGGCATAGCATACTATTAGCACACATTTACACCGGACAGTTGACCAAGATCAAACATTCATGAAGAGGACACTAAATGCTTCATTGTTAATGGGAGAGTTTCCCCTATAAGAATGATGACTTTAATTCAGTGTCAGTCAGTGTGGTGTTTAACGTTAGCAGCTGATGGACTGGACAGTGAATTTCCCGTCTTAGAGAGATCAGGAATAGCACATTTAGTCTTGTTCTTAATTAACTTTTAATCTGCTTAATCAATGACCTCTTCCATACAGGAAAGGATTCCAAATAAGCCAGCTGGCACCTTCCTTTCCTTGCATTGAATTGTTGTTCTTTGCTAAATAAATAAACCTACAAACCACATCATTCTGTTAAATTTGAAATTCCAACGTTGAGAGGTCTTCTAAACAGCTTTCATACATATGGAACCCGGATTTAATACTGTCAATAAGAGTGGTATTATTAAGAAATATCCCAGCCCCTGCTTGCTTACAAACACACTGTGGACATTGAATACATCTGGAAAAGAATATTGATATTTGGTGATATTTGTTTTGTGACTTACTGCACACAGTGACATGAAATTATGTTCTCCAGCTAAAAGTAATGAGAAATGAATGGTTATTGAGTATGCAAACCATACTGTAACGATGAACTATGAATGAACTGTGGTAAAAAGAAGAATCACAACCGAAGTGAGGGGCGCTAATATATTAAAGTCTAACTCATGTTGATTAGGTGATGTAATGGTGATGTAAAACAAACAGTGCCAAAACAAACATTACATTCTCTTTATTGTTAATGGCATTTCATATTTGTGTTAGGGACAAGATGACGTACATTTTCCCTTCATTGTCAATGGCGTTTTTAAAATAAACATCGAACTAAAAACAAACCTGTACATAGCAAAAAAGAAGAAAGAAACAAGCTGAGAAAAGGTTATTGAGATATAATAATAGCAAGATAAGAGCGAAGGAATTAAATTATTTGCACAGTTTGTAGAATATTTGTTTCATAAGGAACAGTTGCATACTAGTAATCCACAACAATGAAACAGACAGTGGAAGCCACAGACTGTGCTAGCAGATATAGGAACATACTCCGTTGATTTGCAGTTGCCGCAGATGCCAATGATATTGATTCAGCAGATGACATATTGAAAAGAAAACAGAATGTTTCTTTTTAAAAGTATGTCACTGTTACAGAAGGGCTTGGTGATTTCTCCACGTGAAATCTTCAATACAGCAGTCCTATACTGCATATGGTATGTCAATAAATAGTCTGATCGTCTAACTGTAAAGACATTCTCTCTCTGAATTATTTGTGAAACATCAATACAGTATGTAGCCTAAGGCCTTTTGCGCACGCACGCACGCGCACACGGACACGCACACACACGGACATGCACACACACACACACACACACACACACACACACACACACACACACACACACACACACACACACACACACACACACACACACACACACACACACACACACACACACACACACACACACACACACATACGAATCATGGTCATGCTGCCTTCCCTTCTCTGTGTGCAGAGCGTAGAGCTAAACCTCATAGATCCTAAAACACAGAGCAACAGAGCTGAAACGTCAATCCAGTTAAAGGACAACTTCACCACTTTTCAACCTATCTTCGTATAATTGCCCCTCAGTAATGATCATGGTAAAATGGCCATGGCTCAGTGGCCCATAGCACTTACCCTAACCCCTTAGATAGCATTTGACACAGACTTATAGCATGTTATGTAGACAGCACTATAATTGTATTGTATATAGTCATAGCACGCCATAGTACATATGTATAGCATAGTAGTGAATATGTATAGTTTATTATGTATAGTGTATGTATAGTTTCATCATATAGATATTCCACTGTTACCTTCTTAGCTTACGCATGTTTCATGATAAATGCTTTTATGTGATGTATTCCCATGCTTTTGTTCTTGCTTAAATGTAAGTCGCTCTGGATTAAGAGCGTCTGCTAAATGCCTAAATTGTAAATTGTAAATTGTCCAGGCACCTTGGCTGGCAATCCAGTCTGGCAGTGTGCTACGGGCTCGACTCCCGATGGCCTTTACTGCATGTCTTCCCCCCAATCTCTCTCCCTATTTCCTGTCAGCCTACTGTCTGTCCCTCCATAAAAAATATAAAATAAAGACAAAATAAAACATTAAAAAAAGAAAAGGGCAGGGGCTGAAGCCCCCTTTGATGTCTATGTGTGCACGACCCTGCCAGTGATGCATTCATGCTCCACTCAAACTTATTACATTTTCTGTTCAGTATGCAGAACTTTGTTCTGTCTGTCTGTCTGACTGTCTGTAACATCAATACCATAAAATATAAATACACAAGGACAAAGAAAAGTCCTTGAGAAAAGTACATGACAATACCGCGGCCATCTTCCAACTTTTGTTTGCCATTAAATGAATGACTGAAAAGTCCTATCTGATTGACAGCCCATTCATCCAAACAGAAAAGTTCTATCTGATTGTATTAAACGTGTTAAAGTGTTTGTTTCATAAAAATACACGGTAGACAACATGTTATGAGCTACTTATTTTGTGTGTAGTTTGGAAGCGCTCACATTCAGTATTATTGTCCTGCTGCATCCTGCATTATGTGCAAATTCAAAACAGGTGGTATAGTATACTATACATGAGCCTGTTGAGTGATATCCAACAAGCACTTCCAGGCTATACACAACACGGAATAGACATTATGTTCTCTTCTTTCCACTTTAGCAAACAAACATGACTGACAGAAAAGAGGAATTATAAGCACATTATGGTGATATTAAATTAATTACACCTTTTTTGTAACTGCCTGAACAAAAGACACATGCAGGGAACAAGCATTCCTTCCCTGTGTGACAACCACACAACAGACAGATGGATACTGTTCAGTAAGTTGGAAGATGAATGGAGAGCGAGCATATGTGTGTGTGTGTGTGTGTGTGTGTGTGTGTGTGTGTGTGTGTGTGTGTGTGTGTGTGTGCGTGCGTGCGTGCGTGCGTGCGTGCGTGCGTGCGTGCGTGCGTGCGTGTGCGTATGTGCGTATGTGCGTATGTGTGCGTATGTGTGTATGTGTACACATGCGCTTGAGAGAAAGAGAAAGAGAGAGAGAGAGAGGCTGTGGCAGCTGTGTCTGACGGGGGAGTGGAAGCTCCGTAGAATATAGACACGCCTCTGGGAAGAGTTTCATTTAAAACCTCCAGCTGTGAAACACAGCACGGGAAAGAAAGGCTGCAGACTGTGATGATCAGATATATAAGACCATGGTGGCATGACTCATCACACCAGATCTATAAGACCATGGTGGCATGACTCATCACACCAGATCTATAAGACCATGGTGGCATGACTCGTGACACCAGATCTATAAGACCATGGTGGCATGACTCATCACACCAGATCTATAAGACCATGGTGGCATGACTCGTGACACCAGATCTATAAGACCATGGTGGCATGACTCATCACACCAGATCTATAAGACCATGGTGGCATGACTCGTGACACCAGATCTATAAGACCATGGTGGCATGACTCATCACACCAGATCTATAAGACCATGGTGGCATGACTCATCACACCAGATCTATAAGACCATGGTGGCATGACTCATCACACCAGATCTATAAGACCATGGTGGCATGACTCATCACACCAGATCTATAAGACCATGGTGGCATGACTCATGACACCAGATCTATAAGACCATGGTGGCATGACTCATCACACCAGATCTATAAGACCATGGTGGCATGACTCATGAGTCCAGATCAAGAGTTGTGTGTGGATCAGCAGTCCAGTCCAGTCCAGTCCAGTCCAGACCAGTCCAGTCCAGTCCAGTCCAGTCCAGTCCAGTCCAGTCCAGTCCAGACCAGTCCAGTCCAGTCCAGTCCAGTCCAGTCCAGACCAGTCCAGTCCAGTCCAGACCAGTCCAGTCCAGTCCAGTCCAGTCCAGTCCAGTCCAGTCCAGTCCAGACCAGTCCAGTCCAGTCCAGTCCAGTCCAGTCCAGTCCAGACCAGTCCAGTCCAGTCCAGTCCAGTCCAGTCCAGACCAGTCCAGTCCAGTCCAGTCCAGACCAGTCCAGTCCAGTCTAGTCCAGTCCAGTCCAGACCAGTCCAGTCCAGTCCAGTCCAGTCCAGTCCAAAACGACCGGCCGACGGTGTTTACCGGCCGGCTCGTCGGCCGGAACAAATGGATTCTGCCCTTGCTGGCAAGCTTCATTTGAGAACTACTTTTACAAGACCCACTCAACAATATCTATCAAAAAAAGGGAAAGAAATCCCATTGCTGAAAATAGTTTCCCAACCTCTTGTCTTCTCATCATCCGTAGAACGTCCAATAGCAGCTAGCTCATCATTCATGGAACGTCCAATAGCAGCTAGCTCATCATTCATGGAACGTCCAATAGCAGCTAGCTCATCATTCATAGAACGTCCAATAGCAGCTCATCATTCATAGAACGTCCAATAGCAGCTCATCATTCATAGAACGTCCAATATAGCAGATAATCATTCATAGAATATTGTTGGCGCTACAGAATAAAGTCACACACTTCCTCTGGCACGTATACAGCAGAGTCTCCCCCGCTGACTCCAAACAGCTGATTCCAACACTACACCCTCTGCTGCTGTGCATTCAAGGTTATCGTAGAAGTGGGCCTTTGGATATGATTTTGTCCACAATTCCATGCTGTGGAATGATGTTGATTGATGTTGGTACCATTAGGATAGATAACAGGCAAAACGTTGATCAAAATAACATTTAATCTACATTCTCTAATTGTGTAGACTTCTTGTAAATTGAGTAATGCAGATGTTTAACAATATTTAACTCTTGAGAGCGTAACATGAAACCAAATGGACCCAGTACGGGTCCATTTGGTTTTATTTGACACTGTGTGGCTCTGTGGAAGTGCATTCCCAGGCCCGTTGTGCTGACTCCATAGTGTACTGTATAAAGTAACAGTTGCCGTGCTAATAAACAATGCGTTTCACCTGTGCGCACAGCACGGCGCACAGCGTGGAGCACAGCGTGGCGCACAGCGCGGCGCACAGCGCGGCGCACAGCGCGGCGCACAGCGTGGCGCACAGCGTGGCATCATGACACACAGCGTGGCATCATGACACAGTGTGGCATCATGACACAGTGTGGCATCATGACACACAGTGTGGCATCATGACACAGTGTGGCATCATGACACAGCGTGGCATCATGACACAGTGTGGAATCATGACACAGTGTGGCATCATGACACACAGTGTGGCATCATGACACACAGTGTGGCATCATGACACACAGTGTGGCATCATGACACACAGTGTGGCATCATGACACACAGTGTGGCATCATGACACACAGTGTGGCATCATGACACAGTGTGGCATCATGACACAGCGTGGCATCTTGACACAGCGTGGCATCATGACACACAGTGTGGCATCATGACACAGTGTGGCATCATGCCACAGTTTGGCATGATGCCACACAGTGTGGCATCATGACACAGTGTGGCATCATGACACACAGTGTGGCATCATGACACACAGTGTGGCATCATGACACAGTGTGGCATCATGACACAGTGTGGCATCATGACACACAGTGTGGCATCATGACACACAGTGTGGCATCATGACACACAGTGTGGCATCATGACACAGTGTGGCATCATGACACACAGTGTGGCATCATGACACAGTTTGGCATCATGACACACAGTGTGGCATCATGACACAGTGTGGCATCATGACACACAGTGTGGCATCATGACACAGTGTGGCATCATGACACAGTTTGGCATCATGACACACAGTGTGGCATCATGACACACAGTGTGGCATCATGACACACAGTGTGGCATCATGACACAGTGTGGCATCATGACACACAGTGTGGCATCATGACACAGTGTGGCATCATGACACACAGTGTGGCATCATGACACAGTGTGGCATCATGACACAGTTTGGCATCATGACACACAGTGTGGCATCATGACACACAGTGTGGCATCATGACACACAGTGTGGCATCATGACACAGTGTGGCATCATGACACACAGTGTGGCATCATGACACAGTGTGGCATCATGACACACAGTGTGGCATCATGACACAGTGTGGCATCATGACACACAGTGTGGCATCATGACACAGTGTGGCATCATGACACAGTGTGGCATCATGACACAGCGTGGCATCATGACACACAGTGTGGCATCATGACACACAGTGTGGCATCATGACACACAGTGTGGCATCATGACACACAGTGTGGCATCATGACACACAGTGTGGCATCATGACACACAGTGTGGCATCATGACACAGCGTGGCATCATGACACACAGTGTGGCATCATGACACAGTGTGGCATCATGACACACAGTGTGGCATCATGACACAGTGTGGCATCATGACACACAGTGTGGCATCATGACACAGCGTGGCATCATGACACACAGTGTGGCATCATGACACACAGTGTGGCATCATGACACACAGTGTGGCATCATGACACACAGTGTGGCATCATGACACACAGTGTGGCATCATGACACACAGTGTGGCATCATGACACAGTGTGGCATCATGACACACAGTGTGGCATCATGACACAGCGTGGCATCATGACACACAGTGTGGCATCATGACACACAGTGTGGCATCATGACACACAGTGTGGCATCATGACACACAGTGTGGCATCATGACACAGTGTGGCATCATGACACAGTGTGGCATCATGACACACAGTGTGGCATCATGACACAGTGTGGCATCATGACACACAGTGTGGCATCATGACACACAGTGTGGCATCATGACACACAGTGTGGCATCATGACACACAGTGTGGCATCATGACACACAGTGTGGCATCATGACACACAGTGTGGCATCATGACACACAGTGTGGCATCATGACACACAGTGTGGCATCATGACACAGTGTGGCATCATGACACAGTGTGGCATCATGACACACAGTGTGGCATCATGACACAGTGTGGCATCATGACACACAGTGTGGCATCATGACACACAGTGTGGCATCATGACACACAGTGTGGCATCATGACACACAGTGTGGCATCATGACACACAGTGTGGCATCATGACACAGTGTGGCATCATGACACAGCGTGGCATCATGACACAGTGTGGCATCATGACACACAGTGTGGCATCATGACACAGTGTGGCATCATGACCACAGTGTGGCATCATGACACACAGTGTGGCATCATGACACACAGTGTGGCATCATGACACACAGTGTGGCATCATGACACAGTGTGGCATCATGACACACAGTGTGGCATCATGACACACAGTGTGGCATCATGACACACAGTGTGGCATCATGACACAGTGTGGCATCATGACACAGTGTGGCATCATGACACACAGTGTGGCATCATGACACACAGTGTGGCATCATGACACACAGTGTGGCATCATGACACAGTGTGGCATCATGACACAGCGTGGCATCATGACACAGTGTGGCATCATGACACAGTGTGGCATCATGACACAGTGTGGCATCATGACACACAGTGTGGCATCATGACACACAGTGTGGCATCATGACACAGTGTGGCATCATGACACAGTGTGGCATCATGACACACAGTGTGGCATCATGACACAGTGTGGCATCATGACACAGTGTGGCATCATGACACAGTGTGGCATCATGACACAGTGTGGCATCATGACACACAGTGTGGCATCATGACACACAGTGTGGCATCATGACACAGTGTGGCATCATGACACACAGTGTGGCATCATGACACAGTGTGGCATCATGACACAGTGTGGCATCATGACACACAGTGTGGCATCATGACACACAGTGTGGCATCATGACACAGTGTGGCATCATGACACAGTGTGGCATCATGACACACAGTGTGGCATCATGACACACAGTGTGGCATCATGACACAGTGTGGCATCATGACACAGTGTGGCATCATGACACACAGTGTGGCATCATGACACACAGTGTGGCATCATGACACAGTGTGGCATCATGACACACAGTGTGGCATCATGACACACAGTGTGGCATCATGACACACAGTGTGGCATCATGACACAGTGTGGCATCATGACACAGTGTGGCATCATGACACACAGTGTGGCATCATGACACACAGTGTGGCATCATGACACAGTGTGGCATCATGACACACAGTGTGGCATCATGACACACAGTGTGGCATCATGACACACAGTGTGGCATCATGACACACAGTGTGGCATCATGACACACAGTGTGGCATCATGACACACAGTGTGGCATCATGACACACAGTGTGGCATCATGACACACAGTGTGGCATCATGACACAGTGTGGCATCATGACACACAGTGTGGCATCATGACACACAGTGTGGCATCATGACACAGTGTGGCATCATGACACACAGTGTGGCATCATGACACACAGTGTGGCATCATGACACAGTGTGGCATCATGACACAGTGTGGCATCATGACACACAGTGTGGCATCATGACACAGTGTGGCATCATGACACAGTGTGGCATCATGACACACAGTGTGGCATCATGACACAGTGTGGCATCATGACACACAGTGTGGCATCATGACACAGTGTGGCATCATGACACAGTGTGGCATCATGACACAGTGTGGCATCATGACACACAGTGTGGCATCATGACACAGTGTGGCATCATGACACACAGTGTGGCATCATGACACACAGTGTGGCATCATGACACACAGTGTGGCATCATGACACACAGTGTGGCATCATGACACACAGTGTGGCATCATGACACAGTGGGCATCATGACACAGTGTGGCATCATGACACACAGTGTGGCATCATGACACACAGTGTGGCATCATGACACACAGTGTGGCATCATGACACAGCGTGGCATCATGACACACAGTGTGGCATCATGACACACAGTGTGGCATCATGACACACAGTGTGGCATCATGACACACAGTGTGGCATCATGACACACAGTGTGGCATCATGACACAGCGTGGCATCATGACACACAGTGTGGCATCATGACACAGCGTGGCATCATGACACACAGTGTGGCATCATGACACAGTGTGGCATCATGACACAGTTTGGCATCATGACACACAGTGTGGCATCATGACACAGTGTGGCATCATGACACAGTGTGGCATCATGACACAGTGTGGCATCATGACACACAGTGTGGCATCATGACACAGTGTGGCATCATGACACAGTTTGGCATCATGACACACAGTGTGGCATCATGACACAGTGTGGCATCATGACACAGTGTGGCATCATGACACACAGTGTGGCATCATGACACAGTGTGGCATCATGACACACAGTGTGGCATCATGACACAGTGTGGCATCATGACACAGTGTGGCATCATGACACAGTGTGGCATCATGACACACAGTGTGGCATCATGACACACAGTGTGGCATCATGACACACAGTGTGGCATCATGACACACAGTGTGGCATCATGACACACAGTGTGGCATCATGACACACAGTGTGGCATCATGACACAGCGTGGCATCATGACACACAGTGTGGCATCATGACACACAGTGTGGCATCATGACACACAGTGTGGCATCATGACACACAGTGTGGCATCATGACACACAGTGTGGCATCATGACACAGCGTGGCATCATGACACACAGTGTGGCATCATGACACACAGTGTGGCATCATGACACACAGTGTGGCATCATGACACAGCGTGGCATCATGACACAGTGTGGCATCATGACACAGTGTGGCATCATGCCACAGTTTGGCATCATGACACACAGTGTGGCATCATGACACAGTTTGGCATCATGACACACAGTGTGGCATCATGCCACAGTTTGGCATCATGACACACAGTGTGGCATCATGCCACAGTTTGGCATCATGACACACAGTGTGGCATCATGACACAGCGTGGCATCATGACACACTGTGTGGCATCATGACACAGTGTGGCATCATGACAGTGTGGCATCATGACACACAGTGTGGCATCATGACACACAGTGTGGCATCATGACACAGTGTGGCATCATGACACAGTGTGGCATCATGACACAGTGTGGCATCATGACACAGTGTGGCATCATGACACAGTGTGGCATCATGACACACAGTGTGGCATCATGACACAGTGTGGCATCATGACACAGTGTGGCATCATGACACAGTGTGGCATCATGACACAGTGTGGCATCATGACACACAGCGTGGCATCATGACACACAGTGTGGCATCATGACACACAGTGTGGCATCATGACACACAGTGTGGCATCATGACACAGTGTGGCATCATGACACACAGTGTGGCATCATGACACACAGTGTGGCATCATGACACAGTGTGGCATCATGACACAGCGTGGCATCATGACACAGTGTGGCATCATGACACAGTGTGGCATCATGACACACAGTGTGGCATCATGACACAGTGTGGCATCATGACACACAGCGTGGCATCATGACACAGTGTGGCATCATGACACACAGTGTGGCATCATGACACACAGCGTGGCATCATGACACACAGTGTGGCATCATGACACACAGTGTGGCATCATGACACACAGTGTGGCATCATGACACAGTGTGGCATCATGACACACAGTGTGGCATCATGACACACAGTGTGGCATCATGACACACAGTGTGGCATCATGACACAGTGTGGCATCATGACACACAGTGTGGCATCATGACACACAGTGTGGCATCATGACACACAGTGTGGCATCATGACACACAGTGTGGCATCATGACACAGTGTGGCATCATGACACACAGTGTGGCATCATGACACAGTGTGGCATCATGACACACAGTGTGGCATCATGACACACAGTGTGGCATCATGACACACAGTGTGGCATCATGACACAGTGTGGCATCATGACACAGTGTGGCATCATGACACACAGTGTGGCATCATGACACAGTGTGGCATCATGACAGAGAGTGTGGCATCATGACACACAGTGTGGCATCATGACACACAGTGTGGCATCATGACACACAGTGTGGCATCATGACACAGTGTGGCATCATGACACACAGTGTGGCATCATGACACACAGTGTGGCATCATGACACACAGTGTGGCATCATGACACACAGTGTGGCATCATGACACACAGTGTGGCATCATGACACAGTGTGGCATCATGACACAGTGTGGCATCATGACACACAGTGTGGCATCATGACACAGCGTGGCATCATGACACACAGTGTGGCATCATGACACAGTGTGGCATCATGACACACAGTGTGGCATCATGACACAGTGTGGCATCATGACACAGCGTGGCATCATGACACACTGTGTGGCATCATGACACAGTGTGGCATCATGACACACAGTGTGGCATCATGACACACAGTGTGGCATCATGACACAGTGTGGCATCATGACACAGTGTGGCATCATGACATAGTGTGGCATCATGACATAGTGTGGCATCATGACACACAGTGTGGCATCATGACACACAGTGTGGCATCATGACACAGTGTGGCATCATGACACACAGTGTGGCATCATGACACAGTGTGGCATCATGACACAGTGTGGCATCATGACACACAGTGTGGCATCATGACACAGCGTGGCATCATGACACACAGTGTGGCATCATGACACAGTGTGGCATCATGACACACAGTGTGGCATCATGACACAGTGTGGCATCATGACACAGCGTGGCATCATGACACACAGTGTGGCATCATGACACAGTGTGGCATCATGACACACAGTGTGGCATCATGACACAGTGTGGCATCATGACACACAGTGTGGCATCATGACACAGTGTGGCATCATGACACACAGTGTGGCATCATGACACACAGTGTGGCATCATGACACAGTGTGGCATCATGACATAGTGTGGCATCATGACACACAGTGTGGCATCATGACACACAGTGTGGCATCATGACACAGTGTGGCATCATGACACAACAGGCACGGCGCACAGCGCGGCACACATTGGCCACTGAACTGAGAACACAGAAAATAATATCTCAATCACTATCTGTGAGCTTGTCACTCATCCCATATTATATAAAGTTTCCTATTATGTGGATGGTTTACCACTGGGGAATTAAGAAGTTGGAGAATCTAGTCGTTTTATTTTATTTTTCATTTGTTTTATATATATTCGTGACATTGACAAATCACTGTTGAGTGATTTTTGCCTGTTGTCATTGCAGCTCAAAAGGCATCAGAACACACAGAGAAAACACCAGACCACAGAAAATCCACCGAATGTTCAAAGTTCAGGTGATGTGGGTGTAATTGAGGTCATAAAAAACCTAAAATTAAAATGAAAAATTAAAATCTACTGTACATCATGAAACCTTTAACTTTTATCAACTTATTTAATCTTTTATTTATTTATTTATTTTACTCCTAACATCAAACGGTAAAAAGTAACTGCCATAGCAGTTACGCAGTCTGCTCTGGGGTAGCATGGAGGGGGGGGGACAGAGAAACAGGAAGACAGATTTGAAACTATATTCACAAGGTAGAAGTAGTGCCACGTATGCAGATAAAATCAGACACTATACAGCCATGAGGCACTCAAATATTTTATAATCACGCGCAGGCAGGCAGCCAGGCACACACACACACACACACACACACACACACACACACACACACACACACACACACACACACGCACGCATGCACGCTACCTGAGCAGAATAGGAAATGGTGCAGCACTCTTAAGTACTGTCCCTAAATCTTTGACTACTATTCACGAGTTGCCCGAATAAATTGTAGAACACTTTCCCTGCAATTCGTGAGCTGCCCAAGTTATGTTTTCATTGTTTAATCCACGTTTTTAATCAATTTTAAGTCATACAGTCAAATCCACCGGAATGAGATATGAGACGCATTTTGATGACGTCATCGCAAAAAGGTCCGTCGCTCCGGCATGCAAAGGGCTATGGGAAATTGAGTCCCTGTTGTTTACAATGGCGAATCTGTTGTTGTTGTGACCGCCGCTATGGAATACTTTACGGTTTTAGGGGAGTTTATATAAAAAATGGTGTCGCAAGGAACAGATATTATAAAGATCCAGGCTATACAATAGCATTAAGTCCATAATGTACAGAGGGCATGAAGGCACTGGGGTCATTGTGACCTGATAAAACTCTCTTTCCGTAAAAAACGAGGATCCACAGCTGTCTCCTGATAGTATGTTGGCTTTGTTTACACATTCCAAGAGCTGCTATCAAACTGCCAAGGCTGAATACATGTAGGCTAAGATCTAAACAGGGCTACAGTAGGTATTGGGGACAGAGACAGTGGGTGAATCTGGCAACAGAGATCTACCATTATTATAAATGATAATAGGGCCATGAAATGTGTTGTAATCTCTAAGTACTGGACCCTCGTCTGGTTCTGACAGACCGGTCTTGTGTGTGTAGGCTGAGGTTGGTGTGTGACGACCCGGTTGAATCATTCCTTGGTCCGGCGGCGGAACAGACGGACGGGCCGGCCCGGGAGAACAATAACATGACACGAGACTGTATCACGCTAAGACGTTCACAAAGTTTATTACATACATGCAGAACATGTATAGCTTTTGGATCCTCATGTACTAATGACGTCACTAACTAGACATCACAATCTAGCTGCCTGCAGCACGCTGACCTTGCTGCTGTCTAACTAACTGTCTCCACTCCAGGAGCCGCTATGAAGTATGTTACAGTTCAGGCAGTACACAATACATATCAAGTACATTGTATATTCACGTACAAGTACACAGCATAGGCACTCAGATCATATCATGTTGTATACTACAACAAAATACAGGACGAGGACAAACAACAATATAGGCTAGCTAGGCCAAAGTTAAAGATGATATGGACCTCTCTGACCTGACAAATAGATATGGTAAACTGTCCAACTTGACATGACGTGTAAATAACATCAATTTTATCCATCAACGGTGACGCAATCACGCAACTAAGGTTTGCTTCAAGATAGGTACAGTATATAGAGGGGCCAATCGTCCGTAGAGGTCGGCAGTACTTGCACACTCTGCTTGCGCACAAATAGGCCATGTATGACCTATACTTGTGTGCACTGTCCAGTGTGTCCAGCCCTCTAATAACTCACCGTTGTTAGAGTCTGGCCTGACCAGCTGAGAGTATACCTTCATGTGTCGAGGCGAGAACCCTCCCGACGTCACCACAATGAGGTGTCATGTTGACCCAGCTCCAGCCGGGTCGCATATACATACCGATCGATGGGAATGAGTTAGAATAGATTTCAGAACTGCACATTGTGGTATGTAAAAGGTATATTCTCTCTCAGAATCCTGCCCAAGTGGATAAATATGAAACCTAAAACATGAGCCCATAGGCTGCACTAGATCCATTTAAATATGACACCTAAAACATGAGCCCACAACTTGGACACTCAGGCATGAAGGAAGTTCAAGTTCAAGTCCGTTGCTCTCCCCATGTTCCTCATAATATGGGGACTAGGTTGGCGGAGGGTGTGTAGAGCCCAGGATCACATTAGATCATTGACACAGGGGTGAAAAATGGGTTACAAAATCGTGGGATAAAAATGTAATTAAAAATAAAACATGAGCCCAGGCTGCACTAGATCCATTTAAATATGAAACCTAAAAACATGAGCCCAGGATCCATTTTCACTTTTCAGTGATGCACACAATACCAAAAGTGCAGTTTCTTTTTAATAGTAAAAAAAAAGTTCAAAAGTATTGGCATCAGAATATACTTAAAGTACCAAAAGTTAAAGTAGACCTACTCGTGTGTGAACTTCTACATCTAGTATTTTCTTACTTTATTACATGTAGGACTTGAAGTGGTTAATGTATGTTCTGTAATAATAATCTAAATCTGCAAAGAAACTAGTAACTAACAGTAGAATTAATAGTACTGAAAATTGGGAAATCACACCCGTGTGAAGTTCTCATGTTCTCATAATGGACAGAGACTCTCAAAGCTGGACATAGGAGGGGCTAGCGCGCCTCAAAAATACCTCAATTATATTTAAGCACAGTGCTTGAGTACATGCACTTAGTTACACTATCCACCACTGAAAAGTGATGGCAATTATGATATCGATCAAACTGTTTCAAACATAATTCACATTATGTGTTTTGCTAGCAAATAGCAAAGTATCCGTTAAAACTTTCCAGGGAGGTCGTATTTTGCTGCCATTTAAACTGCTCAGGCCTACGTTTTGTTTGGTCTCTAAGCTCAGCTCCTTGGAAACGGGCCTGGTGAATGAAACACAGAGAAAGGCCTTTAGAAAAGAGTCTCTTTTGAGAAGAGAGGCCCCACCATGCAGGGAGACAATGTGTTTGAGCTCTTTAACCCTGCAAGACCCGGATATATTTATACTAAAAAAAGAGATTTCAACCTTACTATACTACTTTGTACTACTAGGACTAATAAAGTATTAATTTATATTTGGGGGCTATCTTTCACAATAATAAATGTACATGTTCTATGTACATGTACAAATGTACATCACAAAAACATATATATTGCAGGCCTTTTACTTTTTTCAGGGTTAAAGGTCAAAGGTTAGAAATTGTTAAAAATAAAAGAGATTTTGAAGTTGTGTGAATTTCTGCCTCTGTGGGGGGTATTTTTATGCAAATATCATGACCAGTGGCATTGCAAGACTAAACAATGAACATCAATGATGATGTCTAGGTGGAGAAAAACAAACAGAACAAAAACATTAATTAAGTGATTAATTAAAATAAAATATTGACCAAAAGCATTGCTGGGTCCTGTAGGGTTAAAAACGTAACCATCTGAACCCGAGCAAACCTATTCTGTGGGGACCATTCAGCAACAATCTGCAAGCTCACAATACAATATATATAGATCTACAAGCTCACAACAACGCGTTGTACAATAACAAGTGAATATTGTACTGTACTGTACTGTACTGTACTGTACTGTACTGTACTGTACTGTACTGTACTGTACTGTACTGTACTGTACTGTACTGTACTGTACTAAAATCAAACAATATAAATACTGGTACACAATTTTTTTCTTCTGATATAACATTGTAATGTTAGAGACCACAGAAGTGAACCTTTCAAGCCTGTTACTCTGCAAGACATTAGTCACATTACTCTATGACTATAAGCCATATCTCCAAAACTGGTAGGTCAAACTGAACAACCAATATGTCAATTTGAAGCTTTCACATGACATGAACAAATCAATGACTATTAGCCTGGGTCAGAAAGGGTCACAAATGGTGGTCCTGGTCCGTGCCGTGGCTCAAATTATGCTGCCCCCCCCCCCCCCCAATCCACTACATGGTTCAATTTTCACATAGGATGCATTTGCACAGTGGTGGAAAAAGTACTCAAATGTTTTAATTTAAGTAAAAGCATCAATACTGCAATGAAGAACTACTCTTACAAGTACAACTCAGGAATTCATACTTGAAGCACTTGAGTAGATGTACTCGGTTCCTTTCCTCCAGTGCATTTACAATGTGCTGCTGATGACTATGCAGGACAACCCCCCCGCCCCCCCGTCCCCCCCGCCCCCCCGTCCCCCGTCCCCCGTCAACAGGCTGCGTTCTGCTGACTAAGCATTAGCAGTTCAATCACAAATGGGGGATGGGCTGCAGAGTGGAAACACAGAGCAGCTGGACCGCCATGCTTTGATCAGAGATGTTCTTCACTGTGTTTATAGAGACATGAAAAGCAGAAAAACAATAATACTTTTCTTTTTAAAGCAAGATTTGCTCTCTTGTGAAAATAGCAGTCCCATTTTCTATAAGAAAGCCCGATAGCCATGACATATGAGTGCTTTATATATAAGCCATCAATATGCCATGTTGCATTGTTGTCTCCACCAGGCCGAAGGCATGTGGGGAGAGTATGTTTTGCACTCCGTCCGTCCGTGTGTCCGTCCGTCCGTCCGTGTGTGTGTGTGTGTGTGTGTGTGTGTGTGTGTGTGTGTGTCCGTCCGTGAGCAGCTAATCTCGGCCACCGTTAACCCGGTCGATGCCAAATTTTGCACACACACTCCCTGGATGCCAACGATGAACCTCTGCCCCAAACTTTCCAGAACGGCCTGTTATAGCGCCACCAGGAGGCCGCTTTGTGCAAAACAAGTTTTTGCACAGTACACCTACAGATTTTGTCCAAACATCACGCAAATTGGTACACAGTCTCTCTAGAGCCATTCAACGAAACCGGTCTTTCACATTTCTCAGACTCCATCCTGATTGGTTAAGATTGGCTTCCAAATTTCACAGGAGTGCTCAGTT
Organism: Protomyctophum parallelum; assembly: GCF_964188405.1. Classification (NCBI taxonomy): domain Eukaryota; kingdom Metazoa; phylum Chordata; class Actinopteri; order Myctophiformes; family Myctophidae; genus Protomyctophum; species Protomyctophum parallelum. Next base: position 46,508,316 of record NC_139702.1, read on the forward strand.
TCAAACAAAATGCTGCAAATCATGAACACATCGCGTGATTTCCGTGAAATTGTGCACCCACATTCCCACTAGGCCGAGGACGAAATGCCACATGAACAATTTCAACTCAGCCTCAAGGTGGCGCTATAACTGGCCGGAAAGTGTTTTTACCTCTAACTGCACGGATCTGTGGATAACTTTGTATGCCAACTCCCTAGAGGCCAAGGAAAAACCTTTGCCTGGAATTTTTCACATCTGCTCTTTATAGCGCCACCAGGAGGCCGACATATGTAAAACACATTTTCTATTATTACTCCTTCAGATTTTCTCCAAATTTCACGCAAATCGCTATACACTATCTCCATAGTCATGTGATCAACACGGAGCGGCACCATTTCCCATCTTCCATCCTGATTGGCTAAGATTGGCTTCCAAAGCTCACACGATTCGTCCATTTCGAAAAAAGCCCACAAATCACAAACACAGTGTGCAATTTCCGTTAAATTATACACGCACATTTTCACTAGGCCGAGGACGACATGCCACAATTTATTCCTCAAAATCAGCCTCACGGTGGCGCTATAACAGGCCAATTCCTGTTTTTAGCTATAACTGCATCGATCTGTATATACAACTTATGTATGCACACATGGAAAAACATTGTACCTGCATCCCTCCAACACGAACCTCCGGCCCAAATCTTCCTCAACAGCCTGTTATAGCGCCACCATGAGGCCACAACCTGACCTGCCCTGGTGGAGACCTGTGCCGATTGGCACTTTGTCTAGTTTTTTTTTCTTTTTGTTCTTTGTGGGACTGTATGTGATGTCTCGTTTGTTATTAGTCCATTCAACACAATCCTAAACAAGTGATGAAGTAATGCCTAATTCATTCCTGTGGAATTACAATCCACACTAGAACAAACAAAACAAAGGATTAAGAGGCTGAGTAGTAGAGGGGGGTATGGGGAGGTGTTGGACCAAAGTATACACAAGTTTAATATTGTGGTTCTTAAGCTGTGAGTGACTCCACTCTTTCCAAAACAAATACCCACCACAGTTATAATGAGTCAGCCACTATACTAACTTTATCAAGTCCTCTCAGAGAAATGGGATGGTTGCCAAGGCCCGCTCAGAAATGGGATATTTGCCAAGGGGATGGGTTTTCTGGAGTATAAACACAGTCCCTCTCTCCAGGATTGTGTGTATTTTGTTTTCGTGATTAATGCGAGTATAATACGTGCTTGATTTTGCAGTAGCTCTTCTAAAGAGCAACAAAGCCAATTTTGCAGTATTTGTTCTATTTACAGCTGTGCCAAAAACGTGAAAACCAGCAAAGCAAAGTTACCCTGAATCTCAACCTTATGGCTGAGAGCTGAGCCAGAAGGCAAAGCTCTCCGTCTACAGAGCAATCTGACTTCCTACTCTCACCTATGGTCATGAAGTGTGGGTCATGAGAATAAGGTCGCGAGAACATACTGTATACCAAAATGAGTTTTCTTTGACGGGTGGCTGGCATCTCCCTTAGAGATATACGTAGGGTGAGAAGTTCAGTCACGCGAGAGAGACTCGTAGTAGAGTCGCTGCTCCTTAATTCGCCTGGAAAGGAGCCAGCTTATGGTTCGGGCATCTGGTTTGGATGCCTCTCGGGCGTCTCCCTAGGGAGGTCCTCGAAGCACGTCCCACCCCGGGGCAGACCAAGGCGCAGTTGGAGGAATCACATCGACTCACTGGCCTTGGACCGTCTCGGGATCCCCCAGAAGGAAGTCACTAATGTTGCTCTGGAGAAGGAAGTCTGGAGCTCTCTGGTGGAGCCGTTTCCCCCGCGACCCGACTACGGATAAGCGGTTGAAGACGGATGGATGGATGCATAATAAGTAAAACCTTCCTTTCCCTTATCTATGGCATATTGTGTCGATACAGACTTTGAGACAATAGAAAATAAAGTAATGTTATGTTATGTGAATAACGCTAACATCCATGATTAAAATATCACACATTTTCTGACTGCTTTGACAAAATGCGCTCTAAAAAAAAGCTGCTGGTATATAAGAGCAGTCGCATGCAGATGAGCGGATGCGCATCTGATGGGTAAAAATATTATGGATTATTTCGCCTATACATGTCCAGGAAGGAACATTGACACGTCTGTATTGAATGGTTAATTATGCGGAACATATTGGAACGGCAGCCTGGAGGGACTGAATGCAGGGCAGCACAGGTGTCATGTTTAACTCATTAAGGCCACGTACGGGACCGCATCTGAGTCACGTTATAGCGTTTAACCACTTCAACCATTGGGTTATGCTTTAGTTGTTGACAAATAGCAGATCTACAAGCTCGTAGCGCGGCACCGAGTGTCACGCTACGAGCTTGTAGATCTGCTATTTCCAGCTCGCTGGAACAACATATTTTCAGATGGGGGGTCCAGTGGCCAAATATAGATAATTCTGTGGGTCCTTAACATGAAAAGGTTTGGCCAATGAAAACTGTCAGGATTTGGAATACATTCTGTATAGAATCCGGCAAACAGGTCTTAATGGCTTAATGTTGCCGTTCTTGTTGTTGAAGATACGTGGATGCAGCTCTAACTAATTGGCTCCACAGGACCATTTTTGACGAACGGCATTATATCACAGACGCATGCCGGCACGAGTCACAATAAGCCAGTGTGAGCGCGCTCACGCAGTCGCGTGCTCACACCAACTGCACAAACTGCAACACAAAGGAATCCATGGCCGTGCATGAGCCAACAGCATCAGGCTATATAGTCTAGTGGCCCAGGCAGGCCAGCCAATGCCAAACACCAGCACTGGTTTAGCATCCTAATCCTTTTCTCCCAATCTACTTGTTATGACAGTAAGTAATTCACCATGGGAAAGATACGTGTGACATAAAGGGAGGCTTCCTGACAGACAGTGCAGGGGAGTTTCACTTTCTGAATGTAATGTAATTATTATCTATAGCGTAACGCTGTTCTTTTCAGCTCCACCACACTCCACTGAGCAGGAGACCTGTACTAGTCACCATCGCAGCGACCCCCCCCCCCCCCCGGCATCCCACCTATAGCTGTGAACACGGAGCGATTGTGTCTCACAATAAGAGCGACTGAGTCCAATGCACCGCGGAGGTTTCAAACCGGTGGCGTAATTGTCGCACAATTTTGCAACCTATTTTTTCCACCCAATGTCAATTATCTAATGTAATCCTGGGTGCTACACTTCCTCTGCCAACCTGGGGGGCGGGGGAGGGGGGGGGGGAGTGTTACATTCTTATTGAAGGCCTGGGGAGAGAGTATGTTTTGCACTCCGTCCGTCTGTCTGTGTGTGTGTGTGCGTGTGTGTGTGTGTGTGTGTGTGTGTGTGTGTGTGTGTCCGTCTGTGTATACAGCTAATCTCCGGGGTAACAAGATGACTCGCCCCATTTCAGTTTTCCTCCCCCAGTGAGGGGTGGGAGAGGCTGGACAGCAGACAGCTGGACTTTGAATCTCTCTAACTATAAACTTTCATGACAGCAGACAGCCTAAGTACAAATATAATTTATGAAAAGGTACTACAGTGAAGTCTGTTCACAGAAGTTGTTGTAGGCTATGTGGGGATTATCTGACGAGGTACCATTCGTGCAAAACCTTACAATAAATTGTTTATAGGGTCAATATAAGTAAAATAATATAGCCTTTCTACAGGAGTATCTTTTTATATTTTTCCAAAAATAATACAAACAGCCAATAGCATATTACAAAGTTATCCCCCTCACTGGTGACAATTCCGGGAGGAAAAACGGGCAAGCACCGGGGCGAGTCATCCGGTATTCATCTCCGGCACCGTTAACCCGGTCAATTTTGCACACACAATCCCTGGATGCCAAACCTCTGCCCCAAATTTTCCACAGCGGCCTGTTATAGCGCCAACCAGGAGGCCGACTTTTTTATATTACTCCTCCAGATTCTGTCCAAAAATCTATAGTCACATGACCTATAGTCATGTGTTCAAGACGGATCTGTCCGATATTTCATATTCCATCCTAATTGGCTAACATTGGCTTTCAAAGTTTGCAGGATTAGCCCGTTTTTTTCTTTTTTTTATAACTTTATTTATAAGATTTTCAGTTTTTGTAGACAAACAACCCCACATATACCCCACCCTCCCCGGTTCCATCACAAAACAAAACAACAACAACAACAAAAAACAACAATAAAATAAAATAAACAGGTAGTAAAGGGTATAAATAATAAATGAATGAAATAAATACAATAAATAAAAATTGCCTTTTACTAGATTAAGGGGCTACACAGTGAACCAAATTACATGGATTAGCCCGTTTTTTAACAAAAAGCCTAAAATTATGAACGGAGCGTGTAATTTGCGTGAAATCTTTCATTCACTTTCCTACTAGACTGAGGAATATATCCCAGCCTTTTCACATTGGCCTGTTATAAGCGCCACCAACAGGTGGATTTTTGCAAAACCCATTTTTGGAACAAAATCCTCAAAATCATCCAATTGCCATCAAAGTCATAAGAACAAATGGCACCTTTTTCACATTGGCCTATTATAGCGCCACCAGGAGGCCACAACCTGACCTGCCCTGGTGGAGACCTGTGCCCCGAGGAAGGGGTACTTTTTCTAGTTAACGTGATGTTATAGGCTACACTGTGGTTTTTGATGGAATGATCAATCAGACCTATATATATATATACTTTGTTGAAAAGGAAATCCTATAGCAAAACTATTGATCACTTTTTCATCCATCACCACCAACAAAAAACTCCATGAAACACCTCCTTTCCCCAGAACGGTGCTTGCTTTGTGAACAGTAGGCCAATTTAGATAAACAATTATATTTAGCACACAATCTATCTACAATCTATATACGTGCGTGCGTGTGTGTGCGTGCACGTGTGTGTGTGTGTGTGTGTGTACGTCTGTAATCCATATAACTCGGAAACCGTTTGCCGCACCGACTTCAAATTTCTGAGCCGGCGGGATGCAACCTTGTCCAGAACCGGTACAAAAGCCTCTGTCCATGCAGGCTCTGGACAGGCCCAAATTAGCCATTATTGATCACACCTGATCACCCCTATGGATATTAATAGTTCATAAACCAGCTGTACCTGTGTGACCAGCGGCTCCAGCAGCCTCTCCACGGTCAGGGTTCGGATCTCCAGACTCTTGGGGTCCCATTTGAGCAGGATGGGGGACGTGGCAGTCGTCATGTTTTCTAGGGGGGACACAGTTAAAGCAAAACGTTAGAACAGTGGTTTTCAACCAGTGGTCCTTGAGGGGGTTTCAGGAGGTCCCCAGCTAAATGAAGAGTTGGTAACCGCACCGGTCCATTTGGTTTCATTTTACACTCTCATGCATTACGTAATTTACAAGTGTACACAATTAGAGATTGTAGAATAATTGTTATTTTTGATCAACGTTTGCCTATTTTGATCTCTGCTATGCAGACAAAATCCTATCTAACGATAACACAATTCTACGTTTTGGGTCTGAGAGGCTAAATGTCAATTTGGTTTCATTTTACGCTCTCAAGAGTTACATTATTGTTAAACATATGCATTAATTAATTTACAAGAAGTCTACACAATTACAGAATGTAGAAGACTTGTCATTTTGATCAAAGTTTGCCTGTTATCTCTCCTAATGGTACCAACATCAATACAGCCTGGAATTGTTGGCCATAATGTCAAGTCTTGGGTCTGAGAGGCTAAATGTCATCAAATGGTGGACCGTGGCTCAAATGCCAAATAAATAATGGGCCTTAATGAAAAGGCTGAAAACCACTGTATCTAGACTTAACAGTTAGCACCAGGTATTCCATAACCACTTCAACCATTAGTTCATACTTTAGCTGTTGAAACATAGCAGATCTACAAGCTCATAGCCCAGCAGTAGAGTTCTCAAAGGGCCTCAAAATTAAGGCCTGGGTTCTGTATTATGAACAGCAGCTCGAGGATGACAAACAGTGCATGTGTGAGTACCAGGACATTATTAATAGACGATTTGTGGAAGAAAATAAAGTTTGGAGCTACTAAAATACCTGCATTAGAATGAAGACAACTATAGCTGCATTCTAACTGCATTGTACTATGGGAGGGGTGGGGGGAAATGGAGAACAGGAGGCATACTACTGTATGAAACATTTAAAGGCCAACATGTACTGTACGTATGTTGGGACAGGATTATAGGCTGATTCAGGGTACAGTACATGTGTTTGGTGTGTATTTTTCCTTTAATGACTCCCCTGGAGATTTGCCACCATACTGTATATCTGAAGTAATTGCGAGGACTGAACAATGAACATGCCATGGTCAGCAACTATGGAAGTGTGACTGTAAGCAACTTCACGTTGAAAACCCACGTTAAAAATGGTTATATTATATATATATATATATATATATATATATATATATATATAAATGGTACAAAAACAGTATAAAAATGTGTACAGTACTTGTATTCTTTGTTTTTATTATTATTTTTCTACTCACTCTAGGCCTTTCGGTGCATGGGCATAGGCTACATATTATATTCATATTGTCTGTGATTATGGATATTGTACTATTGTGATATGGTATAAGTGTATAGAGAACACTTCAAACTAATCGGTATCGGCAGATACTCAAAATCAAAAGACCAGAATCGGATCGGGAGAAAAAACACAACGTGGTCAGGACAGCCCTACTGATAAAGCAATCCCTCTCATACTGCTAAAATGGACGGTATTACTATTTATACAGTATAGCCGGTATAGCCTACTGTGAAGTATGAGTCCTTTAAAAGGATCCCTGACAAATGTGTCTTAAAACACTATACTTGCCCTCTGTAACTAAAACATCAATCAAACATTAATCAACACCATCAATATTTTATTTCTTTCGTAAATAGAGAATCTTTCACTCAATAGGAATTTCTCGCAAGTTGATGATGTAATTTGTCCATGTGTGTTCCAGCCCTATGGAATGTATAGAGCACCGAAGTCCTGACGTAACTCGCTCATCCCGACGATTCCCCTGGTTCGCGGAAGTAATTTCTCTATGGAGAATAACATGGGGTGATCTTAATATCGTCTACTATAAGCGTTGTGGTCCAAAAATAAACAAGCTGTCTCTGCGTTATTGTCAGGGAGGTGTCTCTGTATCGTTTGCAACAGTCAGTCACTCATATATGATACAGTCTGCTTCTAGCGAAAATCTAACTAATTCAGTAGCAGTAACATTAGCGTTTTCTCTCAGTCAGTTGATTCTTCATATCCATATGAGTGAAGCGGCCGGGATGACATGTTTATTTTTCAAACACAGTTCTTACATGAAGCAATCTAAAAATCCTCCTATGGCGATTTCAATGCAACTAAAAAAATACATGAACCTGGGGACTGACGCCCTCTACTGAAAGTGACGTCAGACTTCGGTGCTCTATATGGAATGCATGTGCTAATAAAAAACAACTTAATACTTCCTAAAGTTAACATGAGCATCAAAGCAATATTTTAAATACTTTTTATTAGCATGTGCATTCCATACATTCCATCGGGCTGGACCACACATGGACATATGACATCATCAACTTGCGACAGGAGCAGTTCCTAGCATAGACCAATGATTTGTTTACAAACATTGGTGACTGTTTCATGTAATCAATTCCCAAAAGATCTCCAAACCTGTTGTTTTGGGGAGCGTCTGTTTCTTATCAGTGTGACGTCGTCTGTTAAGGCATCTATTGAGCGAAAGATTCTCTATTTCTGAAAGAAATTAAATATTTAAGGTGTTTTTATTTTCACATTTTAGTTATAGAGGGCAAGTATAATGTTTTAAGGCGTATTTGTCTAATTAGCCAGGGATCCTTTTAAACGATAGCAGGCCAAAACATTCCCCCAATATCTTCTGCCGACAGGTGCAAATCATTTATATTCATTCACAGGCTTCACTACACCGACTTGCACCACATTTGTGAATAACTTTCCAGAACAATGCACCACTTCCTACCCCAAGCTACAAGAAACTCATAAATGACATGCACACTGCTTTCATGTTGTTGTTTTTTGCTGCTCCCTTCATCTGAGACACATTGGACATAACAACTGAATTATGTTATGCGCATAGTTGGACGATGACTCCATTATTTAAAGATCCAGTGAAATGAAAAATGTGCGTGTGTTTCTTAACACTTTTAGAGCATATCCGTTGTCATCATAATGGCCATACCTATAACAATGGATGCCAAAACAATGGGACATTTACAATTGTTTATTTTTATATCAAAAACCCATCAATATGTTTTTTGTTACTTCCTGTGATCGAAAACGTGCTGTGTGACGAAGACGTACCGCTATACTGTCATGAATATAAATTAATCTTGATTTCATTCACCTGTTTTATTCCCACCGCTGCACGTTACTCCAAGAAACACAGCTGGTTTTGATTACTGAAGTACAGAAGTCCTACTATACTAATGTCATTGAAGATGACATCCAGAATGTGTATTGCAATCCTCACGCTAAAATATGTATCTGAAAACATTCAAGTAAGAAATAAGCCACGTAGTAGCTAGCAAACATGCTCAGCTGGCCGCTCACTGTAAACCAACACATTTGCTCAATCACTGCACCTGTGTACAGCAGAGCTGCTAACGTCCCATTGGCCATATGCACCGCACCCCGCAGCCATCTTGCCAGCAAGGTGCAAACTAGATGCAGTTTCCCACTGACAGCCCATTCATCCAAACAGAAAGGTCCTATCTGATTGTATTAAATAATGTCAAACTCACCAACATTGCAGCTGTACGGAAAGCTTGAATTATCCTCTTTCAATCTGCCAAGTGTGTGTTTCATATAAAAATCCACTGTAGACACGTTATGAACTACTTCCTGTCAGGAAATTCCTGGTTGAAGGGGTTCTTCTTCTTGTACGTGGGTGACTGGTCTATTTAGCAGCCCGTTACCGCCACCTAGCGACGTTATAGCGTTTTCATTGAGAACGCAACGGGACTTTGCCGTTTTATCTGGAGATGGTCGCCGTCTAAAAGAGGCCTTAGTCAATGTGCGTGCGTGCGTGCGTTATTTTTGCCAGTACATCAGTGAACTAAACGTATAGGCTTTTGTTGAATGAATAAATGAATGAATGAAGCACGTCATTCTAATAAAGAAGAAATACCTCCCTGCCTCACATACTGTCCTTCTATGAAGAGAAAACAAAAAGGCTAAACTGGAAGTTACTGATATTTCAAAACTATGTCAACATGATTAACCGACATTTTGATCATTTTTTTAATGGCCAACATTATTCAGGAGCTCCACAATTGCACACTGCTTGACATAATGGTTCCAATACTCATTAAACAATGGGAAGCCTCTATTTCAGAACTGACTATAGCATATATGCTTCATCTCCAGTGTGTTTAGAAAACCCCAGTTTACACTAACACCACAGCAGCCTTATGATATGACGAGAAGAAGAACAAGAGAAACACCATCTATTTCTACGAGTGGAATACTGTATTCCAGCCATGGCAGTACAGTAGAGATTAGGGATGTGCCGATGAGACATTTTGGCCGATATCGATATGATCTCATTCTGTATTGAAAAATTATAATAATTTTGTCGATTCTGAAAAATACAAGTAACAGGGTGTCTGCCCTGCAGGCTTCGGCAAGTGAGATTTAACTTAAATAACTTTATATTCAATATTGTGAGCTTGTAGTTCTGTTCAAGCTCTTTGGGCGTGTTTATCTGTAAAGACAGGTTCGATTGATTAATCAAACCGATGCCAATTAATCTAAAAACAACTAAAGTCGGCCGATACCGATGTGTTTGCCGTTTAATCTCCCATCACTAATAGAGATAAATGGATGGAGTCTACACAAGAATGCTACGAATGGCACTAGGTGTCACATGGACGGACTGCATCAGAAAAGTGGTCCTCTATGGGGACCTACCACGCATCACGGACAAAGTCAGAGAGAGAAGGATGAGGCTGGCACCCAGAACTTGAGGCAAGTAAATTGACCCTATATGGGAGCCAACCCAGGGCAAAGCCAGGAGGGGAAAGAAGCGTACCACCTATGTAGACGTGCTGCGGCGCGACAGCTTGGCTGACAACATACTGCAGAGCTCACGAACCTGATGTTGGATAGGAAATTGTGGAGGGCAGCGATCCAGGAATCCCGAGTTGGTGATGGCTATAGACCTCACTCTCGCAGCAACTAACTAACTGCATTACACATGTACAGGAGAGTTAAATGAGTGTAATACTGTATTCATGGAAGGAGGTAGGGCCCGCACACTATTCTTTTGGTAAAGAATTACTTTATTGAGTTAAACGACAACGTTTCTTCGTCAGGTCAGTATACAGATGCACAGGTTTCATCACTTGTATCCATTCCCTTCCGATTGAGTCACTCCCCCCCCTGTTGTGTGCCACCCCCACAAAACACAGGTGACCTGACGAGGCCACCTCATTCCATAATTGCCTTATTGGCCCTGCACCCACTGTCGAGGTGCGTGTAAATAAGTATGCTCTGTAATACTGTATTTCACACAGTAGAGTACAGTAGAGTTAAATGTAATACTGTATTCCATGGCAGTACAGTAGAGTTAAATGCAGCAGCATGCCGACGCTGCAGGCCTTGGAAACATGCCATTGATCCTTTCATGTGCAAATAACAATGTAGAATATGCCAGAGCGCCAGCACGCACGCACGCACACACGCACGCGCGCACGCACGCACGCACGCACGCGCACACACACACACACACACACACACACACACACACACACACACACACACACACACACACACACACACACACACACACACACACACAGTCAGTCCAGTCCCCGACAACGCACATGCATCCACGTACCCTCAAGTCCTATAACTATTAGAAGCATAATTTTAACACCATAGATTTCACTGACTGTGTAGTTTACGAATTGAACACATTGATAAAGATCTCCTACTCTCTCTCTCCTACTCTCCTATTCCTACTCTCACCTATGGTCATGAAGTGTGCGTCATGACCGAAAGAATGAGGTTGCGAATACAAGCGTCATAAATTATTTTTCTCCGACGGGTGCGGCTGGCATCGGACTCAGAGTAGAGCCGCTGCTCCTTCGCCTGGAAAGGAGGTTAGGATGCCTCTCGGGCGTCTCCCTAGGGAGGTCCTTGATGCACGTCCCACTGGGAGGAGACCCCGGGGCAGACCAAGGCGCAGATGGAGGGATTACATCGACTCACTGGCCTTGGAACGTCTCGGGATCCTCCAGGAGGAAGTCACTAATGTTGCTCTGGATAGGGAAGTCTGGAGCTCTCTGGTGGACCCGACTACGGATAAGCGATTGAAGATGGATGGATGGATGGAGCAGGATTTGTTTTAATCGCAGTAAAGCTTTCTGGTGTGAAGGCGACCTATAAGTCAACCAGTTGGCCATTGGCCTGTTCTCTGTTCCTTTGGAAGCAAGGTTGAAGTGTCATAAAGATTACAATTTATTTTGTTATTATGGTGCCCTCCTGCTGTGTTGTTTTTGGCAGCACATTCTTTATTTTAGTTTTAGTCGTAGTCTCTTGAATAGTTTTCATTTAGTTTTAGTCACATTTTAGTCACCCAGAATGTCTTAGTGTTAGTCTAGTTTTAGTCGACTAAATCTACAGGTGATTTAGTCGACTAAAATGTATTTTGTCGGGCCTTGATGCCGTCGTAATGGCTCATTTTACACTTGCTGAAAATAGGCGATCTACAAGCTCACAACGCGACGCATTGTGAGCTTGTATATCGGCTATTTTCAGCATACAACCAAGTGTAAAATGGCTGTCTTACTGAGAGTCCAGGAAGGAAATAAGCCCAGTGTCCATGACATCATGGATGCCATGACACTTGGAAATACTGAAATATCTAAAAACACATATTACCCACATACAAACCCCAGGAAAGTGTTTCTTGTCTCCCCTGGATGTTTTGAGTGATCCTGTTAACTCGTTTATCGAGTAGCGAGGGTTCACTGATGTTTCCTCCCCGCATATGAGTCTGGACTCGGGCTCATTGGCAGGGAGTATGCGGAAGCTGGAGAAATCAGAAAATGATCGGGGCCAATCAGTGACTGCGTTTCAACGGCTGTCCGTACAACAGTGAAAAGCAGCCTCTGATTGGTTCATGTATGGTGACATAACATTCATGCTGCAGTACTTTCAAAACAACAATGGCTGCCCTCAACGCAACAAGTTTAAAAGTTTACACAGAAACGATAAGAACAGCAGTTATTTCAGATATAGACTCTGACATATATCCGACATATCTCCCTCACGTATAAAGTATAAACTATAACAGACCTTGTTGTTTTTAGTGTGGTATGAGGAGCGGACCAGCGCACTGTGTGGTGACGTTACCTTTCTGTTACGCTGATTGGCTAGATGGATCTGTCTGTCAAAGGCAACTACTAACGCCCACTTTTCAAGCTGCCTATGGCCGAAGTCCAGACTCATATGCGGGGAAGAATCTTCAGTGAATCCCCGCTATGAGGCTGGCCAAGCCAGGCTATTACTAAGCTGCATTGAAGACACTTGCCTTGTATTGTGTCTGACACCTGACTTGTGTCTGAACACAGCTTTGATGGGTGTGTTCTGCCCCCCCCCCTCCCCCCATCAAACAAGATGTTTTGTCAAATCATATGTGCTTTAATTGGAAATGCATTGGAGCGGCCATTAAACACAGACACAAGACAGACACAAGACAGGTGTCTTGAATGTGTGAACGCAGCCCAGTAAGGGCATATGTCGACCCCACCCGCTCACCCCCGCCCCACCCCCTCCTGGTGCTACGGCCATCTTGGATCCTAAACGTAATATAAACAATTGGAGAGGGGTGGGGCCGAGAAAGGCCCTTATTGTGTATGCGCTCATAATACTCTGGTTAAAAACTGGGAGGAAGGGTGACAGCCAGGGGTCATTTTGACCGAAAACAAACAGAGATGGTATGGTGAGTATGTCTCAATTCATATTTAGAAAATGTTTCAGAAGAGGAAAAATTATGATTTGAATCAAATATTTATGAAAAAGTAATGTAAGGGGAACCTTCTGAGAGCTTCACAGGCAAAGATAATCAACTTAAAAATCTCTAAATGGGTCAGAAAGACCTCACAGACACTGAGACTATACGTGTACGACTGGACTCGTGCTGTTTGCATTTCTCTGTCTAAAAACACACAGCCATTTTATCTACTGTCTCCGGTAGAGCACAAAGAACAATGGATGCGCTGGTGATTCATTCCTGTGACAGAGCTCATTGTTGGAATGAGGAAATGACGTGCGCTAACATGACAAACAATCAATGGATGCTCTTTGCATGTTTTATTTATTCATGAAGCCTGCCTAAGGTGCCTATAGATGACTGAAACACTGTGACATTTAACTTTACTGAGAAGGAAGTGGCCAAAGAAAGTGACTTTTCTTTCTGGTCAGATTGTACTTTCTATCTATCTATCTATCTATCTATCTATCTATCTATCTATCTATCTATCTATCTATCTATCTATCTATCTATCTATCTATCTATCTATCTATCTATCTATCTATCTATCTATCTATAAAAATGGTAAATGGGGCATTTATAGCGAATTTATCCAAGGTGCATCAATTCTAACCTGACGCTGCCAGATCCAAGAAGCTTGCTACACAAATTTGTTTCACAGCTTATTGGGATCTGGGATCGCGGAAGCAAATTCGATGACGGGGCTGTTCCTTTTTTTTCAAGATACTTGGTAGATGATTGGATGGGACCGTCTGTCTATCACCGTGTGGGCGTGCAAACACAACCAATCATATTGACGTGTCTATATAGCTTCACGTCCGGTTTCGCACATATCCCGCCCTTAGCTCACGCTGATTGGTCCGGTACGGAACGGATTTTTGTCAGCTCAACTGCCTGAGAGATCCCAGATGATTGCTGTGTTGGGGAACATGGTTACCCAATACCGCCCTCATCTGGCAGCGTCAGGTTACATCAATTCACCCATTCACACACACATTCATACACCGATGGCGGTGGAAACCATGCAAGGCACCAACCAGCACATTAGGAGCAATTAAGGGTCTTGCGCTCAAGGACACTCACTAACTCTGGGGGAGCCCACAGGGATCGAACTGGGAACCTTGTGGTTCCCATTCAGCCACTCTACAGGCCACTCTACACAGAGTTTAAGCAATTGAAAATGGGATTACCTTCAAAATGATAAATACAGCCATGCCCTCTATGCCCTCTGTACCGGCATATACCTGACAAACTATACCTCAAAAAAGTGATCGACACCCACAGCCACAATGCTAGAGGGCCCACTTTCAAAACAAACATGGGTAAATTCTCCTTCTATACAGCACTGGCACCCAATAAGCGTGGAATGCCCTGTACCCCTTCCCTCAAAAAATGCAGATCACTTGCATCTTTTAAAACAGGACTGAAAATGCACCTTTCAGCAGGCCCAAGAGAGACCAAGTGACCGTATGTTAGGCTGTGCAACAGTGCCACTTGGTGGTGAACAAATGCTATAACGCATTTTCGTGCTCGGACAGACCCAGGGACAGACCCAGGGACACACATAGCTGTCTATAGGAGTGGTTGCACCACTCAATAAAATTGAGCTTCAAACTGCCTTCCTATAATATACGCGAGGTGCCCGTGTTCTGTTTTTATTATTATTGCTTTTTTCACGGGCGCCTCACGTATGAGGAGGCTATGTATATCAGTCAGCAGAAGAAAAAAGGACGGGTGTTTCATGTACAGGCCTTTCATGCCCTATGGGTCCTTCATCTGTCTCCTGAGAGACGCAAACAGCCCTGAACTCTGGTCCGTCGTGTAACCTGCTGTTGAACTGCAACAGTATGTGAGCAATGAGAAGTGCATGGATGAGAGCGGATGGGTGTGACATAACACAGGACATAACATAACGCACGCACACGCGTGCGTGCGTGCGCGCGCGTGTGTGCAACAGAGTCTAGATGCTGCTGTTCACAACTCAGCATTTTGTCTACTTTGTCTAACGTGGGGTGTTGTTTATTCAGTTTGTTGTTTATTCTCTAATAAGCCTTTAAGACCTCACAACAGATTCTACTAAATGTCTTCTAAATCATGACAGCTTTCTTAAAAAAAAGATAACAAAAAAAAAGATCAGTGGTTCTCAAACTATTTCATGTCAAGGACCCCAAAAATGACATGTAAGTGGCCGCCGACCCCAATCTGAAAATATGTTTAATAAGTTATGGTATTTTTCAAAAAATAGCAGATCTACAAGCTTGTAGCACGGCACTTGGTGCCGCGCACGTGTGCGCGCGTGTGTGTGTATGTGTGTGCAACAGGACTAATCTAGATGCTGCTGTTTTTCACAACTCAGCATTTTGTCTATACTCGTCTAAGCCTTTAAGACCTCACAACAGATTCTACTAAACGTCTTCTAAATCATGACAGCTTTCTTAAAAAAAAAAAAGAAGAAAGTGGTTCAGTGGTTCTCAAACAATTTCATGTCAAGGACCCCAAAAAGTATATCTAAGTGGCCACCGACCCCCATCTGAAAATATGTTGTTCCAGGGACCAGGGATTAAAAAAAAAAATTGCAGATCGACAAGCTCGTAGCGCGGCACTCGGTGCCGCGCTACGAGCTTGTCGATCTGCTATTTTTTATCAGCTAAATGGTTAAAGTGGTTATAAAGCTATAAGTTGACACAGATGTGTTCCTCAGGTCTAAATGGATTAAACAATGTTATTAGCTGATGTTATGCTGATGTCATCTACTGTATGCCACATTATGCTGACAGACAGCGGATGTAAAGTAATTACCTCAAATTGGTCAGGTGTAGACCGAAGACATTCTGTGTCTGCGCGTGCGTGCGTGCGTGCGTGCGTGCGTGTGTGCGTGCGTGCGTCACTGGTGGACGTGTTTCTATACTGCCCACAGCCCTCCTATGAGACACAGACAGAGTAAAAAAAAAAAAAAAAGTGGTATGTTATCATGAACATTAGCGAGGACCAATTATATGAAAATACTATAGGTTGTAAAGTGGTGAAGTGGTTCTTTAAAACGTCACGTGGTATAAATAAGTCGTAATTGCACGTAATTGCAAAGCTTTTTGGGCAGAGATGGGTTTTTTTACAGCCGTGAGTCCATAGAAGTCATGCCTTCATGTCATTATGAACAAAGACACTCACAGCCTCAAACTCCATACTGACAGAAAGACTCCACTGAATACAGTATGTCTTGATTAGCAGTCCATCTCTGGGTCCAAAGTCCATCTCTTGGTTAATGCATTGCAGAGCGGTTCCCTTGCCAGACTCCAGGAGGGTGAAGAAGAATCTTGGCCGGGATCTACACCTGCTAAAAGCTTTGTGTTTCCAACTCAAGGTCAAAATCTATACAAAACATGTCCTCTTAATAACTGTAATATTTACAGCATGGTTTTCTTCAGGCCTCTGTCAGCAATACCTATGCCACTTTGATGCATACAGTATTGAAGGTGCGCACCAAGAATACTAATAGCCAATCTATAAGCTCACCAGAGTTAGTGTCAAAGTGTCCTTGAGCAAGACTCTGAACCCCCTAATTGCTCCTGATGTGCAGGTTGGTGCCTTGCATGGTTTCCTCCATCGGTGTGTGAATGGGTGAATGTAATGCAAAGGTGTATGAATGTACATGAATGTTACTTAGAGTAAGAAAGTACAAAACATGGTAACACATCAAATGTAAATACTCATCAAGATCATAAGTAAACTTAGAACCTAACATCCGTCTAACAGTAGAATATCTGAAACTACGGTATAAGATACGAATGGTATACACTATACGATACGATACGATACGATACGATACGATATGCTATAGTAACTATACGATATACAATATACTATACGATACGACGGTATGCACTATCGAATGCTATGTCGACATAATGTAAATGACATATTTTAGCCTTTGCATATGCGCCTGCAAGATCGCCAAGGCTAGAACAAGTGCTACGGTCTAAGATGGAGCGGAGAAGGGGGAGAATTTTGGCTGGTTGAAGACCAAGCATGCTGCGGCATTCTGGATCAATTGGAGAGTTAATTGGAGCTATAAGTGCACATACTTACTGGCCGGTGGGCCAGTAACGAGGGAGTTACAATAGTCAAGTTTTGACATGATGTCTGGATTAGGAGCTGTGCTGATTCCTGGGTGAGGAACGGTCTAATCCTTCATAATGTGTTATAGAGTGTAAAACCTACAGGATCGAGTGATGGCTGTGATGTGTGCTTTGAATGAGAGCTGACTCTCCAGGACAACACCAAGGTTCTGAATGAGAACTGACTGTCCAGGACAGGTTCTGAATGAGAACTGACTGTCCAGGACAACACCAAGGTTCTGAATGAATGAATGAATGAATGAATGAATGAATGAATGAATGAATGAATGAATGAATGGATGAATGGATGGATGGATGAATGAGAGCTGCCTGTCCAGGACAACACCAAGGTTCTGAATGAGAACTGACTGTCCAGGACAACACCAAGGTTCTGAATGAGAACTGACTGTCCAGGACAACACCAAGGTTCTGAATGAATGAATGAATGAATGGATGAATGAGAGCTGCCTGTCCAGGACAACACCAAGGTTCTGAATGAATGAATGAATGAATGAATGGATGAATGGGAGCTGACTGTCCAGGACAACACCAAGTTTCTGAATGAATGGATGGATGAATGAGAGCTGCCTGTCCAGGACAACACCAAGTTTCTGAATGAATGAATGAGAGCTGACTGTCCAGGACAACACCAAGTTTCTGAATGAATGAATGAATGGATGAATGAGAGCTGACTGTCCAGGACAACACCAAGTTTCTGAATGAATGAATGGATGAATGAGAGCTGACTGTCCAGGACAACACCAAGGTTCTCGGCTGTTGGACTGAAGTCACCAGGGTGTTAGCCGGGAAGAAGCTCAGCATTGTCTGGGTTCAGATTGAGGTGGAGAGAAGACATCCACTGTGAGATCACAGGTCACAGATCCATCACAGATCTAACAAAGTACACTGCAAGAATATATATATATATATATATATATATATATATATATATATATATATATATATATAGTCATCCTATAGCGGGATTAGCCATAATTCCTATTTTCTCTTCCGACAATCAGATGAGACTCCGCAGGCTATAAATTATGTCAGTTTGGGGCACATATAAGCCTGAAATGTACTATATGCGACCTCATAATATAATTAGGAGCATTTGTGCAAATCTTTGCTGTGGTGCGACCAAAACAACGCTGTATCACTCTCAAAAAGGCATATTTTGACTTCTTGACTTTTTAAACATGGGTGATTTGTAACCCGCAGCACAGGTCGGACAAACTGGAGGTCTGACTTAAGGGCAGTCCCCATTGAGGTAACGGAGCGGGGACTCAGTGAGCTACCAAAATTCCAGCGATTTATGTGCGATGACCACATGTTAGGAAAAAGAAACATTATATATTTTCAAGTTGACAAACGAGATCTGTCTCACTATGAATGAGAATTTTGGCGGAGGTGTGTGTGCGTGCGTGCGTGCATGCACCTTGGTGTTGTTCTACCACTGTTTAAAACTACTGCTGTAAGTTACATAATGTCACAGGGTGGTACGCACAATTTCCAGTCGGCATGGCAGAGGCATTTCCAGCATAGCTTCGATTCCACTGCCTACTTGGCAAGCAGTGGCACACATCTCTAGATGCAATAATTGTCTTGTTGGCAGCATTGGCTCGTGAAAGCTCAGTCTGTGCCAGCTATAGTGACCACCCTGCCAGTGGAAGTGCCACAGTGTGCCAGCGACCACAATGCCAGTTGGGATTATTCGGTTATGAGAGCCAAACCGTGTGTACTGTAGCCTACAGTAGATTTCCAAGCTGCTGCTGTTCAAAATAGCATCACCCTCCCAGCATGCTTTACGACTTAGCCATTCAGTGGAATAACCTAGAATTAGGGATGTCCCGATACACTTTTTTCGTTGCCGATACCACCATTTCTGTGTTAGCCGATACCGATACGGAATACCGATACCAGCGTTGTGATCTTGTGGTGTGTTTACAGCTATCTAGCTATATATCTCGTGTTGTGTTTATAGCAGACTCCTCACTCGTATAATGTGCACTTGCAGTTTGGGCAACTCCAAAGCAAACTCCAACATGCCCCAACATTTTATTTACCTGCCATAGTGTCAACCCCTTACCCCTGTGTCGGATCGGTGGTTAGACTGGCATCTTCGCCGATATACGGATATGACCCGATATGACAAATAAGGGCCGATACTGATGCAGTATCGGGACATCTCTACCCAGAATGGATACACAGTCCACAGATGCCAACCGGTAGGCTAACTTGTCTATTTTATAGAACATTAACGAAACTGTTAAATTAAGATTTACAAGCCACATGTTTAAATATGAATTTTGAAGAGCGATGGGGACAATATGTATTCAACAGGCCTATAGGGTACAGGCCTACTACTAGTCATCACCACATCTGTTGCCAATACACCAGTCTAAGCACTGGCTTCCTGACACTATCCAGAAACCCTAACCTAACCCAAACCTCACATGAAGCCACAGGTGACTTTTAACCCGCAGAACCCTTAGGTCATCTGAGGCTGGCCTACTGATAGTTCACCCGATAGCTGGAACAAAACATGGTGAAGCAGCATTTCACCATTATGCACCACAAACCTGGAATAACATGCCAGGTTACATTAGGAAATCCATCAACCATAGCCGATTTTAAGTCCAATTTAAAAACTGATTCATGCATATCCCAGTGATGCATATCCCAGTGATGTCTAATAACAGCTGGGTCTTGCCTGGACTTTAAATTAACTGTGTTTCTATTAAAGGTGGGAGTATTTGTTGTAATGTATATGCTCCTATATCTTATTTTAATTGTATCTATTATAATCTGTATTCATTTTAAAGTGCACTGTTGCACTCTGTATTTGTTTTTATTCTGTAAAGCACTTTGAATTGCCTTGTGTATGAAAGGTGCTATATAAATAAAATTGCCTTGCCTTGCCTGCCTTGCACGGGCACGCAGGTCTGACTAACAGGATGTGTGACTTATATGGGCATTCCCCAAGAAGGGAACACTGACACAGAGGTCTGACTCAGCAGGCCATCCTTCTCAGCTGTCATCACTGAAATGGCTCTCTAGTCTCCACTGAGCTACAACATTAATGATGATTTTAATGACGTTTAGGACACAATAAACCCTTTCCTTGGGTTTTTATGTGTGTAATATGTTATTTTGTTTTAGATATTGTAGTCGTGGTGCCATGTTCATGACCAAACACCTGTCATGAAAATGTGCTCTCACTTCCTTCCTGAACTACAAAGTCACAACACCATGGCATCAAGGCCCGCCAAAACACATTTGAGTCGTTACTACATTTAGATATTTATTTGATTAAAACTAGACTAACAGTAAAACATTCCAGGTGACTAAAATGCGACTATAAAACAAAAATGAAAACTATTCAAGAGACTATGACTAAAACTAAAATCAACACCACTGGAAACACTGCTGCATCTGATTGCTTCTCAATCACTGTATCAAGTTTCATGCAAAACATGAATGCACTTACTGTAATGCACTTACTTTATAAATGTTATCCCACGATTTTGCAACCCATTTTTTCCACCCAGTGTGAATTATCTAATTATCCTTGGCTCTACACGCCATCCGCCAACCTGGGGAGGGCAACGGACTGACCTCATGCTTCCTTCAGTGCATGATCAGACGTAGTATGTGGAAGGAACACGTTATTCCAACCTGTTCCTTTCCCCTCCATCAGAGCCTTAGATATAGACAGAGTTACACAAACTCCATTCACTTCATGGGGCCAGTCCAATGGCGGCTCTCCTACGTACATATTACTTCTATTGAGAATGGGGATAATCAAGCAGACATGCTTTGGACAGCCCAGCTTTAATGATCTTAAATCCCTTTATTTTAGATTGTTTTGTAGTAATAGTACAACATAAACATGAAAGAGAATTTAGTTGTTACTGTACAATACTTTAAAACAGTTGTCATGTTGTGCAACATGCTTAAAATAGCTCTTATTTGTGCCGCCCTCGTTGGAAACAATGTATTTCCAACTCCAGCTTGTATCTATAGCACTCGGTTTCTGCGCCCTAAATATCGTAACTCTTCTATTAGATGGATCTGACCAGGGGGAGGTAACCAGCACATAAGTCTGCACTACTACAGGATAACCCCATCATTCACTATTTGTAATTCAATGTTCAACGAAAAGAGAGCTGAGCCAGAAGGCAAAGCTGTCTACCGAGCAATCTTCCTGCCTACTCTCAATTATGGTCATGAAGTGTGGGTCATGACCCAAAGAATAAGGTCGCGAATACAAGCGGCCAAAATGAGTATTCTTCGAGGGGAGGCTGTCATCTCCCTTAGAGATAGGGCGAAAAGTTCAGTCATGCGAGAGAGACTCGGAGCAGACTCGCTGCTTCTTCGCCTGGAAAGGAACCAGCTTAGGTGGTTCGGGCATCTGGTTAGGATGCCTCTCGATCGTCTCCTTATAGGGAGGTCCTCGAGGCACGTCCCACTGGGAGGAGACCCCCGGGGCAGACCAAGGCACAGTTGGAGGAAACACATCGACTCACTGGCCTTGGAACGCCTCGGGATCCCTCAGGAGGAAGTCACTAATGTTGCTCTTGGGAGGGAAGTCTGGAACACGCTGGTGGAGCTGTTGCCCCCACGGCCCGACTACGGATAAGCGGTTGAAGATGGACGGATAGATGGATGCTTAACTCATGTACTCACGGTCCAAATTATTATATTTTCTCTTAGTAAACACTGGTGCTCCAATCTCAACATGTTAGGATCACCAGCACACAATCAGTAGGAGCACCGACCAAAACGACGGTGTTGCGTGGCAAACACAACTAATCTACAAGCCCACAACGGGTTTCATCAGCGATGCATTGTGGACTTGTATGTATTGGATGTAGTGCGTAACCAGTTCCTTTCCCTTCCATCAGGGGCCCCCGGCTGACCATGGGGGAGGCAGTATAGAGACCAGGATTACTGCATGTATTATTTCTTTGTGGGTACCTACACTAGGGGACACGCAAACCCGAGAACATGCAAACTCCACACAGAAAGGCCCTTTTCGCCAACTAATTTAATTGGCACTAAATTAATTGCAAGTAAATATAGTTAACCTGAATAGAATTGCATGTACACACCACAATGAAAGCAATGATAGAAGCCCAGGATTACATTCGAGAATCACATGGGTGAATGTGAATGTGTTACAACATTGTGGGATAAAGATTTAAAGAAAAAAAGGGGGGGCTGTTAGAGGTAAAGTGATACCAGATGTGCCTTTTTAAAGCCCTCACTCTCTTTATGACACTTCTCTAGCAAAAGTATCCATCGTATAACGCAGTTCATTAATGTAAAAAGGTCAGGACAGTAATTACTTTTATATTCCAGCACGATTATTAGGTTTTAAAAGTAGTGCTGCATGATTCTTGGTCTAAGCTTTCTCCACAAGAATCGATTCTCATTTCTTTCCCATGAACATATTTATTGTCTTTAGACTTTATTATGTATGCTGTTATCTAACTCCCGTTGAGGCTGTTTAGGCTCTGCTGATGTCATGCTGATGTCATGCTGATGTCACAGGCCATACTTCATGACTATTGCTGTACCACAAACCAATCTCATCCCTTAACCCAGTAGTTTTCAAGGACCAGTGGTCCTTGAGTGGGTTGCAGGTGGTCCCCAACTAAATGATGAAATGATAAAATGAAACCAAATGGGTCCATTTGGTTTCATTTTACGCTATCAAGAGTTCCATTATTGTACATCTGCTTAACTTACTTAATTTACAAGACGTCTACACAATTAAGGAGAATAATTTATATATATTTTTATTTTATTTTTTTAATATATTTTTTTGCGGCTTACGCCTTTTATTGATTTTTGAAGGGACAGACAGTAGGCTGACAGGAAACGGGAGAGAGATGGGGGGATGACATGCGGTAAAGGCCGTGTCGGGTCCGGGAGTCGAACCCGCGGCACACTGCGACTGGATTACCAGTCCGGTGCCCAGACCGTTACGCTACGGCCTGGGCCAATAATTTATATTTTGATCAACGTTTGCCTGTTTCTGGACAAAATCTTATCCAACGTTTTGGGTCTGAGAGGCTAAATGTCATCAAATGCTGGTTCCGTGGCTCAGATGGGTCTGAGAGGCTAAATGTCATCAAATGGTGGTCCGTGGCTCAGATGGGTCTGAAAGGCTAAATGTCATCAAATGCTGGTTCCGTGGCACAAATGGGTCTGAGAGGCTAAATGTCATCAACTGCTGGTTCCGTGGCTCAGATGGGTCTGAGAGGCTAAATGTCATCAAATGCTGGTTCCGTGGCACAAATGCAGAATAAATAATGGACCTTGATATGAAAGGTTTTGAAAACCACTGGTGTACTACCACATGAGAAAATAAAACTTCGAGAAATGACTGACTGATAAATTTAAGAGGTATGGCCTATAACTTTAAGAGATATATTTGCATAATAAGCATAGTAATGAATGGAAGTGACACATTCCAGTGAAATGATTTCTCCTTTCATACAGATAGAGAGAGAGCGAGAGAGAGAGAGGAGATTTTAAAAGTATACCTTCATTAAATTACTACCGCAACTCAGCACCAAATCACAACATTACACACACCTCATTCAAATTTAAAATTTAAATAATTAAAAAGAGACAATTAGCATGCTCCCCCACCATAGCCCATGTTGCGTCAAACGTCTCTAGATTGTCCACTGTCCTGAAGTAGGCGTGTTCATCCCTAAGGCGGGCTGCCACCAGTCCTGGGCTGCCACCGGTCTGACATGAGCACCCGTAAGGGTTCATGCACATGGACATATTTTCTTCCTGACGGAGTACTTTGGAACAAATACAAATAAACCTCCACCAAACCCCAGAAACTAAGAGTCCAATAAGCTAAATAAATCCCATAACCTGGTACGATGTAAGAACAGATGCTCTAAGGTTTCCTCATGAGTACAGAAAAGACAACCCAGAGAGAGAGAGAGAGAGAGAGAGAGAGAGAGAGAGAGAGAGAGAGAGAGATGTATGATATATACGAGTATAAGAATATTATCACTATTATCACAAGTTCACAACAACAGTTAGGTCATACTGACAGGGACAATAGTTATGTGTGAGGAGGGAGCTGAGAGACAAGCTGGTCAAAACTGTAGCATCTGTTGTGGAGAAAGACAGTGAAAGATGAGTGTGTGTGTGTGTGTGTGTGTGTGTGTGTGTGTGTGTGTGTGTGTGTGTGTGTGTGTGTGTGTGCGCGCACGCACGTGTGTGTGCGCCATAGACTGTAAAAAATATGGACAAAGCGTTCCCCGGGTCTAACATGAACGTAAAATGAAGCCTGTAATAATATGCTAATTCCTGATGTAAGTCGCCATCTTTGGTACCAGCTGGCCATTGGCTGGCTCCGTTTTGTATACCAGCTGGTCATTGGCTGCCCAGACAACGAGGCGGGACTTCCCCCCTTCTTCTCCGTTGGTTTTTATTTTGACTCGAGTGGGAGGGGAATCCCGATCATAGACTGTAATGGTAGCCACGCCCCTCAGAACATACGCGATGTTTTTTTTTCTTTATGGTCATTTTTTTAATTAATGGGACCATAATTTTCCAAAAAGAATATTATGACATTAGAAATGAGACTTTAAACTAGTGACTGGAAGAAGAAAGTATTCATGACCATGTTTATTAAGGTAATACAGTCTAGGTGAAGTTGGGCCAAAATACATGGGCCTCTATGGAGCTATGGGGCTTTTTGGGTCCGGTCCAGCGCCACAACAGGCCATTATATGAACTACCGATTTCAAATGAGGCTTCACGAAATATCTGGCTGACTGCCCCCCTGGTGTGCGCGCGTGTGTGGTCTGGCCCAGAATAAGCATCCTCCCGTGACTCCAGTGACGTTCGGGACTTGGCCAGATCACAGCCCATATGGGGATGTTCTTTACGTTATTTCCAGGACGTCTTCACCAGTTGAAATAATATATCTTATTCTGGGCCAGATCTGACTAGTTAACTACAAGTAAGACGCGCAAACGCGTGAAGCGAACGCAGCTCGTGTGTGTGTGGTTGTGTGTGTGTGTGTGTGTGTGTGTGTGTGTGTGTGTGTGTGTGTGTGTGTGTGTGTGTGTGTGTGTGTGTGTGTGTGTGTGTGTGTGTGTGTGTGTGTGTGTGTGTGTGCTACAGCTGCGCCCTGTGTGTGTGTGTGTGTGCTACAGCTGCGCCCTCTGGTGGCGGGCGGGTGGTGTAACAGCGGGACAGACACACAGACATTCAGCCCTTGCTGTCATAGTAAGTGGCTCACTGCGTTCGCAATGATAATGACGTTAAGTTGATCTGGCCTCGATCGGCCTCGTTCAGATTCATCCAGGGACGTCCGTCTTAGAGCGGGCAGAATTTATGTTGGTTGAAATCAAGTGATATTCTTGTCCAGATCTGACTAGTTTTGGTTTGACTTGATCTGGCCCAAATAAAGACGTCACTAATTTGCCCTGCTTGCTGGGAGATGCTAATATGGTATCCTCTTCACATTCGGGTTCTTGGAAACGCCCAACCAGCCACTGCGTTAGTTTTACTGAGGTTAGGTTTAGGTATGCTTTACTGAGGTTAGGTTTAGGTATAGTTTTACTGAGGTTAAGGTTAGGGTTAGGGTTAGGTTTAGGTATAGTTTTACTGAGGTTAGGGTTAGTGTTAGTGTTAGGTTTAGGTATAGTTTTACTGAGGTTAAGGTTAGGGTTAGGTTTAGGTGTAGGCTGTCAATCACAGCGACTGGCCAGTCACAGCGCACCATTTACTCAAATGCGAAGAAGGAACCATATCAGCCTGGGAGATGATAGACCAGTCCATTTGCGGCTGGATGAATGGTGAGGATATGACTTCACAGTCAGGGTGACGATCGAGAGGCTTTCATTCTGCTGCCACGGAAAGGCATTGAAAACTGATACTGTACATTCAATTTTCAATTTAAATTCAATTTGATCAAAATCAATAAGTCTACCTTGGAGACTTGTGACATCCATTGGAGTCTAGTAAGAGAATCATGATTTGTATTGTTATATATTTATTTATTTTTAATCTTGAACGATCTAACAAAAGCTCTGAATTGCTCTCTGCTGCAGCAACTATTTCAAAACACTTGCTGGCTTTATAATGGAAATGCACAGATATAATGAAAGCACTCTTGTGTCTCGGAGAATTATATTCCCTTAACCCATTTAGACCTAATTTAGATTCTACAAATGTCTTCTAAATCCTGGCAGTTTTCAGAAAAACGTATGTTTCTATATATATATGTCAGTGGTTCTCAAACCAGAAGCAAAGATTTTAATTAAAAACGTTCTCTCTAAAAGAATAGTTTAAAAATAATGCTTAAAACTCCAAAAGGGGTTCCCGTCCTGGATGGATTAATGTTTTAATAAATCCCTCTTCTCCATTTGTATCTTTTTTTATAACTGAGACAACAATACTAAAGGAAATTTCACCGCTTAATTAGTCAAGTTGTTATCAAAGCAGTGCACACAGCTGAGTAAAAAGGATTCCTATAATTATTTATTTTTAAAAGGCCAAACTTTAATCTGTCCTTAAATAAATTAATATCAGATAAAGCATAGAGAACTTGCAGGAGCTCTACTTAAATCAATATGTGTTCAGTGTGCACTGTGTAGATAGTGAAGGCTCTCTGCAGTGCTGTGCAAAATCTTTTGAAAATAGCCGATCTACAAGCTCACAATGCGCGGGGGAAAAAAAGCTGCGTCGTCCAGAAAACTGCTGACACGTTGCCCACCCAGGCTTTTTCCCGCGTATGTGGAGCTTCATTTCCATCCACCAGCTGTCTAAGAACCTGCAGGAAGAGACGCCTGGGTGTGGGCGTGTCTGTCACAGACATGACAGACAGCTGAGAGAAGAATGAGCTCATTCTTTCTTTCAGCCCGGGAGCGAACTGCTGCTGCTGCTGCTGAGGATGATGATGTCACACTTCCAGAGATAGACCGTGCGAGCGTGCGTGCGAGCGTGAGAGATACGCATAGTCACATCATGAAGAATAACAGGGGAAATAAATAATCATGGCCTGGCATGTCACACACGACACAACATCGCTGTGGATAGAACATGGTTGTATAAAAAGTTTGGCTTGTGTAAGAGAGAAGCCTAAATCATAATTAATTAATTTGAACAACAACAACAACAAAAAGCCTTTGATTAAGCTTTGCAGTTTAATTTAAAATCTTAACACACAAGCTGTAGACCAGTGGTTTTCAACCAGTGGTCCGGGTTCTACCAGTGCTCCTTGAGGGGGTTTTGATTGATTGATTGATTGATTGATTGATTGATTTATTAACAGTTTGCAGAATTACAGTACATTACAAGTACAACTCAATACAAAAACTGTTAACTGTGAGTGGACGACACCATAAAGCATTACACTTGTTTACAATAGGGCCCACCATTTTCAATTCATCAAAGGTTCCAGGTTGTCCCCATGTAGCTAAATGATGAGAGTTGGTAACCAAATGGACCCCTATAGATCCATAACTCTTGAGAGCGTAAAATGAAACCAAGCGTAAAATGAGAACATGGAAATGAAACCAAATGGACCAGTCAAGAGTTAAACTTCTGTTATACACCTGCAGAACTTAATTTACAAGAAGTCTACACAATTAAAGATCAACGTTTGCCTGTTATCTCCTATCGTACCAACATCAATACAAGCATGTCATTTGTGGACAAAATCTTATCAAACGGTGGTCTGTGGCACAAACTATATAAATAGCGGGCCTTGATATGAAAAAGGTTGAAAACCATGCACTGCTGTGTAGAGGAATGCATATTATAGCCAGCATTCAAGATTAGGACAAAATTATGTGGTGTATATATAGGCAAACACACGACAGCTGGAGCTATATCCATCATTTGGGTTCTATTGCTTTGTCACTCATCTCTTGAACAGTCAGGGCCAGGGGATATTAATAAAACCTGGAAATAAATGTCTTACCAAGAACTTTCTTCACCAATGTGTTTGGTGTATTCTAACATAATCCCACATTGGTTTCTATATTCAACCACCCTAGGGGAATTTGAAGACTGCTATGGCCGTTTTTAGCGCAACACAAGGACGGGTGTTTTTCGTGCAAAACGAAGGCTTGGAATGGATTCAGAATGATGAAAACCCCCTAGTTTGACACGTCACATGCTACTTAAAGCATAATGAAATTTAGAACACTTTGCCTTATATTGGTTGTCGATGGTACCCCAACTTTCAGCAGTTGTCAAAGATTCCTCTAGGGTGGTTGAATTTAGAAACCAATGTGGGATATGTTAGTGGACACCTTTACAAACACATTGGTGAAGAAAGTTCTTGCTAAGAAATGTATTCCCAGATTTTACATTATTCTGATACCCTGACTACAGTACGGCGTGAGAGAAAGATGCTAGCAGAGGAGAAACTATTGTGCTCCAGTCAGTGGGGAGACCATCCAGGACTGGCCTGAGGCTCTGCATCTGTAGCTACAATAACAGACAATACACTCTCTCAAGAGACATAGCAGGCAACACAACACAATCCCCACTATAGCATTGATTGCGGTGCAGAGGCCATAAATCAGAGCTTTCCCCCACAAAAAACCCTGTAATACAGTGGTTTTCAACCCTTTTCATATCAAGGTCCATTATTTAGTGGGCATTTGAGCCACGGACCACCATTTGATGACATTTAGCCTTATTCTGCTTATTCTGGGCCATAGACTGTTAAAAAATATGGACAAAGCGTTCTCCGGGTCTGATATGGACGTAAGATGAAGCCTGTCAGTCCAATCGCCATCTTTCTAGATCCGTTTAGGCCTAGCTGGCCATTGGCTGGCCCAGACAACGAGACGGGACTTCCCCCCTTCTTCTTCGTTGGTTTTTATTTTGACTCGAGCGGGGGGTGGATCCCGATTATACTGTAACGGTAGCCACGCCCCTCAGAACATACTCAACTTTATCAAAAAGAAATTAATAAATGGGACCATAATTTTCCAAAAAGAAAATTATGACATGAGAAATGAGACTTTAAACTAGTGACTGGAAGCAGAAAGTATTCATGACCATGTTTATTAAGGTAATACAGTCTAGACATGGACCTCTATGGAGCTATGGGGTTTTTTGGGCCCAATGACAGTGCAAAACAGGCCATATGAACCTTCAGGAACCACACACACACACACACACACACACACACACACACACACACACGCGCGCGTAAAATAAGTAAATGAAACAGCAGAAAAGTACAAAGCATTAAAGAACACTGGTCAGTCAGTTGACATATATATCCCACTTATTTGTCCTTTCTTTTCTCAACCTAATGCACAAAAACCACAGTGCAAACTGAATGTAATCCAGTAGTATTGATTGAGAGGTAGAACTATAGGGCTGCAGAATTAATCAAAAAAAGATTGCGATCTAGATTCAGACACATATTATGCAATCTCATTTCTAAATTTCAGCAAAAAAAAGTTGGCTGTCCTTAATCTAATGTTTTAAAGAGAGACTTTAAGAGAGGTTTAAGTCAAGCACTTTGATGTTGTCTTTTTAAAGCCAGAGTAGCTGGCCCAGGTGGCATTAATGCAGTAATGTTGTTCAGCAACTACAGACTAAAGACAACAAATATGTTCATGGAAAATATGAGAGTCGTGTGAGAATTGAGATCTCAATTCTTGTGGAGTAAAATTGAGATTCACATTCGAGCAAGAATCGTGCGGCACTAGACAGAACAGCATTTGTTATGTATTTTATAAACTTGAGACACATTTACCAACATGTATTTTCTACCAACTGTTCTACAGTCTCTCGAATGGAAGAGAAAATGTGATTATTTTGATACAGAGACAGTCATGGCGGCAATACTAACTGTTCAGGAGAGGAGAAAAACTGTTTTCTTATTTGATTTTTTATCCAAAATGAGGTAATAGCACAGGCAGACTCTCCACATACTAGAGCATGTGTGAAATAAACGTCAGAGCTGAAATTGACATGTAAATATCAGATAAATGCTTAAACATGTAGCTAGGTGTAATGTTAGAGACCACATAAGTGAACCTTTCAAGACTGTTTTCTCAACTAAAGACATTACTCTATAAGCCATATCTCCAAAACTGATGGGTCAAACTGAACAACCAATATGTCAATTTGAAGCTATGATTCCCTTCTTTCACATGACATGAAGGAATGGAAAATATATATATACAAAAAACCAATGACTTAACCTCGTTCAGAAACTGTTACAAATACTATTGTCAGAAAAGAAAAAGTGAGGGGCGCTCTAACCATCATACGTCATCATACATCATCTCATTCTGGCCAATCACAATTTGCATCCTCACTTTTCTCTTCAATGTTTGTGTTTACACGCTTTTGTCTTCAATGTTTGTGTTCACACAGACCCTCAAAGCTGGACATAGGAGGGGCTAGCAGCCCCTCAAAAAACCCTGCAAACCATGAGGCACTATATAGAGGTGAGCTGCAGTCTTGTGGTGCATGCCTGGGTGCCAATCAAAGGTTCACAGTCTAAATACTACGTGACCCCTGGAGGCCCCTGGGATTGCGCACACTGCTCTCGTTACATGCAGGGGCAGAGTGTGGCAAACTCCACAGAGTCACTGCTCTCGATCAGTCCGACTATAACTGAGTAGGGGTTGACACTAAGGTCCCAGAGGCACTTGCCTGTCGGGCAAGTACAGTTCATGTTCTACTTGCCCAAAGGTCATGCCCACTTATCTGAAAAGTATATCGCCCATTATACTAAATCTAACAAATGTTACTTTTTTTTTTAACTTTCTGGGGCTGTGCGATACAAAAATGTCATACCTGCGTGAAAAGAGGAGTTAACGGGCAATTATGGGTACTAGATTTGCCCGTATTTACCTCAAGTTTAGCAGGGACAGTAATATACGGTAATATACAGGTGTGATGTTACAATTCGGGAGTTTACCGGAGTTTGTTGGAAAGTTTAACGGGAGTTTCCTGTAATATACACATCCGTATTCCATGCTTTTTGTGCAGTGCAATTTGTATGCCAAATACCTACATGGCTATGAATATATCTTATTAGTTATTTTATATTTTTAAGTGCAGCAACAGTGAAAACAGCACATTATAGGTATAGACAGTGCTCTTATTATTATTGTCTTCTGGTCCACAGACCAGCGCTCTGGCCACGTTCAGGTATTTAGACAGAGGCGAATATTGTGGTTTTACTCCACTACAATTATTTGAGAACTTTACTAACTAGTTACTTTGAAGATTTAGATTATTATACAAAACATACAGTAACCACATCAGCCCCATATACATTTCGGCCATTTGAAAATAGCCGATCTACAAGCTCACAATGCTTTGCGATGCGACGCATTGTGAGCTTGTAGATCTGCTATTTTCAAAGAGAGTTTTATACATTTGAAAACTTCAAATGAGACATTCTGCACAACGAGTACTTTTACTTTTGGTACTTTAAGTAGATTTTAGAATTTAGAACTCCGGACTTTTACTTGTAGGAGTACATCTATGTATACGATTAGCAGATATTAATTAGGTCATGAATTCACAGTCCCATACAACATGCAGAGACTTCTCATCACATGATGTCATGAATTCACAGTCCCATACAACATGCAGAGACTTCTCATCACATGATGTCATGAATTCACAGTCCCATACAACATGCAGAGACTTCTCATCACATGATGTCATGAATTCACAGTCCCATACAACATGCAGGGACTTCTCAATGTCATGAATTCACAGTCCCATACAACATGCAGAGACTTCTCATCATGATGTCATGAATTCACAGTCCCATACAACATGCAGGGACTTCTCATCATGATGTCATGAATTCACAGTCCCAGGGACTTCTCATCATGATGTCATGAATTCACAGTCCCATACAACAGGCAGGGACTTCTCATCATGATGTCATGAATTCACAGTCCCATACAACATGCAGGGACTTCTCATCATGATGACATGAATTCACAGTCCCATACAACAGGCAGAGACTTCTCATCAGAACTTCAACTGGGTTTGTGCAAACAAATCATTGCAGTTAGGAGGATGATGACAAATCAGACTGTTAACTGCCCATTATACCAAGACATCAGAGACACATACTGTCCACTATACTAAGACATCAGAGACACATACTGTCCAATGTACCAAGACATCAAAGACACATACTGTCCACTGTACCAAGACATCAGAGACACATACTGTCCATTATACCAAGACATCAAAGACACATACTGTCCATTATACCAAGACATCAGAGACACATACTGTCCACTGTACCAAGACATCAAAGACACATACTGTCCACTGTACCAAGACATCAGAGACACATACTGTCCATTATACCAAGACATCAAAGACACATACTGTCCACTATACTAAGACATCAGAGACACATACTGTCCAATGTACCAAGACATCAAAGACACATACTGTCCACTGTACCAAGACATCAGAGACACATACTGTCCATTATACCAAGACATCAAAGACACATACTGTCCACTATACCAAGACATTAGAGACACATACTTTCAGATTTCACACAGTCAAAGTGACTTCGAAACTATGACCAACGACAAAAAACTGCCATACCTATTGGGAGAAATGTGCAAACACAGCAGCAAGATTTGTCAACTGTCACGACAAAAGAAGGTTCACCGATGGAATACAAGCACCCTAAGGACTGCTTTCTGTACAGAGTAGACCGCTAGATCTACTGCACATGGACCTTTAAACACATCTTAAATCTGAGCTTTATTTTATTCTATTTAAATAGTCTTGACTCTTGAGAAAACAATGCTGCTATTTGTCCCAAAGTGCCTGCAAACAAATGCTACTACTTCTTACAAAAAAAGCTTTGTACCCTCAGCCTGTATAACATGAATATAAACTTTATGTTTACACAATGCTGTACCTCCTCCAAATGTATATACTTTATGTTTACACAATGCTGTACCCCCTCCAACTGTATATACTTTATGTTTACACAATGCTGTACCTCCTCCAACTGTATATACTTTATGTTTACACAATGCTGAAAAAAGTTCTTCACAAAGTTAAAGTAATCAGCTTGTAGGCTGCCATGCAGTTTCAATAGATGTCCAATATCAGCACTTTAACATCCTTAAAGTATGCAGGCCTATAATTAACAATCCAATAAAGATTCCACAAAACTAAGGATAAATCACAGATATATAGTTGTCAACAAAGGCCTCGACCGAATAACAAACACACGCTGATGTTGTCAATGCATTCATGAGAGAAATACATAAATATATAATCGAAAGCAAAATCACGATACAAAGAAATTATCAAATAGTATCCCATATGCATACATGCAGGGTAGGATGCTAAGAAAGACCTCCGTGCGTGCAGGGTAGGGTGGGATGCTAAGAAAGAAGGGGAGGCAACTAGATAGGAACAGGAAGGCTGAGGGAGGGGGACAGATCATATACTGTCCGTTAATTAAACTCTTCTCCTCGAACCGACCAGCCCGTCACTTTAATTGTAACGCAGTGCAACATGGCCAGCGATACGACCGACATGCCTTTCAGATAAAATACAAATAAAAAACAGCTGTTCCACAGGAATAAATGTGCTCACTATAGCCTTACAGTTGCTACACTAGCATATAGCATGATGCTACTATATAGCTGATGTTGCCCGAGAGGCTATAGCCTACTGTAGTGTAGCTGAGCATATATGGCTCAATCACAGCCTCAAAACAATTACGTCTAATATCTCCTCCAGGGAGGTATTTGGTCTAGTGGTAATTGTAGAGATAATGAGACTTTCACACGGGATGGGAGACCCGAGTTCGAATCCCGGCCGTTATTGGTATAAAGCACAACTCCCCCCAGTCACTCAGTCAGTCAGTCCCAGCAAGATGCTTTCAGCACCGGGTTGGATGGATAGCGCTGCTCGGTGTAATGGACGAGTAGTACATTTTACAGTCCCACTGATTCCACAGATCATAAAAAAGGAAATTAATGCAAATCTCTGTAAGACAAACGACCAGTATGCAATAACAACAAACTGGAATATGTTTCCCTGCGGGTGTTTTTAGCTCTCAAACTCTTAAGCATGAAAGCCAGCCAGTCAGCCAGCCAGACCTCGCCTCGATCATAGCAACGTTAGCACCACAGCTGGCTAAATGAATCAGTGGCAGTGCAGTAAAGACAGGGGGAAAAAGGCTTGGCTACGAGCAAAAGATAAAAGACACCATAGCAACTTACCTTGTTGTTGAAATAACGGCCTCGTTTTTTTGTTTGTTTTTTACTTCCAAGTACGTATAAATATCCCACTGGTTGTGTGTATATTCCAAAAAAAGATATTCGATTCTTCTCCCAATAAGTCGTTGCTTGTCCCTGCACTGCACGACTGACTGTTCATAAAAATGGTCTCAATCCGAGCGCTTTCCCCCAGCGTGTGGTGCTGAATCTGACTCTACGCACAGGTTGACTTTACCCTCCTAGAAATAAAAGCCGCCTCCTCCTCCTCCAAGACTGGACGATCCCTCCCTGCCAAATAATGCTCCCTCCTCTCCTCCTACTCAGAGCCACATAGAGTATAGACAGATACGACATTGAGGGGTCAGAACACTGAGCGCTGCATGTTCATGCAGCCTGGAGTGGAGTGTGACAAGCTGGAGTTTACAGTGTAATTTGCGCCGAGGGCGGCGCAAATTATCAGCTATTTTAGGCGTGTGTTGCAACATGACAACAACTGTTTTAAAGTGTTGCACAGCACTAACAACTAAAGTCTCTGTAGCCTAATGTTTATGTTGTAGGCCTATACTATTATTTAAAAAAAACGATCTAAAATAAAAGGGATTTAAGATCATTAATTAAAGCTGGGCTGTTGCCTGAGTCCAGTGCAATAATTCTGACAGCCAGGACTTTGTCACTCTTAGAAGTCTATGTAGAAGAGCCGCCATTGGACTGACCCCATGAAGTGAACGGAGATGTCGTAACTCTATGGCTCTGCAGCGCTACTATACCGCCCCGATAGAGCCGTGCACTGCCTGCCACGGAGCTGGAGTGAGTGCACATTATGCGCTGGAAGAACGGGGCTCCTTTTCCTTGCCATATAGTGGTCCGTGCTGGAAGAAAACGGGTCTCCTTTCCTTGCCATATAGTGGTCCGTGGTGGTGGTTTACGTTCCAAGCTGGGTTTGCCAAATCAGAACGGCCCGTACGTGTCGTGTGTCTTCCGCATGCGCAGTCCAGTCCCAGAGGGTTCTCTGAGCGAGGATGCGCCCTGCCGGTGATGCCGTGTGCGTGTGTGTGTGTGTGTGCGTGCGTGCGTGTGTGTGTGTGCTCGCATGGGAGAGTCTCTGTTAACACTTTAGTTGCTATACCGGTACTACTTTGCAGATTTTGATTACAAAATATATACATTATATGCAATTTGGCCATTTGAAAATAGCTGATCTACAAGCTCACAATGCGTCGCATCGCAACATTGTAAGGTTGCAGATCTGCTACTTTGTGAGCGTGTATCTGCTATTTATGAGCTTGTAGACCTGATAAAATGAAACCATATGATATGAACCCTTGCGGGTCCATTTGGTTTTATTTTACGCTCTAAAGAGTTAAAGATCTAATGAGGGTCCATTTGGTTTACCAAAATCTCCATCATTTAGCTGGGGACCACCTGGAACACCCTCAAGAACCACTGGTGGTCCCCGGACCACTGGTTGAGAACCACTGCTCTATAGCTGGTTCACAATGATGATGTGCATGACATGAACTATAGAGCACCGAAGTCTGATGTCAATATCGGTAGAGGGCGCAAATCCACGGGTTCATGTACTTTTCTTTTGCATTGTAATAGGGGGATTTTAGATCGCCTCATATTAGTCTGAAACAATTGTTTTAAAGCAAGTATACACAAGCAAATCAACAAACACTTCAAATTGACCAATTAAATGGACTAGATAAATGTTTCAAATCAAGTAACAATCTAAGCACTTTAAAATGGAACAAAGATAAATCCGTGAGCTTGTAGATCAGCTCTTTTTCAACTAGGCATTTTAATCCTTTTAACATGAATTGTCCACATTTTAGTTAGTCTTTTAAATTATTTTTTCTTTTTTTTATATAATTTTTTATCCCACAATTTTGTAACCCAGTTTTCTTTTCACCCCGTGCCAATTATCTAATGTAATCCTGGGTGCTACACTTCCTCTGCCAACCTGGGGGGGGGGCAGCGAACTGACCTCATGCCTCCTTCTATGCATGAGGAGTCCAAGCTGCTTCTTTTCACCTGACAGAGGGGAATTTCCCCGGCCGGACGTAGCGCGTGGAAGGGACACGTTATTCCGACCAGTTCCTTTCCCCTCCATCAGGCGCCCCAGCTGGCCAGGGGGAGGTAGTTTTAGAGACCAGGATTAGTCTTTTAAGTAATTTTAACATTTCTACCTTTGTCTTATACTTTTGTAATTTCTACTTACTACTGTAATTAATTAACTTCCAAACACTGTAGAGTGTGAACACAGAAGTGTGCCCAACACACACAATTTACAGTAAATGCTGCAATGTGTTCCTCAACCAATTTAAGTGGTAGCACTAGCAGTAAAGACATTAAGCAGCATTTCAAACGTAAATAAAGCAATAAGCCACAAGAGGTCTCAGGTTACCGTGGATTTTATAATGGCTGAGAGACGGGCTGGTTACAAACCATATATATATATATATATATATATATATATATATATATATATATATATAGTTTTAAAACTTTCGGTGTTGTCGTCTTGGTTTTGTATAGAGAACAGGGCATCAGTTTGATACTCTTCTACAAAGGCAGCAATGTCCGGCTGTCCGCTTCTTGCTTAGCCACAGTGTGGCCTATCCCAGAGGAAGAACTTTTTGAAATGTTTCCCAAATGGGCCAGACATTTCCGCACACCTAGCCACCTGCTCTGGTGTGTAACGCCCCTGGGTCCACTTGAGAGTTTCTGCGAGGGGAAAAGAAACACAAAGTTAGCTTTGTACTTTATTATACAGCTGGCTAAAAACACCAGGCCTACCCTGTTAATAGATTTAATTAATTGTTCATAAATTCATTAGCCAGATCCAAAGTAATATTTTTCCCAGGCCCACCACTCATGTTGGCCACTCTAGGCCACACCATCTCCATGCAGAGCCGTTTGGGCAAATAACCCTCAATTCGTAATGGACAACATAAACCAAGGCTTAACAAATCTAAAAGACACACAAACCACTATAGATGTAAATTGCATCATGCTGTAATCAAATTGTTACCACTATGATTATACCAACCAGTTAGCATTGTGTGGCCAAGTATGAAGTACCTGTGATGGTTGCCTTGCCAAAAGGACACAAGGTGTGTGGAGTTTGCATGATCTCCCCGTGTCCCGGGTAGGTACCCTCACAAATAATATGCAGCAATCCTGGTCTCTATAAACTGCCTCCCCTGGCCAGCCGGGGCGCCTGATGGAGGGGAAAGGAACTGGTTGGAATAACATGTTCCTTCCACGCGCTACGTCCAACCAGGGAAACTCCCCCTGTCAGGTGTAAAGGAGCAACTTGGACACTCAGGCATGAAGGAAGCATGAGTTCAAGTCCGTTGCTCTCCCCATGTCCCCCATATATATGTGGACTAGGTTGGCGGAGGGTGTGTAGAGCCCAGGATCATGAAAAATGGGTTACATAATCGTGGGATAAAAAAATATAAGTAAAGGCTATCTACCTCTGTGGATGGTAAGATGTGGTATGGGGACACTTCCATTGCCTTCATTCCAGATCCAGTGAGGTTTCTGAAGGACACCTTGTTGAGGTGGGCGAATGAAAGCTGCCCATAGCATGACTTTATTGCCTGGGTTGTTCCTTGTGTGATGTCTTTCTTGCACATCTGAAATGAATTATATTATTATAGTAATTTCTTGGTGGATATTTACATTGTCTTATGATGCAGCACTTAGTTAAGCTATCTAATTAAGAATAATGCTTTCCATGAGAACAGGATGAAATAGTTGGAGTCATTATAGTATAACTGCATATTGGGGCAGGAAGTTTGAAACCAACCATCAAACTCATACTTTCATTTACAATCTCATATGACAGACAAAACTGTATAATTCACCTGGACATTGTCCCAAGTAAAATAAAATGTCATCTCCGTTCCAGGCGATGGTTCTTGTGTCTGAAAGTGGAAATATAGTTCCAAACCTGAACATACAGAGAGAGAGAGAGAGAGAGAGAGAGAGAGAGAGAGAGAGAGATTTTTTTAAAGTTTTTTTATCACCTAAAGTATCAGCATACTTCATGGTCTAACAAGCATTTCATTTCTGATTTTCTTTTTTGTCCTGTATACTATAGTGCAGCAAACACTTGTACAGTTGTACTGCAATCATGTTCTCAGTGGTTGGGAGCTTCAGCCTCTATTTAATGAAATTAGCCCTGCTCCACACATGCACGGCTGCACCCGCTGATGCCTGTATGGGCTACACGGGTGCCTCCAATTAAAAGATGCCTGTATGGGCTACACCCGGGTGCCTCCAATTAAAAGATGCCTGTATGGGCTACAAGGGTGCCTCCAATTAAAAGATGCCTGTATGGGCTACACAGGTGCCTCCAATTAAAAGATGCCTGTATGGGCTACACGGGTGCCCCCAATTAAAAGATGCCTGTATGGGCTACACGGGTGCCCCCAATTAAAAGATGCCTGTATGGGCTACACGGGTGCCTCCAATTAAAAGATGCCTGTATATGGGCTACACGGGTGCCCCCAATTAAAAGATGCCTGTATGGGCTACACGGGTGCCTCCAATTAAAGGATGCCTGTATGGGCTACACGGGTGCCTCCAATTAAAAGATGCCTGTATGGGCTACAAGGGTGCTTCCAATTAAAAGATGCCTGTATGGGCTACAAGGGTGCTTCCAATTAAAAGATGCCTGTATGGGCTACCCGGGTGCCTCCAATTAAAAGATGCCTGTATGGGCTACACGGGTGCCTCCAATTAAAAGATGCCTGTATGGGCTACAAGGGTGCTTCCAATTAAAAGATGCCTGTATGGGCTACAAGGGTGCTTCCAATTAAAAGATGCCTGTATGGGCTACCCGGGTGCCTCCAATTAAAGGATGCCTGTATGGGCTACCCGGGTGCCTCCAATTAAAAGATGCCTGTATGGGCTACCCGGGTGCCTCCAATTAAAGGATGCCTGTATGGGCTACCCGGGTGCCTCCAATTAAAAGATGCCTGTGGGCTACCCGGGTGCCTCCAATTAAAAGATGCCTGTATGGGCTATACCCGGGTGCCTCCAATTAAAAGATGCCTGTGGGCTACCCGGGTGCCTCCAATTAAAGGATGCCTGTATAGGCTATACCCGGGTGCCTCCAATTAAAGGATGCCTGTATGGGCTACACGGGTGCCTCCAATTAAATGAAATAACACTTTTAATGCAGTTGCCCATGTATGCAGTGAACCAAATGGACCCTTATGGGTCTGTAACTAACTAACAACTGGAACCAAATGGAGCCTGACGAGTCCATTTGGTTCCATTTGTACACTCTCCGAGTTAAATTAACATTGATTTTACAATATAAATTGGGGTCCCAGTGATAGAAATGCCATTAAATGGGGGGTCTGTAGACTAATATGCATTTCAAACTGGGGGTCCTTGACATTAAACGGGTTGAAAATCACTGCTAGAGCCGTAAAAATCTTCTCTTATGAAGGTCCCTGCCGGCATATCTTTTCAAATGGGGGTCCGTGGGCTAATTAGTGTCAATTTGGGGGTCCGGCTAGCTCTGGTCCATAGTTCTAATGCGTTGCATTTAGAGCTATGTTACTCTCAACTTCCGCCGCTCGCATGAATGCAGACCAGTCTCTCCTCTTTGCGTAAATAAAAATAAAGTTTTTGCTAATCACCAAAACAAAGGCGGGTTGTGTCATTAGAAAGCCTACTTTCCTTAGTGGAAGCACTCTGAGCCCCCCACCACACGTATAAACTGTTCTTTTTGGCCAAAAGGGGATTTTGTTTCCACCGGGGGAAAAATACGTTTAGTTACTCCACTGCGCCTTACCAATATTGCCCAGAGAACTGCCTCATAGAGAATATTTTTCCTCCGGTGAAAAAAAATCCCTTTCTGGCCAAAAAGTACAGTTTATGTGTGTGGTGGGGGGCTCAGAAGGTCGACGAACATTTTTCATCACAGTGTTATAGTCAACAAATCAACACTGATCTGCTCTATATTAGTTTCCAGTGGTCTGTGGCACCTACTATAGATCTAAA
Source organism: Protomyctophum parallelum (assembly GCF_964188405.1). Classification (NCBI taxonomy): domain Eukaryota; kingdom Metazoa; phylum Chordata; class Actinopteri; order Myctophiformes; family Myctophidae; genus Protomyctophum; species Protomyctophum parallelum. The sequence continues at coordinate 46,548,721 of NC_139702.1, forward strand.
TGCTTATTATTTATATAACTTTTATAAATAATGATGCTTTCTCACAGCTGAAAATACAAATTATTTTTTCACGGACATGAGGACATCAACATGCCCCCAAAATCTGGGCACCCCTCATTTCACACAAGTGTGATTGCTTTTTTGTTTGTTTTTTATGCACGAAAACAATCCACTCTAATTGACTAGTAAACTGCTTGCTCAGAGTAGCACATTATTTCAGTTCTGATTTGCAGCCATACAGCAGTCCACACCTGCACTCAGGCATTAACCTTTGTTAATGTGTGTATATGAATTATGCAATATGACATCCTAACTCTGGAGGGAAAGTCATACAACAATGTATCTAGGCTTACTTATTCTCATAATTATTATCTAGGCTTACTTATTCTCATATTCTCTCTTTTGAAGTCATCCTTAGTGTAGTGTTGTAGATTCACATATATGTATTGAAACACACCGGACACAGAGCTGCCTTGTCGTCTTTACTCGTTCGGTATACTGAATCAACTCACAGTCACATTGTGTAATCACCACCACTTAATCACATATGACCCACTGCACTCCCTCAATTCCACCGTGTGTGTATAACATCCTGGTACCCTATGCAATACAAGTGGCTGGACACTACATCCCTCCCTTTCTTGGATGATAACCATCACCATACAGAAATGTACAATATTCAAATATACTTAGCACAATAACTCAAAATGACATATTTCTTTTCAAGGCTTTTCTTAGAAATATAACTGTTTTTCAATCATTTTTTTTTCTTCCACACACAAAAATATATAACTGTTCAAATATAACACAGTAGAATGGCTAGGGGTAGACTACCCTGCCATTCAGACAATAGACAATGCCTGGAGATTATTCTGCTCCCTAATGGCACTGCCTGACTAAGTCACATAGTCTTTCAGGTCTTTCAGGCTGCTGTCTGTTTCTTTGTGGACGAAGAGCCCTGGTTGGAACTGCAACTGAAGTCGCTTGGATGTGTGACCCATTAGTCCCAAGTCCAGACTGTGGCTGTATCCACAACTTGACAAACGACACATGTCGCATGATCTGCCTGCCATTTCTGTGTAGAAACACAGAATCTCCTTTCCTATCCACAACAGTGTAAGGATCCCGTCGTAGACAGTTTGTTCTGTTTTGATTGTCGCAGCAGGACCATGTCCCCCTGCTGGACTGTGCTCTCACGTGCCCTTCTGTGTCTGTTAGCGTCCACTCTACCTTTCTCCTTCCTTGCAGCATCAGTAGAGCGTATGTCAGAGTCATCCGCTTGCTGGTTACATAGACTGTAAAAAATATGGACAAAGCGTTCCCCGGGTCTAACATGAACGTAAAATGAAGCCTGAAATCCCTTGCATTCTAATGCACTGTAAGTCGCCATCTTTCAAGATCCGTTTTGGCCCAGCTGGCCATTGGCCATAAGAAATGTCTGCAGTTCAGTGCACCAGTTCTTTCCTTCAGCATGAGCCGTGCGTATGGCCTTGCAGAGTGTTTTGTTCTGTCTTTCAACCTCCCCGTTTGCTTGAGGCCAATACGGAGTAATGCGTCGGTGTGCAATACCATGCTCTCCTAGGTATGCTTCAAACTCAGTCGCCACTAGAGGAGCCCCATTTTCACTGACAATGGAGTCTGGAAGGCCATCAACAGAAAATATGCATCTCAGCGCCTTGATTATATTTGCTGAGGTGATACTAGTGAGCAGATTCACTTCTACCCATCTAGAATAGTAATCAGTCGTCACCAGGAGGTGCTCTCCTGTTGGAAACGGTCCACATAAGTCAATGGCGAGTGTTTGCCATGGCTTTGCTGGTAGCTCCGTCCTAACTGTAGGTGTTTGAGGTGGTGGTGGACCGGTGAGCTGACATGCAGGACATGATTTCACCATCAATTCCACGTCTCGGTCCATTCCAGGCCACCATACTTTTGTTCTCAGTCTCTGTTTTGTTTTACAATCCCTTGATGACCCTCGTGAGCCAACATCAGGGTGCGTTTCTGTGCTGCTTGTGGCATAACTATGCGAGTGCCTCGCAGTACCATCTGACCAACAGTCGACAGCTCTGTTTTGAACTGCTGGTATGCAGTTTCACATCGACTCCAGTTCCCGCTTTTTATACCCTCCCTCACGGTGGCTAGCACTGGGTCTTTGGCTGATATTTCTTCGAGCTCCTTTGGAGTGAATGCATTTGGCACAGCATGTGTAGCTACAAAGTAGACGTGATCATCTCCCAGACATAGAGGTGCAGGGGAGTTGACTGTCAGCCGTGACAATGAATCAGCCGCGTTCTGTGGTCCCGGTTTGTATACAACCTTGAATGTGTATGGCTGCAATCTCAACGCCCACCTTTCAATCCGTGCCGGTGGCTTTGACTTTGGGGAGTAGATTGTTTCAAGTGGCTTGTGATCCGTGACCATCACAAAGTCCTTGCCATACAGAAACACATGGAACTTTTCACATGCCCAAACTATGGCAAGTGCTTCTTTCTCCGTTTGAGAATACCGTCGCTCTACATCAGTCAGAGCACGGCTGGCGTAGTATACTGGTTTGTGCGCACCATCCGCTTGCTTCTGGCTCATGATGGCACCAAGCCCCACTGGACTAGCATCCACGATCACGTGTGTCTCTGCGTCTTGTTTGAAATAAGCCATAACATGTGAGCTGGCTAACTGTCTCTTTAGCTCCACAAATGCTGTTTCTTGCTCTTTTCCCCATGTCCACTTGCATGACATTCTTATGAGCCTTCTCAGAGGTTCAGCGGCCAAATGTAGTGTTGTAGATTCACATATATGTATTGAAACACACCGGACACAGAGCTGCCTTGTAGTCTTTACTCGTTCGGTATACTGAATCAACTCACAGTCACATTGCATGTAATCACCACCACTTAATCACATATGACCCACCTGTGTATAACATCCTGGTACCCTATGCAATACAAGTGGCTGGACACTACACTTAGTTAATAGTATGGTTAGTATTTCATCCACAACCTATTATCATTATAACGTGGAGGAGAGAACACGGCCCCAGCACGCACAGCGGGAATGGAACCCAACCTTCCAGCTGTGAGGCGACAACACTACCGACTGCGCCAGGGTGAAGGACATTTGCCTACCAATTGGGTGGGGGGGGGGGGGGGGGGGGGGGGGGGGGTTGGGAGGCGGAAACAAATGGAAGGGCAGAGGGGGAGAAGTGGGGGAGAAGAAAAAAAGAGGAGAAAGGGAGAAAGAAGAGAAAAAAAACTAACATGGACAGGATGAAAAACGCAAAAGGCCTTTGTTTTTGTGCATCTCCCCAGTGATTCATCCAAGTTCTTTATAGTATGGCCTCTCCTTCTGTACCATACTCCTTGCTGTTCGCGCGTGCACAATCCTGTTGACTTCCCTGTTTACAGCTGAGAAAGAATGACTCGTATCTCCTAATCTAGTGAGCTCTCCGTGGTTTTGACCAGATGGATATCTGCTCTTCATTTTTGACTTCTCGTTCAATATATGAACACGAGGGATTATTTAGCAACTTTATCATAATCATAGCGAGGTAAGCAAGCAACATTATTCCTCCTGGTTTTTGTATGGAACGGAGAGGGGGGGGGGGCTTTCAGAGAAAAAGCTGCCATATCTTGCGCGGCACCCCGAGCTGGTATTTTGAAAGAAATCCCGGCGCTGATTGTGTTAATAGAAATTGTGACTCTGTCAATTTTAGGTATGCTCGCTGTGGATCCAAAGGTCAGGGCTGGTCGTGGGTTCGATTCCCACCTACGCCTTGGAAAAAAGATGAATAAAAAAAACATTATTTTTGTTTTAAACCATCTAAATGCACCAAATAGACCATCATCACCTAACCAATTTGTACAATTTGTACTATGTCCAGCTTTGAGGGTCTGTGTAAACACAAACATTGAAGACATGTGTGAACAAACATTGAAGACAAGTGTGTAAACACAAACATTAAAGACAAAAGTGAGGTTGCAAATTGTGATTGGCCAGAATGAGATGATGTATGATGACGTATAATAAGAGCGCCCCTCACTTAGAATTTACAATTACAATTTAGGTATTTATCAGACGCTCTTAATCCAGAGCGATTTACATTAATACGCAAGAACAAAAGCATGGCAATACATCACATACATAAAAAGTAGTTATCATGAAAATGCATGCGTATAAGCTAAGAATGTAACCGTGTCTATATAATTAAACTAATCTATATAATGACTATATAATGACTAGGCCTATATAGAGAGAGACTAGGCCCCCACAGACTATACTGTACGTCACTGACCTGAACCATCATGTCTAATGTATTCATTGGACTTATACGTGACAGAAGCAGCTTTGATCCTCATCGCTACAAAGTCCAGTGGACAGTTTGTTGTTGTTGGTTGTGGAACCATGAGGCCAACAATTAAACACCAAACCCCCCAAAACAGGTAGTACGTAGAACCTACTGCATCCTCCAGATGGAAGACTCTTTGCTTCACATGCATTTGTTTCAGCTTTGTCGTTGTTGTTGGTGTAGACTTGTGTGGATCAATGCCGCCCCCATCTGGTGGAGTTCAGGTTACAACAATCTTCTGCATGGGCGCTCGCTCTCTCTCTCTCTCTCTCTCTCTCTCTCTCTCTCTCTCTGCACTTTGCACTCTGCACTCCCTCAATTCCACCGTGTGTGTGTGTGTGTGTGTGTGTGTGTGTGTGTGTGTGTGTGTGTGTGTGTGTGTGTGTGTGTGTGTGTGTGTGTGTGTGTGTCTGCAATGAAAATGAAACTGAAAGGACGCGCAGGACTAATAATGCACTATATATATATATATATATATATAACAGTGATCCGCTGGCCACACTTGCGTCATCAATGCAAAGTGATTGTCATTAAAATGCAAGTTGGCCCTTTCAAAACTCCATGATTGCACCAACTCACCTGTAATGCAAGAGGCTTTCAATGGAGACTGCAACAGATCACTATATTAACAGAGAATCCTGTTGGTGTCTAGGGCCTTGGTCTAAACCAAACATGTTTCCGCCCGGTTTCGAAACGGGGACCTTTCGCGTGTAAAGCGAACGTGATAACCACTACACTACGGAAACCACTTTCATGGTTCTTTGGGGTCACCGGCCTCTTCACTATTTTATTTTGAGGGAACGCAATCAATTCCGAAGACTCCCCTGCATTGGTCGGGAATCTAACCCGGACGACTATACTAACGAGGAAACATTTGCCCTCCAACAGTCATCCGCCGGCCACACTTGCGTCATCAATGCAAAGTGATTGTAATTCAAATGCAAGTTGGCCCTTTCAAAACTCCATGATTGCACCAACTCACCTGTAATGAAAGAGGCTTTCAATGGAGACTGCAAGAGGTCACTCTATTAACAGAGAATCCTGTTGGTGTCTAGGGCCTTGGTCTAAACCAAACATGTTTCCGCCCGGTTTCGAACCGGGGACCTTTCGCGTGTAAAGCGAACGTGATAACCACTACACTACGGAAACCGCTGCCCTGATTCTTTGGGGTCCCCGGCCTCTTCACTATTTTATTTTGAGGGAACGCAATCAATTCCGAAGACTCCCCTGCATTGGTCGGGAATCTAACCCGGACGACTATACTAACGAGGAAACATTTGCCCTCCAACAGTCATCCGCCGGCCACACTTGCGTCATCAATGCAAAGTGATTGTCATTAAAATGCAAGTTGGCCCTTTCAAAACTCCATGATTGCACCAACTCACCTGTAATGCAAGAGGCTTTCAATGGAGACTGCAACAGATCACTATATTAACAGAGAATCCTGTTGGTGTCTAGGGCCTTGGTCTAAACCAAACATGTTTCCGCCCGGTTTCGAACCGGGGACCTTTCGTGTGTAAAGCGAACGTGATAACCACTACACTACGGAAACCGCTGCCCTGATTCTTTGGGGTCCCCGGCCTCTTCACTATTTTATTTTGAGGGAACGCAATCAATTCCGAATACTCCCCTGCATTGGTCGGGAATCTAACCCGGACGACTATACTAACGAGGAAACATTTGCCCTCCAACAGTCATCCGCCGGCCACACTTGCGTCATCAATGCAAAGTGATTGTAATTCAAATGCAAGTTGGCCCTTTCAAAACACCACGATTGCACCAACTCACCTGTAATGAATGAGGCTTTCAATGGAGACTGCAACAGGTCACTCTATTAACAGAGAATCCTGTTGGTGTCAAGGGCCTTGGTCTAAACCAAACATGTTTCCTCCCGGTTTCGAACCAGGGACCTTTCGCGTGTAAAGCGAACGTGATAACCACTACACTACGGAAACCGCTGCCCTGATTCTTTGGGGTCCCCGGCCTCTTCACTATTTTATTTTGAGGGAACGCAATCAATTCCGAAGACTCCCCTGCATTGGTCGGGAATCTAACCCGGACGACTATACTAACGAGGAAACATTTGCCCTCCAACAGTCATCCGCCGGCCACACTTGCGTCATCAATGCAAAGTGATTGTAATTCAAATGCAAGTTGGCCCTTTCAAAACACCACGATTGCACCAACTCACCTGTAATGAATGAGGCTTTCAATGGAGACTGCAACATATCACTATATTAACAGAGAATCCTGTTGGTGTCTAGGGCCTTGGTCTAAACCAAACATGTTTCCGCCCGGTTTCGAACCGGGGACCTTTCGCGTGTAAAGCGAACGTGATAACCACTACACTACGGAAACCGCTGCCCTGGTTCTTTGGGGTCCCCGGCCTCTTCACTATTTTATTTTGAGGGAACGCAATCAATTCCGAAGACTCCCCTGCATTGGTCGGGAATCTAACCCGGACCACTATACTAACGAGGAAACATTTGCCCTCCAACAGTCATCCGCCGGCCACACTTGCGTCATCAATGCAAAGTGATTGTCATTCAAATGCAAGTTGGCCCTTTCAAAACACCACGATTGCACCAACTCACCTGTAATGAATGAGGCTTTCAATGGAGACTGCAACAGGTCACTCTATTTACAGAGAATCCTGTTGGTGTCAAGGGCCTTGGTCTAAATCAAACATGTTTCCGCCCGGTTTCGAACCGGGGACCTTTCGCGTGTAAAGCGAACGTGATAACCACTACACTACGGAAACCGCTGCCCTCGATCTTTGGGGTCTCCGGCCTCTTCACTATTTTCTTTTGAGGGAACGCAATCAATTCCGAAGACTCTCCTGCATTGGTCGGGAATCTAACCCGGACGACTATACTAACGAGGAAACATTTGCCCTCCAACAGTCATCCGCCGGCCACACTTGCGTCATCAATGCAAAGTGATTGTAATTCAAATGCAAGTTGGCCCTTTCAAAACACCACGATTGCACCAACTCACCTGTAATGAATGAGGCTTTCAATGGAGACTGCAACAGGTCACTCTATTAACAGAGAATCCTGTTGGTGTCAAGGGCCTTGGTCTAAATCAAACATGTTTCCGCCCGGTTTCGAACCGGGGACCTTTCGCGTGTAAAACGAACGTGATAACCACTACACTACGGAAACCCCTGCCCTGATTCTTTGGGGTCCCCGGCCTCTTCACTATTTTATTTTGAGGGAACGCAATCAATTCCGAAGACTCCCCTGCATTGGTCGGGAATCTAACCCGGACGACTATACTAACGAGGAAACATTTGCCCTCCAACAGTCATCCGCCGGCCACACTTGCGTCATCAATGCAAAGTGATTGTCATTCAAATGCAAGTTGGCCCTTTCAAAACTCCACGATTGCATCAACTCACCTGTAATGAATGAGGCTTTCAATGGAGACTGCAACAGGTCACTCTATTAACAGAGAATCCTGTTGGTGTCAAGGGCCTTGGTCTAAATCAAACATGTTTCCGCCCGGTTTCGAACCGGGGACCTTTCGCGTGTAAAGCGAACGTGATAACCACTACACTACGGAAACCGCTGCCCTCGATCTTTGGGGTCTCCGGCCTCTTCACTATTTTGTTTTGAGGGAACGCAATCAATTCCGAAGACTCCCCTGCATTGTTCGGGAATCTAACCCGGACCACTATACTAACGAGGAAACATTTGCCCTCCAACAGTCATCCGCCGGCCACACTTGCGTCATCAATGCAAAGTGATTGTCATAAAAATGCAAGTTGGCCCTTTCAAAACTCCATGATTGCACCAACTCACCTGTAATGCAAGATGCTTTCAATGGAGACTGCAACAGATCACTATATTAACAGAGAATCCTGTTGGTGTCTAGGGCCTTGGTCTAAACCAAACATGTTTCCGCCCGGTTTCGAAACGGGGACCTTTCGCGTGTAAAGCGAACGTGATAACCACTACACTACGGAAACCACTGCCCTGGTTCTTTGGGGTCCCGGGCCTCTTCACTATTTTATTTTGAGGGAACGCAATCAATTCCGAAGACTCCCCTGCATTGGTCGGGAATCTAACCCGGACGACTATACTAACGAGGAAACATTTGCCTTCCAACAGTCATCCGCCGGCCACACTTGCGTCATCAATGCAAAGTGATTGTCATTCAAATGCAAGTTGGCCCTTTCAAAACTCCACGATTGCATCAACTCACCTGTAATGAATGAGGCTTTCAATGGAGACTGCAACAGGTCACTCTATTAACAGAGAATCCTGTTGGTGTCAAGGGCCTTGGTCTAAATCAAACATGTTTCCGCCCGGTTTCGAACCGGGGACCTTTCGCGTGTAAAGCGAACGTGATAACCACTACACTACGGAAACCGCTGCCCTCGATCTTTGGGGTCTCCGGCCTCTTCACTATTTTGTTTTGAGGGAACGCAATCAATTCCGAAGACTCCCCTGCATTGTTCGGGAATCTAACCCGGACCACTATACTAACGAGGAAACATTTGCCCTCCAACAGTCATCCGCCGGCCACACTTGCGTCATCAATGCAAAGTGATTGTCATAAAAATGCAAGTTGGCCCTTTCAAAACTCCATGATTGCACCAACTCACCTGTAATGCAAGAGGCTTTCAATGGAGACTGCAACAGATCACTATATTAACAGAGAATCCTGTTGGTGTCTAGGGCCTTGGTCTAAACCAAAAATGTTTCCGCCCGGTTTCGAACCGGGGACCTTTCGCGTGTAACATGAACGTGATAACCACTACACTACGGAAACCACTTTCATGGTTCTTTGGGGTCACCGGCCTCTTCACTATTTTATTTTGAGGGAACGCAATCAATTCCGAAGACTCCCCTGCATTGGTCGGGAATCTAACCCGGACGACTATACTAACGAGGAAACATTTGCCCTCCAACAGTCATCCGCCGGCCACACTTGCGTCATCAATGCAAAGTGATTGTAATTCAAATGCAAGTTGGCCCTTTCAAAACTCCATGATTGCACCAACTCACCTGTAATGAAAGAGGCTTTCAATGGAGACTGCAAGAGGTCACTCTATTAACAGAGAATCCTGTTGGTGTCTAGGGCCTTGGTCTAAACCAAACATGTTTCCGCCCGGTTTCGAACCGGGGACCTTTCGCGTGTAAAGCGAACGTGATAACCACTACACTACGGAAACCGCTGCCCTGATTCTTTGGGGTCCCCGGCCTCTTCACTATTTTATTTTGAGGGAACGCAATCAATTCCGAAGACTCCCCTGCATTGGTCGGGAATCTAACCCGGACGACTATACTAACGAGGAAACATTTGCCCTCCAACAGTCATCCGCCGGCCACACTTGCGTCATCAATGCAAAGTGATTGTCATTAAAATGCAAGTTGGCCCTTTCAAAACTCCATGATTGCACCAACTCACCTGTAATGCAAGAGGCTTTCAATGGAGACTGCAACAGATCACTATATTAACAGAGAATCCTGTTGGTGTCTAGGGTCTTGGTCTAAACCAAACATGTTTCCGCCCGGTTTCGAACCGGGGACCTTTCGTGTGTAAAGCGAACGTGATAACCACTACACTACGGAAACCGCTGCCCTGATTCTTTGGGGTCCCCGGCCTCTTCACTATTTTATTTTGAGGGAACGCAATCAATTCCGAATACTCCCCTGCATTGGTCGGGAATCTAACCCGGACGACTATACTAACGAGGAAACATTTGCCCTCCAACAGTCATCCGCCGGCCACACTTGCGTCATCAATGCAAAGTGATTGTAATTCAAATGCAAGTTGGCCCTTTCAAAACACCACGATTGCACCAACTCACCTGTAATGAATGAGGCTTTCAATGGAGACTGCAACAGGTCACTCTATTAACAGAGAATCCTGTTGGTGTCAAGGGCCTTGGTCTAAACCAAACATGTTTCCTCCCGGTTTCGAACCAGGGACCTTTCGCGTGTAAAGCGAACGTGATAACCACTACACTACGGAAACCGCTGCCCTGATTCTTTGGGGTCCCCGGCCTCTTCACTATTTTATTTTGAGGGAACGCAATCAATTCCGAAGACTCCCCTGCATTGGTCGGGAATCTAACCCGGACGACTATACTAACGAGGAAACATTTGCCCTCCAACAGTCATCCGCCGGCCACACTTGCGTCATCAATGCAAAGTGATTGTAATTCAAATGCAAGTTGGCCCTTTCAAAACACCACGATTGCACCAACTCACCTGTAATGAATGAGGCTTTCAATGGAGACTGCAACATATCACTATATTAACAGAGAATCCTGTTGGTGTCTAGGGCCTTGGTCTAAACCAAACATGTTTCCGCCCGGTTTCGAACCGGGGACCTTTCGCGTGTAAAGCGAACGTGATAACCACTACACTACGGAAAACGCTGCCCTGGTTCTTTGGGGTCCCCGGCCTCTTCACTATTTTATTTTGAGGGAACGCAATCAATTCCGAAGACTCCCCTGCATTGGTCGGGAATCTAACCCGGACCACTATACTAACGAGGAAACATTTGCCCTCCAACAGTCATCCGCCGGCCACACTTGCGTCATCAATGCAAAGTGATTGTCATTCAAATGCAAGTTGGCCCTTTCAAAACACCACGATTGCACCAACTCACCTGTAATGAATGAGGCTTTCAATGGAGACTGCAACAGGTCACTCTATTTACAGAGAATCCTGTTGGTGTCAAGGGCCTTGGTCTAAATCAAACATGTTTCCGCCCGGTTTCGAACCGGGGACCTTTCGCGTGTAAAGCGAACGTGATAACCACTACACTACGGAAACCGCTGCCCTCGATCTTTGGGGTCTCCGGCCTCTTCACTATTTTCTTTTGAGGGAACGCAATCAATTCCGAAGACTCTCCTGCATTGGTCGGGAATCTAACCCGGACGACTATACTAACGAGGAAACATTTGCCCTCCAACAGTCATCCGCCGGCCACACTTGCGTCATCAATGCAAAGTGATTGTAATTCAAATGCAAGTTGGCCCTTTCAAAACACCACGATTGCACCAACTCACCTGTAATGAATGAGGCTTTCAATGGAGACTGCAACAGGTCACTCTATTAACAGAGAATCCTGTTGGTGTCAAGGGCCTTGGTCTAAATCAAACATGTTTCCGCCCAGTTTCGAACCGGGGACCTTTCGCGTGTAAAGCGAACGTGATAACCACTACACTACGGAAACCCCTGCCCTGATTCTTTGGGGTCCCCGGCCTCTTCACTATTTTATTTTGAGGGAACGCAATCAATTCCGAAGACTCCCCTGCATTGGTCGGGAATCTAACCCGGACGACTATACTAACGAGGAAACATTTGCCCTCCAACAGTCATCCGCCGGCCACACTTGCGTCATCAATGCAAAGTGATTGTCATTCAAATGCAAGTTGGCCCTTTCAAAACTCCACGATTGCATCAACTCACCTGTAATGAATGAGGCTTTCAATGGAGACTGCAACAGGTCACTCTATTAACAGAGAATCCTGTTGGTGTCAAGGGCCTTGGTCTAAATCAAACATGTTTCCGCCCGGTTTCGAACCGGGGACCTTTCGCGTGTAAAGCGAACGTGATAACCACTACACTACGGAAACCGCTGCCCTCGATCTTTGGGGTCTCCGGCCTCTTCACTATTTTGTTTTGAGGGAACGCAATCAATTCCGAAGACTCCCCTGCATTGTTCGGGAATCTAACCCGGACCACTATACTAACGAGGAAACATTTGCCCTCCAACAGTCATCCGCCGGCCACACTTGCGTCATCAATGCAAAGTGATTGTCATAAAAATGCAAGTTGGCCCTTTCAAAACTCCATGATTGCACCAACTCACCTGTAATGCAAGAGGCTTTCAATGGAGACTGCAACAGATCACTATATTAACAGAGAATCCTGTTGGTGTCTAGGGCCTTGGTCTAAACCAAAAATGTTTCCGCCCGGTTTCGAACCGGGGACCTTTCGCGTGTAACATGAACGTGATAACCACTACACTACGGAAACCACTTTCATGGTTCTTTGGGGTCACCGGCCTCTTCACTATTTTATTTTGAGGGAACGCAATCAATTCCGAAGACTCCCCTGCATTGGTCGGGAATCTAACCCGGACGACTATACTAACGAGGAAACATTTGCCCTCCAACAGTCATCCGCCGGCCACACTTGCGTCATCAATGCAAAGTGATTGTAATTCAAATGCAAGTTGGCCCTTTCAAAACTCCATGATTGCACCAACTCACCTGTAATGAAAGAGGCTTTCAATGGAGACTGCAAGAGGTCACTCTATTAACAGAGAATCCTGTTGGTGTCTAGGGCCTTGGTCTAAACCAAACATGTTTCCGCCCGGTTTCGAACCGGGGACCTTTCGCGTGTAAAGCGAACGTGATAACCACTACACTACGGAAACCGCTGCCCTGATTCTTTGGGGTCCCCGGCCTCTTCACTATTTTATTTTGAGGGAACGCAATCAATTCCGAAGACTCCCCTGCATTGGTCGGGAATCTAACCCGGACGACTATACTAACGAGGAAACATTTGCCCTCCAACAGTCATCCGCCGGCCACACTTGCGTCATCAATGCAAAGTGATTGTCATTAAAATGCAAGTTGGCCCTTTCAAAACTCCATGATTGCACCAACTCACCTGTAATGCAAGAGGCTTTCAATGGAGACTGCAACAGATCACTATATTAACAGAGAATCCTGTTGGTGTCTAGGGTCTTGGTCTAAACCAAACATGTTTCCGCCCGGTTTCGAACCGGGGACCTTTCGTGTGTAAAGCGAACGTGATAACCACTACACTACGGAAACCGCTGCCCTGATTCTTTGGGGTCCCCGGCCTCTTCACTATTTTATTTTGAGGGAACGCAATCAATTCCGAATACTCCCCTGCATTGGTCGGGAATCTAACCCGGACGACTATACTAACGAGGAAACATTTGCCCTCCAACAGTCATCCGCCGGCCACACTTGCGTCATCAATGCAAAGTGATTGTAATTCAAATGCAAGTTGGCCCTTTCAAAACACCACGATTGCACCAACTCACCTGTAATGAATGAGGCTTTCAATGGAGACTGCAACAGGTCACTCTATTAACAGAGAATCCTGTTGGTGTCAAGGGCCTTGGTCTAAACCAAACATGTTTCCTCCCGGTTTCGAACCAGGGACCTTTCGCGTGTAAAGCGAACGTGATAACCACTACACTACGGAAACCGCTGCCCTGATTCTTTGGGGTCCCCGGCCTCTTCACTATTTTATTTTGAGGGAACGCAATCAATTCCGAAGACTCCCCTGCATTGGTCGGGAATCTAACCCGGACGACTATACTAACGAGGAAACATTTGCCCTCCAACAGTCATCCGCCGGCCACACTTGCGTCATCAATGCAAAGTGATTGTAATTCAAATGCAAGTTGGCCCTTTCAAAACACCACGATTGCACCAACTCACCTGTAATGAATGAGGCTTTCAATGGAGACTGCAACATATCACTATATTAACAGAGAATCCTGTTGGTGTCTAGGGCCTTGGTCTAAACCAAACATGTTTCCGCCCGGTTTCGAACCGGGGACCTTTCGCGTGTAAAGCGAACGTGATAACCACTACACTACGGAAAACGCTGCCCTGGTTCTTTGGGGTCCCCGGCCTCTTCACTATTTTATTTTGAGGGAACGCAATCAATTCCGAAGACTCCCCTGCATTGGTCGGGAATCTAACCCGGACCACTATACTAACGAGGAAACATTTGCCCTCCAACAGTCATCCGCCGGCCACACTTGCGTCATCAATGCAAAGTGATTGTCATTCAAATGCAAGTTGGCCCTTTCAAAACACCACGATTGCACCAACTCACCTGTAATGAATGAGGCTTTCAATGGAGACTGCAACAGGTCACTCTATTTACAGAGAATCCTGTTGGTGTCAAGGGCCTTGGTCTAAATCAAACATGTTTCCGCCCGGTTTCGAACCGGGGACCTTTCGCGTGTAAAGCGAACGTGATAACCACTACACTACGGAAACCGCTGCCCTCGATCTTTGGGGTCTCCGGCCTCTTCACTATTTTCTTTTGAGGGAACGCAATCAATTCCGAAGACTCTCCTGCATTGGTCGGGAATCTAACCCGGACGACTATACTAACGAGGAAACATTTGCCCTCCAACAGTCATCCGCCGGCCACACTTGCGTCATCAATGCAAAGTGATTGTAATTCAAATGCAAGTTGGCCCTTTCAAAACACCACGATTGCACCAACTCACCTGTAATGAATGAGGCTTTCAATGGAGACTGCAACAGGTCACTCTATTAACAGAGAATCCTGTTGGTGTCAAGGGCCTTGGTCTAAATCAAACATGTTTCCGCCCAGTTTCGAACCGGGGACCTTTCGCGTGTAAAGCGAACGTGATAACCACTACACTACGGAAACCCCTGCCCTGATTCTTTGGGGTCCCCGGCCTCTTCACTATTTTATTTTGAGGGAACGCAATCAATTCCGAAGACTCCCCTGCATTGGTCGGGAATCTAACCCGGACGACTATACTAACGAGGAAACATTTGCCCTCCAACAGTCATCCGCCGGCCACACTTGCGTCATCAATGCAAAGTGATTGTCATTCAAATGCAAGTTGGCCCTTTCAAAACTCCACGATTGCATCAACTCACCTGTAATGAATGAGGCTTTCAATGGAGACTGCAACAGGTCACTCTATTAACAGAGAATCCTGTTGGTGTCAAGGGCCTTGGTCTAAATCAAACATGTTTCCGCCCGGTTTCGAACCGGGGACCTTTCGCGTGTAAAGCGAACGTGATAACCACTACACTACGGAAACCGCTGCCCTCGATCTTTGGGGTCTCCGGCCTCTTCACTATTTTGTTTTGAGGGAACGCAATCAATTCCGAAGACTCCCCTGCATTGTTCGGGAATCTAACCCGGACCACTATACTAACGAGGAAACATTTGCCCTCCAACAGTCATCCGCCGGCCACACTTGCGTCATCAATGCAAAGTGATTGTCATAAAAATGCAAGTTGGCCCTTTCAAAACTCCATGATTGCACCAACTCACCTGTAATGCAAGATGCTTTCAATGGAGACTGCAACAGATCACTATATTAACAGAGAATCCTGTTGGTGTCTAGGGCCTTGGTCTAAACCAAACATGTTTCCGCCCGGTTTCGAACCGGGGACCTTTCGCGTGTAAAGCGAACGTGATAACCACTACACTACGGAAACCGCTGCCCTAGATCTTTGGGGTCTCCGGCCTCTTCACTATTTTGTTTTGAGGGAACGCAATCAATTCCGAAGACTCCCCTGCATTGTTCGGGAATCTAACCCGGACCACTATACTAACGAGGAAACATTTGCCCTCCAACAGTCATCCGCCGGCCACACTTGCGTCATCAATGCAAAGTGATTGTCATAAAAATGCAAGTTGGCCCTTTCAAAACTCCATGATTGCACCAACTCACCTGTAATGCAAGAGGCTTTCAATGGAGACTGCAACAGATCACTATATTAACAGAGAATCCTGTTGGTGTCTAGGGCCTTGGTCTAAACCAAAAATGTTTCCGCCCGGTTTCGAACCGGGGACCTTTCGCGTGTAACATGAACGTGATAACCACTACACTACGGAAACCACTTTCATGGTTCTTTGGGGTCACCGGCCTCTTCACTATTTTATTTTGAGGGAACGCAATCAATTCCGAAGACTCCCCTGCATTGGTCGGGAATCTAACCCGGACGACTATACTAACGAGGAAACATTTGCCCTCCAACAGTCATCCGCCGGCCACACTTGCGTCATCAATGCAAAGTGATTGTCATTAAAATGCAAGTTGGCCCTTTCAAAACTCCATGATTGCACCAACTCACCTGTAATGCAAGAGGCTTTCAATGGAGACTGCAACAGATCACTATATTAACAGAGAATCCTGTTGGTGTCTAGGGCCTTGGTCTAAACCAAACATGTTTCCGCCCGGTTTCGAACCGGGGACCTTTCGTGTGTAAAGCGAACGTGATAACCACTACACTACGGAAACCGCTGCCCTGATTCTTTGGGGTCCCCGGCCTCTTCACTATTTTATTTTGAGGGAACGCAATCAATTCCGAATACTCCCCTGCATTGGTCGGGAATCTAACCCGGACGACTATACTAACGAGGAAACATTTGCCCTCCAACAGTCATCCGCCGGCCACACTTGCGTCATCAATGCAAAGTGATTGTAATTCAAATGCAAGTTGGCCCTTTCAAAACACCACGATTGCACCAACTCACCTGTAATGAATGAGGCTTTCAATGGAGACTGCAACAGGTCACTCTATTAACAGAGAATCCTGTTGGTGTCAAGGGCCTTGGTCTAAACCAAACATGTTTCCTCCCGGTTTCGAACCAGGGACCTTTCGCGTGTAAAGCGAACGTGATAACCACTACACTACGGAAACCGCTGCCCTGATTCTTTGGGGTCCCCGGCCTCTTCACTATTTTATTTTGAGGGAACGCAATCAATTCCGAAGACTCCCCTGCATTGGTCGGGAATCTAACCCGGACGACTATACTAACGAGGAAACATTTGCCCTCCAACAGTCATCCGCCGGCCACACTTGCGTCATCAATGCAAAGTGATTGTAATTCAAATGCAAGTTGGCCCTTTCAAAACACCACGATTGCACCAACTCACCTGTAATGAATGAGGCTTTCAATGGAGACTGCAACATATCACTATATTAACAGAGAATCCTGTTGGTGTCTAGGGCCTTGGTCTAAACCAAACATGTTTCCGCCCGGTTTCGAACCGGGGACCTTTCGCGTGTAAAGCGAACGTGATAACCACTACACTACGGAAACCGCTGCCCTGGTTCTTTGGGGTCCCCGGCCTCTTCACTATTTTATTTTGAGGGAACGCAATCAATTCCGAAGACTCCCCTGCATTGGTCGGGAATCTAACCCGGACCACTATACTAACGAGGAAACATTTGCCCTCCAACAGTCATCCGCCGGCCACACTTGCGTCATCAATGCAAAGTGATTGTCATTCAAATGCAAGTTGGCCCTTTCAAAACACCACGATTGCACCAACTCACCTGTAATGAATGAGGCTTTCAATGGAGACTGCAACAGGTCACTCTATTTACAGAGAATCCTGTTGGTGTCAAGGGCCTTGGTCTAAATCAAACATGTTTCCGCCCGGTTTCGAACCGGGGACCTTTCGCGTGTAAAGCGAACGTGATAACCACTACACTACGGAAACCGCTGCCCTCGATCTTTGGGGTCTCCGGCCTCTTCACTATTTTCTTTTGAGGGAACGCAATCAATTCCGAAGACTCTCCTGCATTGGTCGGGAATCTAACCCGGACGACTATACTAACGAGGAAACATTTGCCCTCCAACAGTCATCCGCCGGCCACACTTGCGTCATCAATGCAAAGTGATTGTAATTCAAATGCAAGTTGGCCCTTTCAAAACACCACGATTGCACCAACTCACCTGTAATGAATGAGGCTTTCAATGGAGACTGCAACAGGTCACTCTATTAACAGAGAATCCTGTTGGTGTCAAGGGCCTTGGTCTAAATCAAACATGTTTCCGCCCGGTTTCGAACCGGGGACCTTTCGCGTGTAAAGCGAACGTGATAACCACTACACTACGGAAACCCCTGCCCTGATTCTTTGGGGTCCCCGGCCTCTTCACTATTTTATTTTGAGGGAACGCAATCAATTCCGAAGACTCCCCTGCATTGGTCGGGAATCTAACCCGGACGACTATACTAACGAGGAAACATTTGCCCTCCAACAGTCATCCGCCGGCCACACTTGCGTCATCAATGCAAAGTGATTGTCATTCAAATGCAAGTTGGCCCTTTCAAAACTCCACGATTGCATCAACTCACCTGTAATGAATGAGGCTTTCAATGGAGACTGCAACAGGTCACTCTATTAACAGAGAATCCTGTTGGTGTCAAGGGCCTTGGTCTAAATCAAACATGTTTCCGCCCGGTTTCGAACCGGGGACCTTTCGCGTGTAAAGCGAACGTGATAACCACTACACTACGGAAACCGCTGCCCTCGATCTTTGGGGTCTCCGGCCTCTTCACTATTTTGTTTTGAGGGAACGCAATCAATTCCGAAGACTCCCCTGCATTGTTCGGGAATCTAACCCGGACCACTATACTAACGAGGAAACATTTGCCCTCCAACAGTCATCCGCCGGCCACACTTGCGTCATCAATGCAAAGTGATTGTCATAAAAATGCAAGTTGGCCCTTTCAAAACTCCATGATTGCACCAACTCACCTGTAATGCAAGATGCTTTCAATGGAGACTGCAACAGATCACTATATTAACAGAGAATCCTGTTGGTGTCTAGGGCCTTGGTCTAAACCAAACATGTTTCCGCCCGGTTTCGAAACGGGGACCTTTCGCGTGTAAAGCGAACGTGATAACCACTACACTACGGAAACCACTGCCCTGGTTCTTTGGGGTCCCGGGCCTCTTCACTATTTTATTTTGAGGGAACGCAATCAATTCCGAAGACTCCCCTGCATTGTTCGGGAATCTAACCCGGACCACTATACTAACGAGGAAACATTTGCCCTCCAACAGTCATCCGCCGGCCACACTTGCGTCATCAATGCAAAGTGATTGTCATAAAAATGCAAGTTGGCCCTTTCAAAACTCCATGATTGCACCAACTCACCTGTAATGCAAGAGGCTTTCAATGGAGACTGCAACAGATCACTATATTAACAGAGAATCCTGTTGGTGTCTAGGGCCTTGGTCTAAACCAAAAATGTTTCCGCCCGGTTTCGAACCGGGGACCTTTCGCGTGTAACATGAACGTGATAACCACTACACTACGGAAACCACTTTCATGGTTCTTTGGGGTCACCGGCCTCTTCACTATTTTATTTTGAGGGAACGCAATCAATTCCGAAGACTCCCCTGCATTGGTCGGGAATCTAACCCGGACGACTATACTAACGAGGAAACATTTGCCCTCCAACAGTCATCCGCCGGCCACACTTGCGTCATCAATGCAAAGTGATTGTAATTCAAATGCAAGTTGGCCCTTTCAAAACTCCATGATTGCACCAACTCACCTGTAATGAAAGAGGCTTTCAATGGAGACTGCAAGAGGTCACTCTATTAACAGAGAATCCTGTTGGTGTCTAGGGCCTTGGTCTAAACCAAACATGTTTCCGCCCGGTTTCGAACCGGGGACCTTTCGCGTGTAAAGCGAACGTGATAACCACTACACTACGGAAACCGCTGCCCTGATTCTTTGGGGTCCCCGGCCTCTTCACTATTTTATTTTGAGGGAACGCAATCAATTCCGAAGACTCCCCTGCATTGGTCGGGAATCTAACCCGGACGACTATACTAACGAGGAAACATTTGCCCTCCAACAGTCATCCGCCGGCCACACTTGCGTCATCAATGCAAAGTGATTGTCATTAAAATGCAAGTTGGCCCTTTCAAAACTCCATGATTGCACCAACTCACCTGTAATGCAAGAGGCTTTCAATGGAGACTGCAACAGATCACTATATTAACAGAGAATCCTGTTGGTGTCTAGGGCCTTGGTCTAAACCAAACATGTTTCCGCCCGGTTTCGAACCGGGGACCTTTCGTGTGTAAAGCGAACGTGATAACCACTACACTACGGAATCCGCTGCCCTGATTCTTTGGGGTCCCCGGCCTCTTCACTATTTTATTTTGAGGGAACGCAATCAATTCCGAATACTCCCCTGCATTGGTCGGGAATCTAACCCGGACGACTATACTAACGAGGAAACATTTGCCCTCCAACAGTCATCCGCCGGCCACACTTGCGTCATCAATGCAAAGTGATTGTAATTCAAATGCAAGTTGGCTCTTTCAAAACACCACGATAGCACCAACTCACCTGTAATGAATGAGGCTTTCAATGGAGACTGCAACAGGTCACTCTATTAACAGAGAATCCTGTTGGTGTCAAGGGCCTTGGTCTAAACCAAACATGTTTCCTCCCGGTTTCGAACCAGGGACCTTTCGCGTGTAAAGCGAACGTGATAACCACTACACTACGGAAACCGCTGCCCTGATTCTTTGGGGTCCCCGGCCTCTTCACTATTTTATTTTGAGGGAACGCAATCAATTCCGAAGACTCCCCTGCATTGGTCGGGAATCTAACCCGGACGACTATACTAACGAGGAAACATTTGCCCTCCAACAGTCATCCGCCGGCCACACTTGCGTCATCAATGCAAAGTGATTGTAATTCAAATGCAAGTTGGCCCTTTCAAAACACCACGATTGCACCAACTCACCTGTAATGAATGAGGCTTTCAATGGAGACTGCAACATATCACTATATTAACAGAGAATCCTGTTGGTGTCTAGGGCCTTGGTCTAAACCAAACATGTTTCCGCCCGGTTTCGAACCGGGGACCTTTCGCGTGTAAAGCGAACGTGATAACCACTACACTACGGAAACCGCTGCCCTGGTTCTTTGGGGTCCCCGGCCTCTTCACTATTTTATTTTGAGGGAACGCAATCAATTCCGAAGACTCCCCTGCATTGGTCGGGAATCTAACCCGGAACACTATACTAACGAGGAAACATTTGCCCTCCAACAGTCATCCGCCGGCCACACTTGCGTCATCAATGCAAAGTGATTGTCATTCAAATGCAAGTTGGCCCTTTCAAAACACCACGATTGCACCAACTCACCTGTAATGCAAGATGCTTTCAATGGAGACTGCAACAGATCACTATATTAACAGAGAATCCTGTTGGTGTCTAGGGCCTTGGTCTAAACCAAACAAGTTTCCGCCCGGTTTCGAAACGGGGACCTTTCGCGTGTAAAGCGAACGTGATAACCACTACACTACGGAAACCACTGCCCTGGTTCTTTGGGGTCCCGGGCCTCTTCACTATTTTATTTTGAGGGAACGCAATCAATTCCGAAGACTCCCCTGCATTGGTCGGGAATCTAACCCGGACGACTATACTAACGAGGAAACATTTGCCTTCCAACAGTCATCCGCCGGCCACACTTGCGTCATCAATGCAAAGTGATTGTCATTCAAATGCAAGTTGGCCCTTTCAAAACTCCACGATTGCATCAACTCACCTGTAATGAATGAGGCTTTCAATGGAGACTGCAACAGGTCACTCTATTAACAGAGAATCCTGTTGGTGTCAAGGGCCTTGGTCTAAATCAAACATGTTTCCGCCCGGTTTCGAACCGGGGACCTTTCGCGTGTAAAGCGAACGTGATAACCACTACACTACGGAAACCGCTGCCCTCGATCTTTGGGGTCTCCGGCCTCTTCACTATTTTGTTTTGAGGGAACGCAATCAATTCCGAAGACTCCCCTGCATTGTTCGGGAATCTAACCCGGACCACTATACTAACGAGGAAACATTTGCCCTCCAACAGTCATCCGCCGGCCACACTTGCGTCATCAATGCAAAGTGATTGTCATAAAAATGCAAGTTGGCCCTTTCAAAACTCCATGATTGCACCAACTCACCTGTAATGCAAGAGGCTTTCAATGGAGACTGCAACAGATCACTATATTAACAGAGAATCCTGTTGGTGTCTAGGGCCTTGGTCTAAACCAAAAATGTTTCCGCCCGGTTTCGAACCGGGGACCTTTCGCGTGTAACATGAACGTGATAACCACTACACTACGGAAACCACTTTCATGGTTCTTTGGGGTCACCGGCCTCTTCACTATTTTATTTTGAGGGAACGCAATCAATTCCGAAGACTCCCCTGCATTGGTCGGTAATCTAACCCGGACGACTATACTAACGAGGAAACATTTGCCCTCCAACAGTCATCCGCCGGCCACACTTGCGTCATCAATGCAAAGTGATTGTAATTCAAATGCAAGTTGGCCCTTTCAAAACTCCATGATTGCACCAACTCACCTGTAATGAAAGAGGCTTTCAATGGAGACTGCAACAGATCACTATATTAACAGAGAATCCTGTTGGTGTCTAGGGCCTTGGTCTAAACCAAACATGTTTCCGCCCGGTTTCGAACCGGGGACCTTTCGTGTGTAAAGCGAACATGATAACCACTACACTACGGAAACCGCTGCCCTGATTCTTTGGGGTCCCCGGCCTCTTCACTATTTTATTTTGAGGGAACGCAATCAATTCCGAATACTCCCCTGCATTGGTCGGGAATCTAACCCGGACGACTATACTAACGAGGAAACATTTGCCCTCCAACAGTCATCCGCCGGCCACACTTGCGTCATCAATGCAAAGTGATTGTAATTCAAATGCAAGTTGGCCCTTTCAAAACACCACGATAGCACCAACTCACCTGTAATGAATGAGGCTTTCAATGGAGACTGCAACAGGTCACTCTATTAACAGAGAATCCTGTTGGTGTCAAGGGCCTTGGTCTAAACCAAACATGTTTCCTCCCGGTTTCGAACCAGGGACCTTTCGCGTGTAAAGCGAACGTGATAACCACTACACTACGGAAACCGCTGCCCTGATTCTTTGGGGTCCCCGGCCTCTTCACTATTTTATTTTGAGGGAACGCAATCAATTCCGAAGACTCCCCTGCATTGGTCGGGAATCTAACCCGGACGACTATACTAACGAGGAAACATTTGCCCTCCAACAGTCATCCGCCGGCCACACTTGCGTCATCAATGCAAAGTGATTGTAATTCAAATGCAAGTTGGCCCTTTCAAAACACCACGATTGCACCAACTCACCTGTAATGAATGAGGCTTTCAATGGAGACTGCAACATATCACTATATTAACAGAGAATCCTGTTGGTGTCTAGGGCCTTGGTCTAAACCAAACATGTTTCCGCCCAGTTTCGAACCGGGGACCTTTCGCGTGTAAAGCGAACGTGATAACCACTACACTACGGAAACCGCTGCCCTGGTTCTTTGGGGTCCCCGGCCTCTTCACTATTTTATTTTGAGGGAACGCAATCAATTCCGAAGACTCCCCTGCATTGGTCGGGAATCTAACCCGGACCACTATACTAACGAGGAAACATTTGCCCTCCAACAGTCATCCGCCGGCCACACTTGCGTCATCAATGCAAAGTGATTGTCATTCAAATGCAAGTTGGCCCTTTCAAAACACCACGATTGCACCAACTCACCTGTAATGAATGAGGCTTTCAATGGAGACTGCAACAGGTCACTCTATTTACAGAGAATCCTGTTGGTGTCAAGGGCCTTGGTCTAAATCAAACATGTTTCCGCCCTGTTTCGAACCGGGGACCTTTCGCGTGTAAAGCGAACGTGATAACCACTACACTACGGAAACCGCTGCCCTCGATCTTTGGGGTCTCCGGCCTCTTCACTATTTTCTTTTGAGGGAACGCAATCAATTCCGAAGACTCTCCTGCATTGGTCGGGAATCTAACCCGGACGACTATACTAACGAGGAAACATTTGCCCTCCAACAGTCATCCGCCGGCCACACTTGCGTCATCAATGCAAAGTGATTGTAATTCAAATGCAAGTTGGCCCTTTCAAAACACCACGATTGCACCAACTCACCTGTAATGAATGAGGCTTTCAATGGAGACTGCAACAGGTCACTCTATTAACAGAGAATCCTGTTGGTGTCAAGGGCCTTGGTCTAAATCAAACATGTTTCCGCCCGGTTTCGAACCGGGGACCTTTCGCGTGTAAAGCGAACGTGATAACCACTACACTACGGAAACCCCTGCCCTGATTCTTTGGGGTCCCCGGCCTCTTCACTATTTTATTTTGAGGGAACGCAATCAATTCCGAAGACTCCCCTGCATTGGTCGGGAATCTAACCCGGACGACTATACTAACGAGGAAACATTTGCCCTCCAACAGTCATCCGCCGGCCACACTTGCGTCATCAATGCAAAGTGATTGTAATTCAAATGCAAGTTGGCCCTTTCAAAACACCACGATTGCACCAACTCACCTGTAATGAATGAGGCTTTCAATGGAGACTGCAACAGGTCACTCTATTAACAGAGAATCCTGTTGGTGTCAAGGGCCTTGGTCTAAATCAAACATGTTTCCGCCCGGTTTCGAACCGGGGACCTTTCGCGTGTAAAGCGAACGTGATAACCACTACACTACGGAAACCGCTGCCCTCGATCTTTGGGGTCTCCGGCCTCTTCACTATTTTCTTTTGAGGGAACGCAATCAATTGCGAAGACTCTCCTGCATTGGTCGGGAATCTAACCCGGACGACTATACTAACGAGGAAACATTTGCCCTCCAACAGTCATCCGCCGGCCACACTTGCGTCATCAATGCAAAGTGATTGTAATTCAAATGCAAGTTGGCCCTTTCAAAACACCACGATTGCACCAACTCACCTGTAATGAATGAGGCTTTCAATGGAGACTGCAACAGGTCACTCTATTAACAGAGAATCCTGTTGGTGTCAAGGGCCTTGGTCTAAATCAAACATGTTTCCGCCCGGTTTCGAACCGGGGACCTTTCGCGTGTAAAGCGAACGTGATAACCACTACACTACTGAAACCCCTGCCCTGATTCTTTGGGGTCCCCGGCCTCTTCACTATTTTATTTTGAGGGAACGCAATCAATTCCCAAGACTCCCCTGCATTGGTCGGGAATCTAACCCGGACGACTATACTAACGAGGAAACATTTGCCCTCCAACAGTCATCCGCCGGCCACACTTGCGTCATCAATGCAAAGTGATTGTAATTCAAATGCAAGTTGGCCCTTTCAAAACACCACGATTGCACCAACTCACCTGTAATGAATGAGGCTTTCAATGGAGACTGCAACAGGTCACTCTATTTACAGAGAATCCTGTTGGTGTCAAGGGCCTTGGTCTAAATCAAACATGTTTCCGCCCGGTTTCGAACCGGGGACCTTTCGCGTGTAAAGCGAACGTGATAACCACTACACTACGGAAACCGCTGCCCTCGATCTTTGGGGTCTCCGGCCTCTTCACTATTTTCTTTTGAGGGAACGCAATCAATTCCGAAGACTCTCCTGCATTGGTCGGGAATCTAACCCGGACGACTATACTAACGAGGAAACATTTGCCCTCCAACAGTCATCCGCCGGCCACACTTGCGTCATCAATGCAAAGTGATTGTAATTCAATTGCAAGTTGGCCCTTTCAAAACACCACGATTGCACCAACTCACCTGTAATGAATGAGGCTTTCAATGGAGACTGCAACAGGTCACTCTATTAACAGAGAATCCTGTTGGTGTCAAGGGCCTTGGTCTAAATCAAACATGTTTCCGCCCGGTTTCGAACCGGGGACCTTTCGCGTGTAAAGCGAACGTGATAACCACTACACTACGGAAACCCCTGCCCTGATTCTTTGGGGTCCCCGGCCTCTTCACTATTTTATTTTGAGGGAACGCAATCAATTCCGAAGACTCCCCTGCATTGGTCGGGAATCTAACCCGGACGACTATACTAACGAGGAAACATTTGCCCTCCAACAGTCATCCGCCGGCCACACTTGCGTCATCAATGCAAAGTGATTGTAATTCAAATGCAAGTTGGCCCTTTCAAAACACCACGATTGCACCAACTCACCTGTAATGAATGAGGCTTTCAATGGAGACTGCAACAGGTCACTCTATTAACACAGAATCCTGTTGGTGTCAAGGGCCTTGGTCTAAATCAAACATGTTTCCGCCCGGTTTCGAACCGGGGACCTTTCGTGTGTAAAGCGAACGTGATAACCACTACACTACGGAAACCGCTGCCCTCGATCTTTGGGGTCTCCGGCCTCTTCACTATTTTCTTTTGAGGGAACGCAATCAATTCCGAAGACTCTCCTGCATTGGTCGGGAATCTAACCCGGACGACTATACTAACGAGGAAACATTTGCCCTCCAACAGTCATCCGCCGGCCACACTTGCGTCATCAATGCAAAGTGATTGTAATTCAAATGCAAGTTGGCCCTTTCAAAACACCACGATTGCACCAACTCACCTGTAATGAATGAGGCTTTCAATGGAGACTGCAACAGGTCACTCTATTAACAGAGAATCCTGTTGGTGTCAAGGGCCTTGGTCTAAATCAAACATGTTTCCGCCCGGTTTCGAACCGGGGACCTTTCGCGTGTAAAGCGAACGTGATAACCACTACACTACGGAAACCCCTGCCCTGATTCTTTGGGGTCCCCGGCCTCTTCACTATTTTATTTTGAGGGAACGCAATCAATTCCGAAGACTCCCCTGCATTGGTCGGGAATCTAACCCGGACGACTATACTAACGAGGAAACATTTGCCCTCCAACAGTCATCCGCCGGCCACACTTGCGTCATCAATGCAAAGTGATTGTAATTCAAATGCAAGTTGGCCCTTTCAAAACACCACGATTGCACCAACTCACCTGTAATGAATGAGGCTTTCAATGGAGACTGCAACAGGTCACTCTATTAACAGAGAATCCTGTTGGTGTCAAGGGCCTTGGTCTAAATCAAACATGTTTCCGCCCGGTTTCGAACCGGGGACCTTTCGCGTGTAAAGCGAACGTGATAACCACTACACTATGGAAACCGCTGCCCTCGATCTTTGGGGTCTCCGGCATCTTCACTATTTTCTTTTGAGGGAACGCAATCAATTCCGAAGACTCTCCTGCATTGGTCGGGAATCTAACCCGGACGACTATACTAACGAGGAAACATTTGCCCTCCAACAGTCATCCGCCGGCCACACTTGCGTCATCAATGCAAAGTGATTGTCATTCAAATGCAAGTTGGCCCTTTCAAAACTCCATGATTGCACCAACTCACCTGTAATGCAAGAGGCTTTCAATGGAGACTGCAACATATCACTATATTAACAGAGAATCCTGTTGGTGTCTAGGGCCTTGGTCTAAACCAAACATGTTTCCGCCCGGTTTCGAACCGGGGACCTTTCGCGTGTAAAGCGAACGTGATAACCACTACACTACGGAAACCGCTGCCCTGATTCTTTGGGGTCCCCGGCCTCTTCACTATTTTATTTTGAGGGAACGCAATCAATTCCGAATACTCCCCTGCATTGGTCGGGAATCTAACCCGGACGACTATACTAACGAGGAAACATTTGCCCTCCAACAGTCATCCGCCGGCCACACTTGCGTCATCAATGCAAAGTGATTGTCATTCAAATGCAAGTTGGCCCTTTCAAAACTCCATGATTGCACCAACTCACCTGTAATGAAAGAGGCTTTCAATGGAGACTGCAAGAGGTCACTCTATTAACAGAGAATCCTGTTGGTGTCTAGGGCCTTGGTCTAAACCAAACATGTTTCCGCCCGGTTTCGAACCGGGGACCTTTCGCGTGTAAAGCGAACGTGATAACCACTACACTACGGAAACCGGTGCCCTGGTTCTTTGGGGTCCCCGGCCTCTTCACTATTTTATTTTGAGGGAACGCAATCAATTCCGAAGACTCCCCTGCATTGGTCGGGAATCTAACCCGGACCACTATACTAACGAGGAAACATTTGCCCTCCAACAGTCATCCGCCGGCCACACTTGCGTCATCAATGCAAAGTGATTGTCATTAAAATGCAAGTTGGCCCTTTCAAAACTCCATGATTGCACCAACTCACCTGTAATGCAAGAGGCTTTCAATGGAGACTGCAACAGATCACTATATTAACAGAGAATCCTGTTGGTGTCTAGGGCCTTGGTCTAAACCAAACATGTTTCCGCCCGGTTTCGAACGGGGGACCTTTCGCGTGTAAAGCGAACGTGATAACCACTACACTACGGAAACCGCTGGCCTGTTTCTTTGGGGTCCCCGGCCTCTTCACTATTTTATTTTGAGGGAACGCAATCAATTCCGAATACTCCCCTGCATTGGTTGGGAATCTAACCCGGACGACTATACTAACGAGGAAACATTTGCCCTCCAACAGTCATCCGCCGGCCACACTTGCGTCATCAATGCAAAGTGATTGTAATTCAAATGCAAGTTGGCCCTTTCAAAACACCACGATTGCACCAACTCACCTGTAATGAATGAGGCTTTCAATGGAGACTGCAACAGGTCACTCTATTAACAGAGAATCCTGTTGGTGTCAAGGGCCTTGGTCTAAACCAAACATGTTTCCGCCCGGTTTCGAACCGGGGACCTTTCGCGTGTAAAGCGAACGTGATAACCACTACACTACGGAAACCGCTGCCCTGATTCTTTGGGGTCCCCGGCCTCTTCACCATTTTATTTTGAGGGAACGCAATCAATTCCGAAGACTCCCCTGCATTGGTCGGGAATCTAACCCGGACGACTATACTAACGAGGAAACATTTGCCCTGCAACAGTCATCCGCCGGCCACACTTGCGTCATCAATGCAAAGTGATTGTAATTCAAATGCAAGTTGGCCCTTTCAAAACACCACGATTGCACCAACTCACCTGTAATGAATGAGGCTTTCAATGGAGACTGCAACAGGTCACTCTATTTACAGAGAATCCTGTTGGTGTCAAGGGCCTTGGTCTAAATCAAACATGTTTCCACCCGGTTTTGAACCGGGGACCTTTCGCGTGTAAAGCGAACGTGATAACCACTACACTACGGAAACCGCTGCCCTCGATCTTTGGGGTCTCCGGCCTCTTCACTATTTTCTTTTGAGGGAACGCAATCAATTCCGAAGACTCTCCTGCATTGGTCGGGAATCTAACCCGGACGACTATACTAACGAGGAAACATTTGCCCTCCAACAGTCATCCGCCGGCCACACTTGCGTCATCAATGCAAAGTGATTGTCATTAAAATGCAAGTTGGCCCTTTCAAAACTCCATGATTGCACCAACTCACCTGTAATGCAAGAGGCTTTCAATGGAGACTGCAACAGATCACTATATTAACAGAGAATCCTGTTGGTGTCTAGGGCCTTGGTCTAAACCAAACATGTTTCCGCCCGGTTTCGAACGGGGGACCTTTCGCGTGTAAAGCGAACGTGATAACCACTACACTACGGAAACCGCTGGCCTGTTTCTTTGGGGTCCCCGGCCTCTTCACTATTTTATTTTGAGGGAACGCAATCAATTCCGAATACTCCCCTGCATTGGTTGGGAATCTAACCCGGACGACTATACTAACGAGGAAACATTTGCCCTCCAACAGTCATCCGCCGGCCACACTTGCGTCATCAATGCAAAGTGATTGTAATTCAAATGCAAGTTGGCCCTTTCAAAACACCACGATTGCACCAACTCACCTGTAATGAATGAGGCTTTCAATGGAGACTGCAACAGGTCACTCTATTAACAGAGAATCCTGTTGGTGTCAAGGGCCTTGGTCTAAACCAAACATGTTTCCGCCCGGTTTCGAACCGGGGACCTTTCGCGTGTAAAGCGAACGTGATAACCACTACACTACGGAAACCGCTGCCCTGATTCTTTGGGGTCCCCGGCCTCTTCACCATTTTATTTTGAGGGAACGCAATCAATTCCGAAGACTCCCCTGCATTGGTCGGGAATCTAACCCGGACGACTATACTAACGAGGAAACATTTGCCCTGCAACAGTCATCCGCCGGCCACACTTGCGTCATCAATGCAAAGTGATTGTAATTCAAATGCAAGTTGGCCCTTTCAAAACACCACGATTGCACCAACTCACCTGTAATGAATGAGGCTTTCAATGGAGACTGCAACAGGTCACTCTATTTACAGAGAATCCTGTTGGTGTCAAGGGCCTTGGTCTAAATCAAACATGTTTCCACCCGGTTTTGAACCGGGGACCTTTCGCGTGTAAAGCGAACGTGATAACCACTACACTACGGAAACCGCTGCCCTCGATCTTTGGGGTCTCCGGCCTCTTCACTATTTTCTTTTGAGGGAACGCAATCAATTCCGAAGACTCTCCTGCATTGGTCGGGAATCTAACCCGGACGACTATACTAACGAGGAAACATTTGCCCTCCAACAGTCATCCGCCGGCCACACTTGCGTCATCAATGCAAAGTGATTGTAATTCAAATGCAAGTTGGCCCTTTCAAAACACCATGATTGCACCAACTCACCTGTAATGAATGAGGCTTTCAATGGAGACTGCAACAGGTCACTCTATTAACAGAGAATCCTGTTGGTGTCAAGGGCCTTGGTCTAAATCAAACATGTTTCCGCCCGGTTTCGAACCGGGGACCTTTCGCGTGTAAAGCGAACGTGATAACCACTACACTACGGAAACCCCTGCCCTGATTCTTTGGGGTCCCCGGCCTCTTCACTATTTTATTTTGAGGGAACGCAATCAATTCCGAAGACTCCCCTGCATTGGTCGGGAATCTAACCCGGACGACTATACTAACGAGGAAACATTTGCCCTCCAACAGTCATCCGCCGGCCACACTTGCGTCATCAATGCAAAGTGATTGTAATTCAAATGCAAGTTGGCCCTTTCAAAACACCACGATTGCACCAACTCACCTGTAATGAATGAGGCTTTCAATGGAGACTGCAACAGGTCACTCTATTAACACAGAATCCTGTTGGTGTCAAGGGCCTTGGTCTAAATCAAACATGTTTCCGCCCGGTTTCGAACCGGGGACCTTTCGCGTGTAAAGCGAACGTGATAACCACTACACTACGGAAACCGCTGCCCTCGATCTTTGGGGTCTCCGGCCTCTTCACTATTTTCTTTTGAGGGAACGCAATCAATTCCGAAGACTCTCCTGCATTGGTCGGGAATCTAACCCGGACGACTATACTAACGAGGAAACATTTGCCCTCCAACAGTCATCCGCCGGCCACACTTGCGTCATCAATGCAAAGTGATTGTAATTCAAATGCAAGTTGGCCCTTTCAAAACACCACGATTGCACCAACTCACCTGTAATGAATGAGGCTTTCAATGGAGACTGCAACAGGTCACTCTATTAACACAGAATCCTGTTGGTGTCAAGGGCCTTGGTCTAAATCAAACATGTTTCCGCCCGGTTTCGAACCGGGGACCTTTCGCGTGTAAAGCGAACGTGATAACCACTACACTACGGAAACCGCTGCCCTCGATCTTTGGGGTCTCCGGCCTCTTCACTATTTTCTTTTGAGGGAACGCAATCAATTCCGAAGACTCTCCTGCATTGGTCGGGAATCTAACCCGGACGACTATACTAACGAGGAAACATTTGCCCTCCAACAGTCATCCGCCGGCCACACTTGCGTCATCAATGCAAAGTGATTGTAATTCAAATGCAAGTTGGCCCTTTCAAAACACCACGATTGCACCAACTCACCTGTAATGAATGAGGCTTTCAATGGAGACTGCAACAGGTCACTCTATTTACAGAGAATCCTGTTGGTGTCAAGGGCCTTGGTCTAAATCAAACATGTTTCCGCCCGGTTTTGAACCGGGGACCTTTCGCGTGTAAAGCGAACGTGATAACCACTACACTACGGAAACCGCTGCCCTCGATCTTTGGGGTCTCCGGCCTCTTCACTATTTTCTTTTGAGGGAACGCAATCAATTCCGAAGACTCTCCTGCATTGGTCGGGAATCTAACCCGGACGACTATACTAACGAGGAAACATTTGCCCTCCAACAGTCATCCGCCGGCCACACTTGCGTCATCAATGCAAAGTGATTGTAATTCAAATGCAAGTTGGCCCTTTCAAAACACCACGATTGCACCAACTCACCTGTAATGAATGAGGCTTTCAATGGAGACTGCAACAGGTCACTCTATTAACAGAGAATCCTGTTGGTGTCAAGGGCCTTGGTCTAAATCAAACATGTTTCCGCCCGGTTTCGAACCGGGGACCTTTCGCGTGTAAAGCGAACGTGATAACCACTACACTACGGAAACCCCTGCCCTGATTCTTTGGGGTCCCCGGCCTCTTCACTATTTTATTTTGAGGGAACGCAATCAATTCCGAAGACTCCCCTGCATTGGTCGGGAATCTAACCCGGACGACTATACTAACGAGGAAACATTTGCCCTCCAACAGTCATCCGCCGGCCACACTTGCGTCATCAATGCAAAGTGATTGTAATTCAAATGCAAGTTGGCCCTTTCAAAACACCACGATTGCACCAACTCACCTGTAATGAATGAGGCTTTCAATGGAGACTGCAACAGGTCACTCTATTAACACAGAATCCTGTTGGTGTCAAGGGCCTTGGTCTAAATCAAACATGTTTCCGCCCGGTTTCGAACCGGGGACCTTTCGCGTGTAAAGCGAACGTGATAACCACTACACTACGGAAACCGCTGCCCTCGATCTTTGGGGTCTCCGCCCTCTTCACTATTTTCTTTTGAGGGAACGCAATCAATTCCGAAGACTCTCCTGCATTGGTCGGGAATCTAACCCGGACGACTATACTAACGAGGAAACATTTGCCCTCCAACAGTCATCCGCCGGCCACACTTGCGTCATCAATGCAAAGTGATTGTAATTCAAATGCAAGTTGGCCCTTTCAAAACACCACGATTGCACCAACTCACCTGTAATGAATGAGGCTTTCAATGGAGACTGCAACAGGTCACTCTATTTACAGAGAATCCTGTTGGTGTCAAGGGCCTTGGTCTAAATCAAACATGTTTCCGCCCGGTTTTGAACCGGGGACCTTTCGCGTGTAAAGCGAACGTGATAACCACTACACTACGGAAACCGCTGCCCTCGATCTTTGGGGTCTCCGGCCTCTTCACTATTTTCTTTTGAGGGAACGCAATCAATTCCGAAGACTCTCCTGCATTGGTCGGGAATCTAACCCGGACGACTATACTAACGAGGAAACATTTGCCCTCCAACAGTCATCCGCCGGCCACACTTGCGTCATCAATGCAAAGTGATTGTAATTCAAATGCAAGTTGGCCCTTTCAAAACACCACGATTGCACCAACTCACCTGTAATGAATGAGGCTTTCAATGGAGACTGCAACAGGTCACTCTATTAACAGAGAATCCTGTTGGTGTCAAGGGCCTTGGTCTAAATCAAACATGTTTCCGCCCGGTTTCGAACCGGGGACCTTTCGCGTGTAAAGCGAACGTGATAACCACTACACTACGGAAACCCCTGCCCTGATTCTTTGGGGTCCCCGGCCTCTTCACTATTTTATTTTGAGGGAACGCAATCAATTCCGAAGACTCCCCTGCATTGGTCGGGAATCTAACCCGGACGACTATACTAACGAGGAAACATTTGCCCTCCAACAGTCATCCGCCGGCCACACTTGCGTCATCAATGCAAAGTGATTGTAATTCAAATGCAAGTTGGCCCTTTCAAAACACCACGATTGCACCAACTCACCTGTAATGAATGAGGCTTTCAATGGAGACTGCAACAGGTCACTCTATTAACACAGAATCCTGTTGGTGTCAAGGGCCTTGGTCTAAATCAAACATGTTTCCGCCCGGTTTCGAACCGGGGACCTTTCGCGTGTAAAGCGAACGTGATAACCACTACACTACGGAAACCGCTGCCCTCGATCTTTGGGGTCTCCGGCCTCTTCACTATTTTCTTTTGAGGGAACGCAATCAATTCCGAAGACTCTCCTGCATTGGTCGGGAATCTAACCCGGACGACTATACTAACGAGGAAACATTTGCCCTCCAACAGTCATCCGCCGGCCACACTTGCGTCATCAATGCAAAGTGATTGTAATTCAAATGCAAGTTGGCCCTTTCAAAACACCACGATTGCACCAACTCACCTGTAATGAATGAGGCTTTCAATGGAGACTGCAACAGGTCACTCTATTTACAGAGAATCCTGTTGGTGTCAAGGGCCTTGGTCTAAATCAAACATGTTTCCGCCCGGTTTTGAACCGGGGACCTTTCGCGTGTAAAGCGAACGTGATAACCACTACACTACGGAAACCGCTGCCCTCGATCTTTGGGGTCTCCGGCCTCTTCACTATTTTCTTTTGAGGGAACGCAATCAATTCCGAAGACTCTCCTGCATTGGTCGGGAATCTAACCCGGACGACTATACTAACGAGGAAACATTTGCCCTCCAACAGTCATCCGCCGGCCACACTTGCGTCATCAATGCAAAGTGATTGTAATTCAAATGCAAGTTGGCCCTTTCAAAACACCACGATTGCACCAACTCACCTGTAATGAATGAGGCTTTCAATGGAGACTGCAACAGGTCACTCTATTAACAGAGAATCCTGTTGGTGTCAAGGGCCTTGGTCTAAATCAAACATGTTTCCGCCCGGTTTCGAACCGGGGACCTTTCGCGTGTAAAGCGAACGTGATAACCACTACACTACGGAAACCCCTGCCCTGATTCTTTGGGGTCCCCGGCCTCTTCACTATTTTATTTTGAGGGAACGCAATCAATTCCGAAGACTCCCCTGCATTGGTCGGGAATCTAACCCGGACGACTATACTAACGAGGAAACATTTGCCCTCCAACAGTCATCCGCCGGCCACACTTGCGTCATCAATGCAAAGTGATTGTAATTCAAATGCAAGTTGGCCCTTTCAAAACACCACGATTGCACCAACTCACCTGTAATGAATGAGGCTTTCAATGGAGACTGCAACAGGTCACTCTATTAACACAGAATCCTGTTGGTGTCAAGGGCCTTGGTCTAAATCAAACATGTTTCCGCCCGGTTTCGAACCGGGGACCTTTCGCGTGTAAAGCGAACGTGTAACCACTACACTACGGAAACCGCTGCCCTCGATCTTTGGGGTCTCCGGCCTCTTCACTATTTTCTTTTGAGGGAACGCAATCAATTCCGAAGACTCTCCTGCATTGGTCGGGAATCTAACCCGGACGACTATACTAACGAGGAAACATTTGCCCTCCAACAGTCATCCGCCGGCCACACTTGCGTCATCAATGCAAAGTGATTGTAATTCAAATGCAAGTTGGCCCTTTCAAAACACCACGATTGCACCAACTCACCTGTAATGAATGAGGCTTTCAATGGAGACTGCAACAGGTCACTCTATTAACACAGAATCCTGTTGGTGTCAAGGGCCTTGGTCTAAATCAAACATGTTTCCGCCCGGTTTCGAACCGGGGACCTTTCGCGTGTAAAGCGAACGTGATAACCACTACACTACGGAAACCGCTGCCCTCGATCTTTGGGGTCTCCGGCCTCTTCACTATTTTCTTTTGAGGGAACGCAATCAATTCCGAAGACTCTCCTGCATTGGTCGGGAATCTAACCCGGACGACTATACTAACGAGGAAACATTTGCCCTCCAACAGTCATCCGCCGGCCACACTTGCGTCATCAATGCAAAGTGATTGTAATTCAAATGCAAGTTGGCCCTTTCAAAACACCACGATTGCACCAACTCACCTGTAATGAATGAGGCTTTCAATGGAGACTGCAACAGGTCACTCTATTAACAGAGAATCCTGTTGGTGTCAAGGGCCTTGGTCTAAATCAAACATGTTTCCGCCCGGTTTCGAACCGGGGACCTTTCGCGTGTAAAGCGAACGTGATAACCACTACACTACGGAAACCCCTGCCCTGATTCTTTGGGGTCCCCGGCCTCTTCACTATTTTATTTTGAGGGAACGCAATCAATTCCGAAGACTCCCCTGCATTGGTCGGGAATCTAACCCGGACGACTATACTAACGAGGAAACATTTGCCCTCCAACAGTCATCCGCCGGCCACACTTGCGTCATCAATGCAAAGTGATTGTAATTCAAATGCAAGTTGGCCCTTTCAAAACACCACGATTGCACCAACTCACCTGTAATGAATGAGGCTTTCAATGGAGACTGCAACAGGTCACTCTATTAACAGAGAATCCTGTTGGTGTCAAGGGCCTTGGTCTAAATCAAACATGTTTCCGCCCGGTTTCGAACCGGGGACCTTTCGCGTGTAAAGCGAACGTGATAACCACTACACTATGGAAACCGCTGCCCTCGATCTTTGGGGTCTCCGGCCTCTTCACTATTTTCTTTTGAGGGAACGCAATCAATTCCGAAGACTCTCCTGCATTGGTCGGGAATCTAACCCGGACGACTATACTAACGAGGAAACATTTGCCCTCCAACAGTCATCCGCCGGCCACACTTGCGTCATCAATGCAAAGTGATTGTCATTCAAATGCAAGTTGGCCCTTTCAAAACTCCATGATTGCACCAACTCACCTGTAATGCAAGAGGCTTTCAATGGAGACTGCAACATATCACTATATTAACAGAGAATCCTGTTGGTGTCTAGGGCCTTGGTCTAAACCAAACATGTTTCCGCCCGGTTTCGAACCGGGGACCTTTCGCGTGTAAAGCGAACGTGATAACCACTACACTACGGAAACCGCTGCCCTGATTCTTTGGGGTCCCCGGCCTCTTCACTATTTTATTTTGAGGGAACGCAATCAATTCCGAATACTCCCCTGCATCGGTCGGGAATCTAACCCGGACGACTATACTAACGAGGAAACATTTGCCCTCCAACAGTCATCCGCCGGCCACACTTGCGTCATCAATGCAAAGTGATTGTAATTCAAATGCAAGTTGGCCCTTTCAAAACACCACGATTGCACCAACTCACCTGTAATGAATGAGGCTTTCAATGGAGACTGCAACAGGTCACTCTATTAACAGAGAATCCTGTTGGTGTCAAGGGCCTTGATCTAAATCAAACATGTTTCCGCCCGGTTTCGAACCGGGGACCTTTCGCGTGTAAAGCGAACGTGATAACCACTACACTACGGAAACCGCTGCTCTGGTTCTTTGGGGTCCCCGGCCTCTTCACTATTTTCTTTTGAGGGAACGCAATCAATTCCGAAGACTCTCCTGCATTGGTCGGGAATCTAACCCGGACCACTATACTAACGAGGAAACATTTGCCCTCCAACAGTCATCCGCCGGCCACACTTGCGTCATCAATGCAAAGTGATTGTCATTAAAATGCAAGTTGGCCCTTTCAAAACACCACGATTGCACCAACTCACCTGTAATGAATGAGGCTTTCAATGGAGACTGCAACAGGTCACTCTATTAACAGAGAATCCTGTTGGTGTCAAGGGCCTTGATCTAAATCAAACATGTTTCCGCCCGGTTTCGAACCGGGGACCTTTCGCGTGTAAAGCGAACGTGATAACCACTACACTACGGAAACCGCTGCCCTGATTCTTTGGGGTCCCCAGCCTCTTCACTATTTTCTTTTGAGGGAACGCAATCAATTCCGAAGACTCTCCTGCATTGGTCGGGAATCTAACCCGGACCACTATACTAACGAGGAAACATTTGCCCTCCAACAGTCATCCGCCGGCCACACTTGCGTCATCAATGCAAAGTGATTGTCATTATAATGCAAGTTGGCCCTTTCAAAACTACATGATTGCACCAACTCACCTGTAATGCAAGAGGCTTTCAATGGAGACTGCAACAGATCACTATATTAACAGAGAATCCTGTTGGTGTCTAGGGCCTTGGTCTAAACCAAACATGTTTCCGCCCGGTTTCGAACCGGGGACCTTTCGCGTGTAAAGCGAACGTGATAACCACTACACTACGGAAACCGCTGCCCTGGTTCTTTGGGGTCCCCGGCCTCTTCACTATTTTATTTTGAGGGAACGCAATCAATTCCGAAGACTCCCCTGCATTGGTCGGGAATCTAACCCGGACCACTATACTAACGAGGAAACATTTGCCCTCCAACAGTCATCCGCCGGCCACACTTGCGTCATCAATGCAAAGTGATTGTCATTCAAATGCAAGTTGGCCCTTTCAAAACTCCACGATTGCACCAACTCACCTGTAATGAATGAGGCTTTCAATGGAGACAGCAACAGGTCACTCTATTAACAGAGAATCCTGTTGGTGTCAAGGGCCTTGGTCTAAACCAAACATGTTTCCGCCCGGTTTCGAACCGGGGACCTTTCGCGTGTAAAGCGAACGTGATAACCACTACACTACGGAAACCGCTGCCCTGATTCTTTGGGGTCCCCGGCCTCTTCACTATTTTATTTTGAGGGAACGCAATCAATTCCGAAGACTCCCCTGCATTGGTCGGGAATCTAACCCGGACGACTATACTAACGAGGAAACATTTGCCCTCCAACAGTCATCCGCCGGCCACACTTGCGTCATCAATGCAAAGTGATTGTAATTCAAATGCAAGTTGGCCCTTTCAAAACACCACGATTGCACCAACTCACCTGTAATGAATGAGGCTTTCAATGGAGACTGCAACAGGTCACTCTATTAACAGAGAATCCTGTTGGTGTCAAGGGCCTTGATCTAAATCAAACATGTTTCCGCCCGGTTTCGAACCGGGGACCTTTCACGTGTAAAGCGAACGTGATAACCACTACACTACGGAAACCTCTGCCCTCGATCTTTGGGGTCTCCGGCCTCTTCACTATTTTCTTTTGAGGGAACGCAATCAATTCCGAAGACTCTCCTGCATTGGTCGGGAATCTAACCCGGACGACTATACTAACGAGGAAACATTTGCCCTCCAACAGTCATCCGCCGGCCACACTTGCGTCATCAATGCAAAGTGATTGTAATTCAAATGCAAGTTGGCCCTTTCAAAACACCACGATTGCACCAACTCAGCTGTAATGAATGAGGCTTTCAATGGAGACTGCAACAGGTCACTCTATTAACAGAGAATCCTGTTGGTGTCAAGGGCCTTGGTCTAAATCAAACATGTTTCCGCCCGGTTTCGAACCGGGGACCTTTCGCGTGTAAAGCGAACGTGATAACCACTACACTACGGAAACCGCTGCCCTCGATCTTTGGGGTCTCCGGCCTCTTCACTATTTTCTTTTGAGGGAACGCAATCAATTCCGAAGACTCTCCTGCATTAGTCGGGAATCTAACCCGGACGACTATACTAACGAGGAAACATTTGCCCTCCAACAGTCATCCGCCGGCCACACTTGCGTCATCAATGCAAAGTGATTGTAATTCAAATGCAAGTTGGCCCTTTCAAAACACCACGATTGCACCAACTCACCTGTAATGAATGAGGCTTTCAATGGAGACTGCAACAGGTCACTCTATTAACAGAGAATCCTGTTGGTGTCAAGAGCCTTGGTCTAAACCAAACATGTTTCCGCCCGGTTTCGAACCGGGGACCTTTCGCGTGTAAAGCGAACGTGATAACCACTACACTACGGAAACCGCTGCCCTGATTCTTTGGGGTCCCCGGCCTCTTCACTATTTTATTTTGAGGGAACGCAATCAATTCCGAAGACTCCCCTGCATTGGTCGGGAATCAACCCGGACGACTATACTAACGAGGAAACATTTGCCCTGCAACAGTCATCCGCCGGCCACACTTGCGTCATCAATGCAAAGTGATTGTAATTCAAATGCAAGTTGGCCCTTTCAAAACACCACGATTGCACCAACTCACCTGTAATGAATGAGGCTTTCAATGGAGACTGCAACAGGTCACTCTATTAACAGAGAATCCTGTTGGTGTCAAGGGCCTTGGTCTAAATCAAACATGTTTCCGCCCGGTTTCGAACCGGGGACATTTCGCGTGTAAAGCAAACGTGATAACCACTACACTACTGAAACCGCTGCCCTCGATCTTTGGGGTCTCCGGCCTCTTCACTATTTTCTTTTGAGGGAACGCAATCAATTCCGAAGACTCTCCTGCATTGGTCGGGAATCTAACCCGGACGACTATACTAACGAGGAAACATTTGCCCTCCAACAGTCATCCGCTGGCCACACTTGCGTCATCAATGCAAAGTGATTGTCATTCAAATGCAAGTTGGCCCTTTCAAAACTCCATGATTGCACCAACTCACCTGTAATGAAAGAGGCTTTCAATGGAGACTGCAAGAGGTCACTCTATTAACAGAGAATCCTGTTGGTGTCTAGGGCCTTGGTCTAAACCAAACATGTTTCCGCTCGGTTTCGAACCGGGGACCTTTCGCGTGTAAAGCGAACGTGATAACCACTACACTACAGAAACCGCTGCCCTGATTCTTTGGGGTCCCCGGCCTCTTCACTATTTTATTTTGAGGGAACGCAATCAATTCCGAAGACTCCCCTGCATTGGTCGGGAATCTAACCCGGACGACTATAATAACGAGGAAACATTTGCCCTCCAACAGTCATCCGCCGGCCACACTTGCGTCATCAATGCAAAGTGATTGTAATTCAAATGCAAGTTGGCCCTTTCAAAACACCACGATTGCACCAACTCACCTGTAATGAATGAGGCTTTCAATGGAGACTGCAACAGGTCACTCTATTAACAGAGAATCCTGTTGGTGTCAAGGGCCTTGGTCTAAATCAAACATGTTTCCGCCCGGTTTCGAACCGGGGACCTTTCGCGTGTAAAGCGAACGTGATAACCACTACACTACGGAAACCGCTGCCCTCGATCTTTGGGGTCTCCGGCCTCTTCACTATTTTCTTTTGAGGGAACGCAATCAATTCCGAAGACTCTCCTGCATTGGTCGGGAATCTAACCCGGACGACTATACTAACGAGGAAACATTTGCCCTCCAACAGTCATCCGCCGGCCACACTTGCGTCATCAATGCAAAGTGATTGTAATTCAAATGCAAGTTGGCCCTTTCAAAACACCACGATTGCACCAACTCACCTGTAATGAATGAGGCTTTCAATGGAGACTGCAACAGGTCACTCTATTAACAGAGAATCCTGTTGGTGTCAAGGGCCTTGGTCTAAATCAAACATGTTTCCGCCCGGTTT
This sequence comes from Protomyctophum parallelum, assembly GCF_964188405.1. Lineage (NCBI taxonomy): Eukaryota > Metazoa > Chordata > Actinopteri > Myctophiformes > Myctophidae > Protomyctophum > Protomyctophum parallelum. The sequence continues at coordinate 46,589,617 of NC_139702.1, forward strand.
CGAACCGGGGACATTTCGCGTGTAAAGCAAACGTGATAACCACTACACTACTGAAACCGCTGCCCTCGATCTTTGGGGTCTCCGGCCTCTTCACTATTTTCTTTTGAGGGAACGCAATCAATTCCGAAGACTCTCCTGCATTGGTCGGGAATCTAACCCGGACGACTATACTAACGAGGAAACATTTGCCCTCCAACAGTCATCCGCCGGCCACACTTGCGTCATCAATGCAAAGTGATTGTCATTCAAATGCAAGTTGGCCCTTTCAAAACTCCATGATTGCACCAACTCACCTGTAATGAAAGAGGCTTTCAATGGAGACTGCAAGAGGTCACTCTATTAACAGAGAATCCTGTTGGTGTCTAGGGCCTTGGTCTAAACCAAACATGTTTCCGCTCGGTTTCGAACCGGGGACCTTTCGCGTGTAAAGCGAACGTGATAACCACTACACTACAGAAACCGCTGCCCTGATTCTTTGGGGTCCCCGGCCTCTTCACTATTTTATTTTGAGGGAACGCAATCAATTCCGAAGACTCCCCTGCATTGGTCGGGAATCTAACCCGGACGACTATAATAACGAGGAAACATTTGCCCTCCAACAGTCATCCGCCGGCCACACTTGCGTCATCAATGCAAAGTGATTGTAATTCAAATGCAAGTTGGCCCTTTCAAAACACCACGATTGCACCAACTCACCTGTAATGAATGAGGCTTTCAATGGAGACTGCAACAGGTCACTCTATTAACAGAGAATCCTGTTGGTGTCAAGGGCCTTGGTCTAAATCAAACATGTTTCCGCCCGGTTTCGAACCGGGGACCTTTCGCGTGTAAAGCGAACGTGATAACCACTACACTACGGAAACCGCTGCCCTCGATCTTTGGGGTCTCCGGCCTCTTCACTATTTTCTTTTGAGGGAACGCAATCAATTCCGAAGACTCTCCTGCATTGGTCGGGAATCTAACCCGGACGACTATACTAACGAGGAAACATTTGCCCTCCAACAGTCATCCGCCGGCCACACTTGCGTCATCAATGCAAAGTGATTGTAATTCAAATGCAAGTTGGCCCTTTCAAAACTCCATGATTGCACCAACTCACCTGTAATGAAAGAGGCTTTCAATGGAGACTGCAAGAGGTCAGTCTATTAAAAGAGAATCCTGTTGGTGTCTAGGGCCTTGGTCTAAACCAAAGATGTTTCCGCCCGGTTTCGAACCGGGGACCTTTCGCGTGTAAAGCGAACGTGATAACCACTACACTACGGAAACCGCTGCCCTGATTCTTTGGGGTCCCCGGCCTCTTCACTATTTTATTTTGAGGGAACGCAATCAATTCCGAAGACTCCCCTGCATTGGTCGGGAATCTAACCCGGACGACTATACTAACGAGGAAACATTTGCCCTCCAACAGTCATCCGCCGGCCACACTTGCGTCATCAATGCAAAGTGATTGTAATTCAAATGCAAGTTGGCCCTTTCAAAACACCACGATTGCACCAACTCACCTGTAATGAATGAGGCTTTCAATGGAGACTGCAACAGGTCACTCTATTAACAGAGAATCCTGTTGGTGTCAAGGGCCTTGATCTAAATCAAACATGTTTCCACCCGGTTTCGAACCGGGGACCTTTCGCGTGTAAAGCGAACGTGATAACCACTACACTACGGAAACCGCTGCCCTGGTTCTTTGGGGTCCCCGGCCTCTTCACTATTTTCTTTTGAGGGAACGCAATCAATTCCGAAGACTCTCCTGCATTGGTCGGGAATCTAACCCGGACCACTATACTAACGAGGAAACATTTGCCCTCCAACAGTCATCCGCCGGCCACACTTGCGTCATCAATGCAAAGTGATTGTCATTAAAATGCAAGTTGGCCCTTTCAAAACTACATGATTGCACCAACTCACCTGTAATGCAAGAGGCTTTCAATGGAGACTGCAACAGATCACTATATTAACAGAGAATCCTGTTGGTGTCTAGGGCCTTGGTCTAAACCAAACATGTTTCCGCCCGGTTTCGAACCGGGGACCTTTCACGTGTAAAGCGAACGTGATAACCACTACACTACGGAAACCGCTACCCTGGTTCTTTGGGGTCCCCGGCCTCTTCACTATTTTATTTTGAGGGAACGCAATCAATTCCGAAGACTCCCCTGCATTGGTCGGGAATCTAACCCGGACGACTATAATAACGAGGAAACATTTGCCCTCCAACAGTCATCCGCCGGCCACACTTGCGTCATCAATGCAAAGTGATTGTAATTCAAATGCAAGTTGGCCCTTTCAAAACACCACGATTGCACCAACTCACCTGTAATGAATGAGGCTTTCAATGGAGACTGCAACAGGTCACTCTATTAACAGAGAATCCTGTTGGTGTCAAGGGCCTTGGTCTAAATCAAACATGTTTCCGCCCGGTTTCGAACCGGGGACCTTTCGCGTGTAAAGCGAACGTGATAACCACTACACTACGGAAACCGCTGCCCTCGATCTTTGGGGTCTCCGGCCTCTTCACTATTTTCTTTTGAGGGAACGCAATCAATTCCGAAGACTCTCCTGCATTGGTCGGGAATCTAACCCGGACGACTATACTAACGAGGAAACATTTGCCCTCCAACAGTCATCCGCCGGCCACACTTGCGTCATCAATGCAAAGTGATTGTCATTCAAATGCAAGTTGGCCCTTTCAAAACTCCATGATTGCACCAACTCACCTGTAATGAAAGAGGCTTTCAATGGAGACTGCAAGAGGTCAGTCTATTAAAAGAGAATCCTGTTGGTGTCTAGGGCCTTGGTCTAAACCAAAGATGTTTCCGCCCGGTTTCGAACCGGGGACCTTTCGCGTGTAAAGCGAACGTGATAACCACTACACTACGGAAACCGCTGCCCTGATTCTTTGGGGTCCCCGGCCTCTTCACTATTTTATTTTGAGGGAACGCAATCAATTCCGAAGACTCCCCTGCATTGGTCGGGAATCTAACCCGGACGACTATACTAACGAGGAAACATTTGCCCTCCAACAGTCATCCGCCGGCCACACTTGCGTCATCAATGCAAAGTGATTGTAATTCAAATGCAAGTTGGCCCTTTCAAAACACCACGATTGCACCAACTCACCTGTAATGAATGAGGCTTTCAATGGAGACTGCAACAGGTCACTCTATTAACAGAGAATCCTGTTGGTGTCAAGGGCCTTGGTCTAAATCAAACATGTTTCCGCCCGGTTTCGAACCGGGGACCTTTCGCGTGTAAAGCGAACGTGATAACCACTACACTACGGAAACCGCTGCCCTCGATCTTTGGGGTCTCCGGCCTCTTCACTATTTTCTTTTGAGGGAACGCAATCAATTCCGAAGACTCTCCTGCATTGGTCGGGAATCTAACCCGGACGACTATACTAACGAGGAAACATTTGCCCTCCAACAGTCATCCGCCGGCCACACTTGCGTCATCAATGCAAAGTGATTGTCATTCAAATGCAAGTTGGCCCTTTCAAAACTCCATGATTGCACCAACTCACCTGTAATGAAAGAGGCTTTCAATGGAGACTGCAAGAGGTCAGTCTATTAAAAGAGAATCCTGTTGGTGTCTAGGGCCTTGGTCTAAACCAAAGATGTTTCCGCCCGGTTTCGAACCGGGGACCTTTCGCGTGTAAAGCGAACGTGATAACCACTACACTACGGAAACCGCTGCCCTGATTCTTTGGGGTCCCCGGCCTCTTCACTATTTTATTTTGAGGGAACGCAATCAATTCCGAAGACTCCCCTGCATTGGTCGGGAATCTAACCCGGACGACTATACTAACGAGGAAACATTTGCCCTCCAACAGTCATCCGCCGGCCACACTTGCGTCATCAATGCAAAGTGATTGTAATTCAAATGCAAGTTGGCCCTTTCAAAACACCACGATTGCACCAACTCACCTGTAATGAATGAGGCTTTCAATGGAGACTGCAACAGGTCACTCTATTAACAGAGAATCCTGTTGGTGTCAAGGGCCTTGATCTAAATCAAACATGTTTCCGCCCGGTTTCGAACCGGGGACCTTTCGCGTGGAAAGCGAACGTGATAACCACTACACTACGGAAACCGCTGCCCTGGTTCTTTGGGGTCCCCGGCCTCTTCACTATTTTCTTTTGAGGGAACGCAATCAATTCCGAAGACTCTCCTGCATTGGTCGGGAATCTAACCCGGACCACTATACTAACGAGGAAACATTTGCCCTCCAACAGTCATCCGCCGGCCACACTTGCGTCATCAATGCAAAGTGATTGTCATTAAAATGCAAGTTGGCCCTTTCAAAACACCACGATTGCACCAACTCACCTGTAATGAATGAGGCTTTCAATGGAGACTGCAACAGGTCACTCTATTAACAGAGAATCCTGTTGGTGTCAAGGGCCTTGATCTAAATCAAACATGTTTCCGCCCGGTTTCGAACCAGGGACCTTTCGCGTGTAAAGCGAACGTGATAACCACTACACTACGGAAACCGCTGCCCTGGTTCTTTGGGGTCCCCGGCCTCTTCACTATTTTCTTTTGAGGGAACGCAATCAATTCCGAAGACTCTCCTGCATTGGTCGGGAATCTAACCCGGACCACTATACTAACGAGGAAACATTTGCCCTCCAACAGTCATCCGCCGGCCACACTTGCGTCATCAATGCAAAGTGATTGTCATTAAAATGCAAGTTGGCCCTTTCAAAACAACATGATTGCACCAACTCACCTGTAATGCAAGAGGCTTTCAATGGAGACTGCAACAGATCACTATATTAACAGAGAATCCTGTTGGTGTCTAGGGCCTTGGTCTAAACCAAACATGTTTCCGCCCGGTTTCGAACCGGGGACCTTTCGCGTGTAAAGCGAACGTGATAACCACTACACTACGGAAACCGCTGCCCTGGTTCTTTGGGGTCCCCGGCCTCTTCACTATTTTATTTTGAGGGAACGCAATCAATTCCGAAGACTCCCCTGCATTGGTCGGGAATCTAACCCGGACCACTATACTAACGAGGAAACATTTGCCCTCCAACAGTCATCCGCCGGCCACACTTGCGTCATCAATGCAAAGTGATTGTCATTCAAATGCAAGTTGGCCCTTTCAAAACTCCACGATTGCACCAACTCACCTGTAATGAATGAGGCTTTCAATGGAGACTGCAACAGGTCACTCTATTAACAGAGAATCCTGTTGGTGTCAAGGGCCTTGGTCTAAACCAAACATGTTTCCGCCCGGTTTCGAACCGGGGACCTTTCGCGTGTAAAGCGAACGTGATAACCACTACACTACGGAAACCGCTGCCCTGATTCTTTGGGGTCCCCGGCCTCTTCACTATTTTATTTTGAGGGAACGCAATCAATTCCGAAGACTCCCCTGCATTGGTCGGGAATCTAACCCGGACGACTATACTAACGAGGAAACATTTGCCCTCCAACAGTCATCCGCCGGCCACACTTGCGTCATCAATGCAAAGTGATTGTAATTCAAATGCAAGTTGGCCCTTTCAAAATACCACGATTGCACCAACTCACCTGTAATGAATGAGGCTTTCAATGGAGACTGCAACAGGTCACTCTATTAACAGAGAATCCTGTTGGTGTCAAGGGCCTTGGTCTAAATCAAACATGTTTCCGCCCGGTTTCGAACCGGGGACCTTTCACGTGTAAAGCGAACGTGATAACCACTACACTACGGAAACCTCTGCCCTCGATCTTTGGGGTCTCCGGCCTCTTCACTATTTTCTTTTGAGGGAACGCAATCAATTCCGAAGACTCTCCTGCATTGGTCGGGAATCTAACCCGGACGACTATACTAACGAGGAAACATTTGCCCTCCAACAGTCATCCGCCGGCCACACTTGCGTCATCAATGCAAAGTGATTGTAATTCAAATGCAAGTTGGCCCTTTCAAAACACCACGATTGCACCAACTCAGCTGTAATGAATGAGGTTTTCAATGGAGACTGCAACAGGTCACTCTATTAACAGAGAATCCTGTTGGTGTCAAGGGCCTTGGTCTAAATCAAACATGTTTCCGCCCGGTTTCGAACCGGGGACCTTTCGCGTGTAAAGCGAACGTGATAACCACTACACTAAGGAAACCGCTGCCCACGATCTTTGGGGTCTCCGGCCTCTTCACTACTTTCTTTTGAGGGAACGCAATCAATTCCGAAGACTCTCCTGCATTGGTCGGGAATCTAACCCGGACGACTATACTAACGAGGAAACATTTGCCCTCCAACAGTCATCCGCCGGCCACACTTGCGTCATCAATGCAAAGTGATTGTCATTCAAATGCAAGTTGGCCCTTTCAAAACTCCATGATTGCACCAACTCACCTGTAATGAAAGAGGCTTTCAATGGAGACTGCAAGAGGTCAGTCTATTAAAAGAGAATCCTGTTGGTGTCTAGGGCCTTGGTCTAAACCAAACATGTTTCCGCCCGGTTTCGAACCGGGGACCTTTCGCGTGTAAAGCGAACGTGATAACCACTACACTACGGAAACCGCTGCCCTGATTCTTTGGGGTCCCCGGCCTCTTCACTATTTTATTTTGAGGGAACGCAATCAATTCCGAAGACTCCCCTGCATTGGTCGGGAATCTAACCCGGACGACTATACTAACGAGGAAACATTTGCCCTCCAACAGTCATCCGCCGGCCACACTTGCGTCATCAATGCAAAGTGATTGTAATTCAAATGCAAGTTGGCCCTTTCAAAACACCACGATTGCACCAACTCACCTGTAATGAATGAGGCTTTCAATGGAGACTGCAACAGGTCACTCTATTAACAGAGAATCCTGTTGGTGTCAAGGGCCTTGATCTAAATCAAACATGTTTCCGCCCCGGTTTCGAACCGGGGACCTTTCTCGTGTAAAGCGAACGTGATAACCACTACACTACGGAAACCGCTGCCCTGGTTCTTTGGGGTCCCCGGCCTCTTCACTATTTTCTTTTGAGGGAACGCAATCAATTCCGAAGACTCTCCTGCATTGGTCGGGAATCTAACCCGGACCACTATACTAACGAAGAAACATTTGCCCTCCAACAGTCATCCGCCGGCCACACTTGCGTCATCAATGCAAAGTGATTGTCATTAAAATGCAAGTTGGCCCTTTCAAAACACCACGATTGCACCAACTCACCTGTAATGAATGAGGCTTTCAATGGAGACTGCAACAGGTCACTCTATTAACAGAGAATCCTGTTGGTGTCAAGGGCCTTGATCTAAATCAAACATGTTTCCGCCCGGTTTCGAACCGGGGACCTTTCGCGTGTAAAGCGAACGTGATAACCACTACACTACGAAAACCGCTGCCCTGGTTCTTTGGGGTCCCCGGCCTCTTCACTATTTTCTTTTGAGGGAACGCAATCAATTCCGAAGACTCTCCTGCATTGGTCGGGAATCTAACCCGGACCACTATACTAACGAGGAAACATTTGCCCTCCAACAGTCATCCGCCGGCCACACTTGCGTCATCAATGCAAAGTGATTGTAATTCAAATGCAAGTTGGCCCTTTCAAAACACCACGATTGCACCAACTCACCTGTAATGAATGAGGCTTTCAATGGAGACTGCAACAGGTCACTCTATTAACAGAGAATCCTGTTGGTGTCAAGGGCCTTGATCTAAATCAAACATGTTTCCGCCCGGTTTCGAACCGGGGACCTTTCGCGTGTAAAGCGAACGTGATAACCACTACACTACGGAAACCGCTGCCCTGGTTCTTTGGGGTCCCCGGCCTCTTCACTATTTTCTTTTGAGGGAACGCAATCAATTCCGAAGACTCTCCTGCATTGGTCGGGAATCTAACCCGGACCACTATACTAACGAGGAAACATTTGCCCTCCAACAGTCATCCGCCGGCCACACTTGCGTCATCAATGCAAAGTGATTGTCATTAAAATGCAAGTTGGCCCTTTCAAAACTACATGATTGCACCAACTCACCTGTAATGCAAGAGGCTTTCAATGGAGACTGCAACAGATCACTATATTAACAGAGAATCCTGTTGGTGTCTAGGGCCTTGGTCTAAACCAAACATGTTTCCGCCCTGTTTCGAACCGGGGACCTTTCGCGTGTAAAGCGAACGTGATAACCACTACACTACGGAAACCGCTGCCCTGGTTCTTTGGGGTCCCCGGCCTCTTCACTATTTTATTTTGAGGGAACGCAATCAATTCCGAAGACTCCCCTGCATTGGTCGGGAATCTAACCCGGACGACTATAATAACGAGGAAACATTTGCCCTCCAACAGTCATCCGCCGGCCACACTTGCGTCATCAATGCAAAGTGATTGTAATTCAAATGCAAGTTGGCCCTTTCAAAACACCACGATTGCACCAACTCACCTGTAATGAATGAGGCTTTCAATGGAGACTGCAACAGGTCACTCTATTAACAGAGAATCCTGTTGGTGTCAAGGGCCTTGGTCTAAATCAAACATGTTTCCGCCCGGTTTCGAACGGGGGACCTTTCGCGTGTAAAGCGAACGTGATAACCACTACACTACGGAAACCGCTGCCCTCGATCTTTGGGGTCTCCGGCCTCTTCACTATTTTCTTTTGAGGGAACGCAATCAATTCCGAAGACTCTCCTGCATTGGTCGGGAATCTAACCCGGACGACTATACTAACGAGGAAACATTTGCCCTCCAACAGTCATCCGCCGGCCACACTTGCGTCATCAATGCAAAGTGATTGTCATTAAAATGCAAGTTGGCCCTTTCAAAACTACATGATTGCACCAACTCACCTGTAATGCAAGAGGCTTTCAATGGAGACTGCAACAGATCACTATATTAACAGAGAATCCTGTTGGTGTCTAGGGCCTTGGTCTAAACCAAACATGTTTCCGCCCTGTTTCGAACCGGGGACCTTTCGCGTGTAAAGCGAACGTGATAACCACTACACTACGGAAACCGCTGCCCTGGTTCTTTGGGGTCCCCGGCCTCTTCACTATTTTATTTTGAGGGAACGCAATCAATTCCGAAGACTCCCCTGCATTGGTCGGGAATCTAACCCGGACGACTATAATAACGAGGAAACATTTGCCCTCCAACAGTCATCCGCCGGCCACACTTGCGTCATCAATGCAAAGTGATTGTAATTCAAATGCAAGTTGGCCCTTTCAAAACACCACGATTGCACCAACTCACCTGTAATGAATGAGGCTTTCAATGGAGACTGCAACAGGTCACTCTATTAACAGAGAATCCTGTTGGTGTCAAGGGCCTTGGTCTAAATCAAACATGTTTCCGCCCGGTTTCGAACGGGGGACCTTTCACGTGTAAAGCGAACGTGATAACCACTACACTACGGAAACCGCTGCCCTCGATCTTTGGGGTCTCCGGCCTCTTCACTATTTTCTTTTGAGGGAACGCAATCAATTCCGAAGACTCTCCTGCATTGGTCGGGAATCTAACCCGGACGACTATACTAACGAGGAAACATTTGCCCTCCAACAGTCATCCGCCGGCCACACTTGCGTCATCAATGCAAAGTGATTGTCATTCAAATGCAAGTTGGCCCTTTCAAAACTCCATGATTGCACCAACTCACCTGTAATGAAAGAGGCTTTCAATGGAGACTGCAAGAGGTCAGTCTATTAAAAGAGAATCCTGTTGGTGTCTAGGGCCTTGGTCTAAACCAAAGATGTTTCTGCCCGGTTTCGAACCGGGGACCTTTCGCGTGTAAAGGGAACGTGATAACCACTACACTACGGAAACCGCTGCCCTGGTTCTTTGGGGTCCCCGGCCTCTTCACTATTTTCTTTTGAGGGAACGCAATCAATTCCGAAGACTCTCCTGCATTGGTCGGGAATCTAACCCGGACGACTATACTAACGAGGAAACATTTGCCCTCCAACAGTCATCCGCCGGCCACACTTGCGTCATCAATGCAAAGTGATTGTCATTCAAATGCAAGTTGGCCCTTTCAAAACTCCATGATTGCACCAACTCACCTGTAATGAAAGAGGCTTTCAATGGAGACTGCAAGAGGTCAGTCTATTAAAAGAGAATCCTGTTGGTGTCTAGGGCCTTGGTCTAAACCAAAGATGTTTCCGCACGGTTTCGAACCGGGGACCTTTCGCGTGTAAAGCGAACGTGATAACCACTACACTACGGAAACCACTGCCCTGATTCTTTGGGGTCCCCGGCCTCTTCACTATTTTATTTTGAGGGAACGCAATCAATTCCGAAGACTCCCCTGCATTGGTCGGGAATCTAACCCGGATGACTATACTAACGAGGAAACATTTGCCCTCCAACAGTCATCCGCCGGACACACTTGCGTCATCAATGCAAAGTGATTGTAATTCAAATGCAAGTTGGCCCTTTCAAAACACCACGATTGCACCAACTCAGCTGTAATGAATGAGGTTTTCAATGGAGACTGCAACAGGTCACTCTATTAACAGAGAATCCTGTTGGTGTCAAGGGCCTTGGTCTAAATCAAACATGTTTCCGCCCGGTTTCGAACCGGGGACCTTTCGCGTGTAAAGCGAACGTGATAACCACTACACTACGGAAACCGCTGCCCTCGATCTTTGGGGTCTCCGGCCTCTTCACTACTTTCTTTTGAGGGAACGCAATCAATTCCGAAGACTCTCCTGCATTGGTCGGGAATCTAACCCGGACGACTATACTAACGAGGAAACATTTGCCCTCCAACAGTCATCCGCCGGCCACACTTGCGTCATCAATGCAAAGTGATTGTCATTCAAATGCAAGTTGGCCCTTTCAAAACTCCATGATTGCACCAACTCACCTGTAATGAAAGAGGCTTTCAATGGAGACTGCAAGAGGTCAGTCTATTAAAAGAGAATCCTGTTGGTGTCTAGGGCCTTGGTCTAAACCAAACATGTTTCCGCCCGGTTTCGAACCGGGGACCTTTCGCGTGTAAAGCGAACGTGATAACCACTACACTACGGAAACCGCTGCCCTGATTCTTTGGGGTCCCCGGCCTCTTCACTATTTTATTTTGAGGGAACGCAATCAATTCCGAAGACTCCCCTGCATTGGTCGGGAATCTAACCCGGACGACTATACTAACGAGGAAACATTTGCCCTCCAACAGTCATCCGCCGGCCACACTTGCGTCATCAATGCAAAGTGATTGTAATTCAAATGCAAGTTGGCCCTTTCAAAACACCACGATTGCACCAACTCACCTGTAATGAATGAGGCTTTCAATGGAGACTGCAACAGGTCACTCTATTAACAGAGAATCCTGTTGGTGTCAAGGGCCTTGATCTAAATCAAACATGTTTCCGCCCGGTTTCGAAACGGGGACCTTTCTCGTGTAAAGCGAACGTGATAACCACTACACTACGGAAACCGCTGCCCTGATTCTTTGGGGTCCCCGGCCTCTTCACTATTTTATTTTGAGGGAACGCAATCAATTCCGAAGACTCCCCTGCATTGGTCGGGAATCTAACCCGGACGACTATAATAACGAGGAAACATTTGCCCTCCAACAGTCATCCGCCGGCCACACTTGCGTCATCAATGCAAAGTGAATGTAACTCAAATGCATGTTGGCCCTTTCAAAACACCACGATTGCAAGCGAACGTGATAACCACTACACTACGGAAACCGCTGCCCTGGTTCTTTGGGGTCCCCGGCCTCTTCACTATTTTATTTTGAGGGAACGCAATCAATTCCGAAGACTCCCCCGCATTGGTCGGGAATCTAACCCGGACGACTATAATAACGAGGAAACATTTGCCCTCCAACAGTCATCCGCCGGCCACACTTGCGTCATCAATGCAAAGTGATTGTAATTCAAATGCAAGTTGGCCCTTTCAAAACACCACGATTGCACCAACTCACCTGTAATGAATGAGGCTTTCAATGGAGACTGCAACAGGTCACTCTATTAACAGAGAATCCTGTTGGTGTCAAGGGCCTTGGTCTAAATCAAACATGTTTCCGCCCGGTTTCGAACCGGGGACCTTTCGCGTGTAAAGCGAACGTGATAACCACTACACTACGGAAACCGCTGCCCTCGATCTTTGGGGTCTCCGGCCTCTTCACTATTTTCTTTTGAGGGAACGCAATCAATTCCGAAGACTCTCCTGCATTGGTCGGGAATCTAACCCGGACGACTATACTAACGAGGAAACATTTGCCCTCCAACAGTCATCCGCCGGCCACACTTGCGTCATCAATGCAAAGTGATTGTCATTCAAATGCAAGTTGGCCCTTTCAAAACTCCATGATTGCACCAACTCACCTGTAATGAAAGAGGCTTTCAATGGAGACTGCAAGAGGTCAGTCTATTAAAAGAGAATCCTGTTGGTGTCTAGGGCCTTGGTCTAAACCAAAGATGTTTCCGCCCGGTTTCGAACCGGGGACCTTTCGCGTGTAAAGCGAACGTGATAACCACTACACTACGGAAACCGCTGCCCTGATTCTTTGGGGTCCCCGGCCTCTTCACTATTTTATTTTGAGGGAACGCAATCAATTCCGAAGACTCCCCTGCATTGGTCGGGAATCTAACCCGGACGACTATACTAACGAGGAAACATTTGCCCTCCAACAGTCATCCGCCGGCCACACTTGCGTCATCAATGCAAAGTGATTGTAATTCAAATGCAAGTTGGCCCTTTCAAAACACCACGATTGCACCAACTCAGCTGTAATGAATGAGGTTTTCAATGGAGACTGCAACAGGTCACTCTATTAACAGAGAATCCTGTTGGTGTCAAGGGCCTTGGTCTAAATCAAACATGTTTCCGCCCGGTTTCGAACCGGGGACCTTTCGCGTGTAAAGCGAACGTGATAACCACTACACTACGGAAACCGCTGCCCTCGATCTTTGGGGTCTCCGGCCTCTTCACTACTTTCTTTTGAGGGAACGCAATCAATTCCGAAGACTCTCCTGCATTGGTCGGGAATCTAACCCGGACGACTATACTAACGAGGAAACATTTGCCCTCCAACAGTCATCCGCCGGCCACACTTGCGTCATCAATGCAAAGTGATTGTCATTCAAATGCAAGTTGGCCCTTTCAAAACTCCATGATTGCACCAACTCACCTGTAATGAAAGAGGCTTTCAATGGAGACTGCAAGAGGTCAGTCTATTAAAAGAGAATCCTGTTGGTGTCTAGGGCCTTGGTCTAAACCAAACATGTTTCCGCCCGGTTTCGAACCGGGGACCTTTCGCGTGTAAAGCGAACGTGATAACCACTACACTACGGAAACCGCTGCCCTGATTCTTTGGGGTCCCCGGCCTCTTCACTATTTTATTTTGAGGGAACGCAATCAATTCCGAAGACTCCCCTGCATTGGTCGGGAATCTAACCCGGACGACTATACTAACGAGGAAACATTTGCCCTCCAACAGTCATCCGCCGGCCACACTTGCGTCATCAATGCAAAGTGATTGTAATTCAAATGCAAGTTGGCCCTTTCAAAACACCACGATTGCACCAACTCACCTGTAATGAATGAGGCTTTCAATGGAGACTGCAACAGGTCACTCTATTAACAGAGAATCCTGTTGGTGTCAAGGGCCTTGATCTAAATCAAACATGTTTCCGCCCGGTTTCGAAACGGGGACCTTTCTCGTGTAAAGCGAACGTGATAACCACTACACTACGGAAACCGCTGCCCTGATTCTTTGGGGTCCCCGGCCTCTTCACTATTTTATTTTGAGGGAACGCAATCAATTCCGAAGACTCCCCTGCATTGGTCGGGAATCTAACCCGGACGACTATAATAACGAGGAAACATTTGCCCTCCAACAGTCATCCGCCGGCCACACTTGCGTCATCAATGCAAAGTGAATGTAACTCAAATGCATGTTGGCCCTTTCAAAACACCACGATTGCAAGCGAACGTGATAACCACTACACTACGGAAACCGCTGCCCTGGTTCTTTGGGGTCCCCGGCCTCTTCACTATTTTATTTTGAGGGAACGCAATCAATTCCGAAGACTCCCCCGCATTGGTCGGGAATCTAACCCGGACGACTATAATAACGAGGAAACATTTGCCCTCCAACAGTCATCCGCCGGCCACACTTGCGTCATCAATGCAAAGTGATTGTAATTCAAATGCAAGTTGGCCCTTTCAAAACACCACGATTGCACCAACTCACCTGTAATGAATGAGGCTTTCAATGGAGACTGCAACAGGTCACTCTATTAACAGAGAATCCTGTTGGTGTCAAGGGCCTTGGTCTAAATCAAACATGTTTCCGCCCGGTTTCGAACCGGGGACCTTTCGCGTGTAAAGCGAACGTGATAACCACTACACTACGGAAACCGCTGCCCTCGATCTTTGGGGTCTCCGGCCTCTTCACTATTTTCTTTTGAGGGAACGCAATCAATTCCGAAGACTCTCCTGCATTGGTCGGGAATCTAACCCGGACGACTATACTAACGAGGAAACATTTGCCCTCCAACAGTCATCCGCCGGCCACACTTGCGTCATCAATGCAAAGTGATTGTCATTCAAATGCAAGTTGGCCCTTTCAAAACTCCATGATTGCACCAACTCACCTGTAATGAAAGAGGCTTTCAATGGAGACTGCAAGAGGTCAGTCTATTAAAAGAGAATCCTGTTGGTGTCTAGGGCCTTGGTCTAAACCAAAGATGTTTCCGCCCGGTTTCGAACCGGGGACCTTTCGCGTGTAAAGCGAACGTGATAACCACTACACTACGGAAACCGCTGCCCTGATTCTTTGGGGTCCCCGGCCTCTTCACTATTTTATTTTGAGGGAACGCAATCAATTCCGAAGACTCCCCTGCATTGGTCGGGAATCTAACCCGGACGACTATACTAACGAGGAAACATTTGCCCTCCAACAGTCATCCGCCGGCCACACTTGCGTCATCAATGCAAAGTGATTGTAATTCAAATGCAAGTTGGCCCTTTCAAAACACCACGATTGCACCAACTCACCTGTAATGAATGAGGCTTTCAATGGAGACTGCAACAGGTCACTCTATTAACAGAGAATCCTGTTGGTGTCAAGGGCCTTGATCTAAATCAAACATGTTTCCGCCCGGTTTCGAACCGGGGAACTTTCGCGTGTAAAGCGAACGTGATAACCACTACACTACGGAAACCGCTGCCCTGGTTCTTTGGGGTCCCCGGCCTCTTCACTATTTTCTTTTGAGGGAACGCAATCAATTCCGAAGACTCTCCTGCATTGGTCGGGAATCTAACCCGGACCACTATACTAACGAGGAAACATTTGCCCTCCAACAGTCATCCGCCGGCCACACTTGCGTCATCAATGCAAAGTGATTGTCATTAAAATGCAAGTTGGCCCTTTCAAAACACCACGATTGCACCAACTCACCTGTAATGAATGAGGCTTTCAATGGAGACTGCAACAGGTCACTCTATTAACAGAGAATCCTGTTGGTGTCAAGGGCCTTGATCTAAATCAAACATGTTTCCGCCCGGTTTCGAACCGGGGACCTTTCGCGTGTAAAGCGAACGTGATAACCACTACACTACGGAAACCGCTGCCCTGGTTCTTTGGGGTCCCCGGCCTCTTCACTATTTTCTTTTGAGGGAACGCAAACAATTCCGAAGACTCTCCTGCATTGGTCGGGAATCTAACCCGGATGACTATACTAACGAGGAAACATTTGCCCTCCAACAGTCATCCGCCGGACACACTTGCGTCATCAATGCAAAGTGATTGTAATTCAAATGCAAGTTGGCCCTTTCAAAACACCACGATTGCACCAACTCAGCTGTAATGAATGAGGTTTTCAATGGAGACTGCAACAGGTCACTCTATTAACAGAGAATCCTGTTGGTGTCAAGGGCCTTGGTCTAAATCAAACATGTTTCCGCCCGGTTTCGAACCGGGGACCTTTCGCGTGTAAAGCGAACGTGATAACCACTACACTACGGAAACCGCTGCCCTCGATCTTTGGGGTCTCCGGCCTCTTCACTACTTTCTTTTGAGGGAACGCAATCAATTCCGAAGACTCTCCTGCATTGGTCGGGAATCTAACCCGGACGACTATACTAACGAGGAAACATTTGCCCTCCAACAGTCATCCGCCGGCCACACTTGCGTCATCAATGCAAAGTGATTGTCATTCAAATGCAAGTTGGCCCTTTCAAAACTCCATGATTGCACCAACTCACCTGTAATGAAAGAGGCTTTCAATGGAGACTGCAAGAGGTCAGTCTATTAAAAGAGAATCCTGTTGGTGTCTAGGGCCTTGGTCTAAACCAAACATGTTTCCGCCCGGTTTCGAACCGGGGACCTTTCGCGTGTAAAGCGAACGTGATAACCACTACACTACGGAAACCGCTGCCCTGATTCTTTGGGGTCCCCGGCCTCTTCACTATTTTATTTTGAGGGAACGCAATCAATTCCGAAGACTCCCCTGCATTGGTCGGGAATCTAACCCGGACGACTATACTAACGAGGAAACATTTGCCCTCCAACAGTCATCCGCCGGCCACACTTGCGTCATCAATGCAAAGTGATTGTAATTCAAATGCAAGTTGGCCCTTTCAAAACACCACGATTGCACCAACTCACCTGTAATGAATGAGGCTTTCAATGGAGACTGCAACAGGTCACTCTATTAACAGAGAATCCTGTTGGTGTCAAGGGCCTTGATCTAAATCAAACATGTTTCCGCCCGGTTTCGAAACGGGGACCTTTCTCGTGTAAAGCGAACGTGATAACCACTACACTACGGAAACCGCTGCCCTGATTCTTTGGGGTCCCCGGCCTCTTCACTATTTTATTTTGAGGGAACGCAATCAATTCCGAAGACTCCCCTGCATTGGTCGGGAATCTAACCCGGACGACTATAATAACGAGGAAACATTTGCCCTCCAACAGTCATCCGCCGGCCACACTTGCGTCATCAATGCAAAGTGAATGTAACTCAAATGCATGTTGGCCCTTTCAAAACACCACGATTGCAAGCGAACGTGATAACCACTACACTACGGAAACCGCTGCCCTGGTTCTTTGGGGTCCCCGGCCTCTTCACTATTTTATTTTGAGGGAACGCAATCAATTCCGAAGACTCCCCCGCATTGGTCGGGAATCTAACCCGGACGACTATAATAACGAGGAAACATTTGCCCTCCAACAGTCATCCGCCGGCCACACTTGCGTCATCAATGCAAAGTGATTGTAATTCAAATGCAAGTTGGCCCTTTCAAAACACCACGATTGCACCAACTCACCTGTAATGAATGAGGCTTTCAATGGAGACTGCAACAGGTCACTCTATTAACAGAGAATCCTGTTGGTGTCAAGGGCCTTGGTCTAAATCAAACATGTTTCCGCCCGGTTTCGAACCGGGGACCTTTCGCGTGTAAAGCGAACGTGATAACCACTACACTACGGAAACCGCTGCCCTCGATCTTTGGGGTCTCCGGCCTCTTCACTATTTTCTTTTGAGGGAACGCAATCAATTCCGAAGACTCTCCTGCATTGGTCGGGAATCTAACCCGGACGACTATACTAACGAGGAAACATTTGCCCTCCAACAGTCATCCGCCGGCCACACTTGCGTCATCAATGCAAAGTGATTGTCATTCAAATGCAAGTTGGCCCTTTCAAAACTCCATGATTGCACCAACTCACCTGTAATGAAAGAGGCTTTCAATGGAGACTGCAAGAGGTCAGTCTATTAAAAGAGAATCCTGTTGGTGTCTAGGGCCTTGGTCTAAACCAAAGATGTTTCCGCCCGGTTTCGAACCGGGGACCTTTCGCGTGTAAAGCGAACGTGATAACCACTACACTACGGAAACCGCTGCCCTGATTCTTTGGGGTCCCCGGCCTCTTCACTATTTTATTTTGAGGGAACGCAATCAATTCCGAAGACTCCCCTGCATTGGTCGGGAATCTAACCCGGACGACTATACTAACGAGGAAACATTTGCCCTCCAACAGTCATCCGCCGGCCACACTTGCGTCATCAATGCAAAGTGATTGTAATTCAAATGCAAGTTGGCCCTTTCAAAACACCACGATTGCACCAACTCACCTGTAATGAATGAGGCTTTCAATGGAGACTGCAACAGGTCACTCTATTAACAGAGAATCCTGTTGGTGTCAAGGGCCTTGATCTAAATCAAACATGTTTCCGCCCGGTTTCGAACCGGGGAACTTTCGCGTGTAAAGCGAACGTGATAACCACTACACTACGGAAACCGCTGCCCTGGTTCTTTGGGGTCCCCGGCCTCTTCACTATTTTCTTTTGAGGGAACGCAATCAATTCCGAAGACTCTCCTGCATTGGTCGGGAATCTAACCCGGACCACTATACTAACGAGGAAACATTTGCCCTCCAACAGTCATCCGCCGGCCACACTTGCGTCATCAATGCAAAGTGATTGTCATTAAAATGCAAGTTGGCCCTTTCAAAACACCACGATTGCACCAACTCACCTGTAATGAATGAGGCTTTCAATGGAGACTGCAACAGGTCACTCTATTAACAGAGAATCCTGTTGGTGTCAAGGGCCTTGATCTAAATCAAACATGTTTCCGCCCGGTTTCGAACCGGGGACCTTTCGCGTGTAAAGCGAACGTGATAACCACTACACTACGGAAACCGCTGCCCTGGTTCTTTGGGGTCCCCGGCCTCTTCACTATTTTCTTTTGAGGGAACGCAAACAATTCCGAAGACTCTCCTGCATTGGTCGGGAATCTAACCCGGACCACTATACTAACGAGGAAACATTTGCCCTCCAACAGTCATCCGCCGGCCACACTTGCGTCATCAATGCAAAGTGATTGTCATTAAAATGCAAGTTGGCCCTTTCAAAACACCACGATTGCACCAACTCACCTGTAATGAATGAGGCTTTCAATGGAGACTGCAACAGGTCACTCTATTAACAGAGAATCCTGTTGGTGTCAAGGGCCTTGATCTAAATCAAACATGTTTCCGCCCGGTTTCGAACCGGGGAACTTTCGCGTGTAAAGCGAACGTGATAACCACTACACTACGGAAACCGCTGCCCTGGTTCTTTGGGGTCCCCGGCCTCTTCACTATTTTCTTTTGAGGGAACGCAATCAATTCCGAAGACTCTCCTGCATTGGTCGGGAATCTAACCCGGACCACTATACTAACGAGGAAACATTTGCCCTCCAACAGTCATCCGCCGGCCACACTTGCGTCATCAATGCAAAGTGATTGTCATTCAAATGCAAGTTGGCCCTTTCAAAACTCCACGATTGCACCAACTCACCTGTAATGGATGAGGCTTTCAATGGAGACTGCAACAGGTCACTCTATTAACAGAGAATCCTGTTGGTGTCAAGGGCCTTGGTCTAAACCAAACATGTTTCCGCCCGGTTTCGAACCGGGGACCTTTCGCGTGTAAAGCGAACGTGATAACCACTACACTACGGAAACCGCTGCCCTGATTCTTTGGGGTCCCCGGCCTCTTCACTATTTTATTTTGAGGGAACGCAATCAATTCCGAAGACTCCCCTGCATTGGTCGGGAATCTAACCCGGACGACTATACTAACGAGGAAACATTTGCCCTCCAACAGTCATCCGCCGGCCACACTTGCGTCATCAATGCAAAGTGATTGTAATTCAAATGCAAGTTGGCCCTTTCAAAATACCACGATTGCACCAACTCACCTGTAATGAATGAGGCTTTCAATGGAGACTGCAACAGGTCACTCTATTAACAGAGAATCCTGTTGGTGTCAAGGGCCTTGGTCTAAATCAAACATGTTTCCGCCCGGTTTCGAACCGGGGACCTTTCACGTGTAAAGCGAACGTGATAACCACTACACTACGGAAACCTCTGCCCTCGATCTTTGGGGTCTCCGGCCTCTTCACTATTTTCTTTTGAGGGAACGCAATCAATTCCGAAGACTCTCCTGCATTGGTCGGGAATCTAACCCGGACGACTATACTAACGAGGAAACATTTGCCCTCCAACAGTCATCCGCCGGCCACACTTGCGTCATCAATGCAAAGTGATTGTAATTCAAATGCAAGTTGGCCCTTTCAAAACACCACGATTGCACCAACTCACCTGTAATGAATGAGGCTTTCAATGGAGACTGCAACAGGTCACTCTATTAACAGAGAATCCTGTTGGTGTCAAGGGCCTTGATCTAAATCAAACATGTTTCCGCCCGGTTTCGAACCGGGGAACTTTCGCGTGTAAAGCAAACGTGATAACCACTACACTACGGAAACCGCTGCCCTGGTTCTTTGGGGTCCCCGGCCTCTTCACTATTTTCTTTTGAGGGAACGCAATCAATTCCGAAGACTCTCCTGCATTGGTCGGGAATCTAACCCGGACCACTATACTAACGAGGAAACATTTGCCCTCCAACAGTCATCCGCCGGCCACACTTGCGTCATCAATGCAAAGTGATTGTCATTAAAATGCAAGTTGGCCCTTTCAAAACACCACGATTGCACCAACTCACCTGTAATGAATGAGGCTTTCAATGGAGACTGCAACAGGTCACTCTATTAACAGAGAATCCTGTTGGTGTCAAGGGCCTTGATCTAAATCAAACATGTTTCCGCCCGGTTTCGAACCGGGGACCTTTCGCGTGTAAAGCGAACGTGATAACCACTACACTACGGAAACCGCTGCCCTGGTTCTTTGGGGTCCCCGGCCTCTTCACTATTTTCTTTTGAGGGAACGCAAACAATTCCGAAGACTCTCCTGCATTGGTCGGGAATCTAACCCGGACCACTATACTAACGAGGAAACATTTGCCCTCCAACAGTCATCCGCCGGCCACACTTGCGTCATCAATGCAAAGTGATTGTCATTAAAATGCAAGTTGGCCCTTTCAAAACTACATGATTGCACCAACTCACCTGTAATGCAAGAGGCTTTCAATGGAGACTGCAACAGATCACTATATTAACAGAGAATCCTGTTGGTGTCTAGGGCCTTGGTCTAAACCAAACATGTTTCCGCCCGGTTTCGAACCGGGGACCTTTCGCGTGTAAAGCGAACGTGATAACCACTACACTACGGAAACCGCTGCCCTGGTTCTTTGGGGTCCCCGGCCTCTTCACTATTTTCTTTTGAGGGAACGCAATCAATTCCGAAGACTCTCCTGCATTGGTCGGGAATCTAACCCGGACCACTATACTAACGAGGAAACATTTGCCCTCCAACAGTCATCCGCCGGCCACACTTGCGTCATCAATGCAAAGTGATTGTCATTAAAATGCAAGTTGGCCCTTTCAAAACACCACGATTGCACCAACTCACCTGTAATGAATGAGGCTTTCAATGGAGACTGCAACAGGTCACTCTATTAACAGAGAATCCTGTTGGTGTCAAGGGCCTTGATCTAAATCAAACATGTTTCCGCCCGGTTTCGAACCGGGGACCTTTCGCGTGTAAAGCGAACGTGATAACCACTACACTACGGAAACCGCTGCCCTGGTTCTTTGGGGTCCCCGGCCTCTTCACTATTTTCTTTTGAGGGAACGCAAACAATTCCGAAGACTCTCCTGCATTGGTCGGGAATCTAACCCGGACCACTATACTAACGAGGAAACATTTGCCCTCCAACAGTCATCCGCCGGCCACACTTGCGTCATCAATGCAAAGTGATTGTCATTAAAATGCAAGTTGGCCCTTTCAAAACTACATGATTGCACCAACTCACCTGTAATGCAAGAGGCTTTCAATGGAGACTGCAACAGATCACTATATTAACAGAGAATCCTGTTGGTGTCTAGGGCCTTGGTCTAAACCAAACATGTTTCCGCCCGGTTTCGAACCGGGGACCTTTCGCGTGTAAAGCGAACGTGATAACCACTACACTACGGAAACCGCTGCCCTGGTTCTTTGGGGTCCCCGGCCTCTTCACTATTTTATTTTGAGGGAACGCAATCAATTCCGAAGACTCCCCTGCATTGGTCGGGAATCTAACCCGGACCACTATACTAACGAGGAAACATTTGCCCTCCAACAGTCATCCGCCGGCCACACTTGCGTCATCAATGCAAAGTGATTGTCATTCAAATGCAAGTTGGCCCTTTCAAAACTCCACGATTGCACCAACTCACCTGTAATGAATGAGGCTTTCAATGGAGACTGCAACAGGTCACTCTATTAACAGAGAATCCTGTTGGTGTCAAGGGCCTTGGTCTAAACCAAACATGTTTCCGCCCGGTTTCGAACCGGGGACCTTTCGCGTGTAAAGCGAACGTGATAACCACTACACTACGGAAACCGCTGCCCTGATTCTTTGGGGTCCCCGGCCTCTTCACTATTTTATTTTGAGGGAACGCAATCAATTCCGAAGACTCCCCTGCATTGGTCGGGAATCTAACCCGGACGACTATACTAACGAGGAAACATTTGCCCTCCAACAGTCATCCGCCGGCCACACTTGCGTCATCAATGCAAAGTGATTGTAATTCAAATGCAAGTTGGCCCTTTCAAAATACCACGATTGCACCAACTCACCTGTAATGAATGAGGCTTTCAATGGAGACTGCAACAGGTCACTCTATTAACAGAGAATCCTGTTGGTGTCAAGGGCCTTGGTCTAAATCAAACATGTTTCCGCCCGGTTTCGAACCGGGGACCTTTCACGTGTAAAGCGAACGTGATAACCACTACACTACGGAAACCTCTGCCCTCGATCTTTGGGGTCTCCGGCCTCTTCACTATTTTCTTTTGAGGGAACGCAATCAATTCCGAAGACTCTCCTGCATTGGTCGGGAATCTAACCCGGACGACTATACTAACGAGGAAACATTTGCCCTCCAACAGTCATCCGCCGGCCACACTTGCGTCATCAATGCAAAGTGATTGTAATTCAAATGCAAGTTGGCCCTTTCAAAACACCACGATTGCACCAACTCACCTGTAATGAATGAGGCTTTCAATGGAGACTGCAACAGGTCACTCTATTAACAGAGAATCCTGTTGGTGTCAAGGGCCTTGATCTAAATCAAACATGTTTCCGCCCGGTTTCGAACCGGGGAACTTTCGCGTGTAAAGCGAACGTGATAACCACTACACTACGGAAACCGCTGCCCTGGTTCTTTGGGGTCCCCGGCCTCTTCACTATTTTCTTTTGAGGGAACGCAATCAATTCCGAAGACTCTCCTGCATTGGTCGGGAATCTAACCCGGACCACTATACTAACGAGGAAACATTTGCCCTCCAACAGTCATCCGCCGGCCACACTTGCGTCATCAATGCAAAGTGATTGTCATTAAAATGCAAGTTGGCCCTTTCAAAACACCACGATTGCACCAACTCACCTGTAATGAATGAGGCTTTCAATGGAGACTGCAACAGGTCACTCTATTAACAGAGAATCCTGTTGGTGTCAAGGGCCTTGATCTAAATCAAACATGTTTCCGCCCGGTTTCGAACCGGGGACCTTTCGCGTGTAAAGCGAACGTGATAACCACTACACTACGGAAACCGCTGCCCTGGTTCTTTGGGGTCCCCGGCCTCTTCACTATTTTCTTTTGAGGGAACGCAAACAATTCCGAAGACTCTCCTGCATTGGTCGGGAATCTAACCCGGACCACTATACTAACGAGGAAACATTTGCCCTCCAACAGTCATCCGCCGGCCACACTTGCGTCATCAATGCAAAGTGATTGTCATTAAAATGCAAGTTGGCCCTTTCAAAACTACATGATTGCACCAACTCACCTGTAATGCAAGAGGCTTTCAATGGAGACTGCAACAGATCACTATATTAACAGAGAATCCTGTTGGTGTCTAGGGCCTTGGTCTAAACCAAACATGTTTCCGCCCGGTTTCGAACCGGGGACCTTTCGCGTGTAAAGCGAACGTGATAACCACTACACTACGGAAACCGCTGCCCTGGTTCTTTGGGGTCCCCGGCCTCTTCACTATTTTATTTTGAGGGAACGCAATCAATTCCGAAGACTCCCCTGCATTGGTCGGGAATCTAACCCGGACCACTATACTAACGAGGAAACATTTGCCCTCCAACAGTCATTCGCCGGCCACACTTGCGTCATCAATGCAAAGTGATTGTCATTCAAATGCAAGTTGGCCCTTTCAAAACTCCACGATTGCACCAACTCACCTGTAATGAATGAGGCTTTCAATGGAGACTGCAACAGGTCACTCTATTAACAGAGAATCCTGTTGGTGTCAAGGGCCTTGGTCTAAACCAAACATGTTTCCGCCCGGTTTCGAACCGGGGACCTTTCGCATGTAAAGCGAACATGATAACCACTACACTACGGAAACCGCTGCCCTGATTCTTTGGGGTCCCCGGCCTCTTCACTATTTTATTTTTAGGGAACGCAATCAATTCCGAAGACTCCCCTGCATTGGTCGGGAATCTAACCCGGACGACTATACTAACGAGGAAACATTTGCCCTCCAACAGTCATCCGCCGGCCACACTTGCGTCATCAATGCAAAGTGATTGTAATTCAAATGCAAGTTGGCCCTTTCAAAATACCACGATTGCACCAACTCACCTGTAATGAATGAGGCTTTCAATGGAGACTGCAACAGGTCACTCTATTAACAGAGAATCCTGTTGGTGTCAAGGGCCTTGGTCTAAATCAAACATGTTTCCGCCCGGTTTCGAACCGGGGACCTTTCACGTGTAAAGCGAACGTGATAACCACTACACTACGGAAACCTCTGCCCTCGATCTTTGGGGTCTCCGGCCTCTTCACTATTTTCTTTTGAGGGAACGCAATCAATTCCGAAGACTCTCCTGCATTGGTCGGGAATCTAACCCGGACGACTATACTAACGAGGAAACATTTGCCCTCCAACAGTCATCCGCCGGCCACACTTGCGTCATCAATGCAAAGTGATTGTCATTCAAATGCAAGTTGGCCCTTTCAAAACTCCATGATTGCACCAACTCACCTGTAATGAAAGAGGCTTTCAATGGAGACTGCAAGAGGTCAGTCTATTAAAAGAGAATCCTGTTGGTGTCTAGGGCCTTGGTCTAAACCAAAGATGTTTCCGCCCGGTTTCGAACCGGGGACCTTTCGCGTGTAAAGCGAATGTGATAACCACTACACTACGGAAACCGCTGCCCTGATTCTTTGGGGTCCCCGGCCTCTTCACTATTTTATTTTGAGGGAACGCAATCAATTCCGAAGACTCCCCTGCATTGGTCGGGAATCTAACCCGGACGACTATACTAACGAGGAAACATTTGCCCTCCAACAGTCATCCGCCGGCCACACTTGCGTCATCAATGCAAAGTGATTGTAATTCAAATGCAAGTTGGCCCTTTCAAAACACCACGATTGCACCAACTCACCTGTAATGAATGAGGCTTTCAATGGAGACTGCAACAGGTCACTCTATTAACAGAGAATCCTGTTGGTGTCAAGGGCCTTGATCTAAATCAAACATGTTTCCGCCCGGTTTCGAACCGGGGACCTTTCGCGTGTAAAGCGAACGTGATAACCACTACACTACGGAAACCGCTGCCCTGGTTCTTTGGGGTCCCCGGCCTCTTCACTATTTTCTTTTGAGGGAACGCAATCAATTCCGAAGACTCTCCTGCATTGGTCGGGAATCTAACCCGGACCACTATACTAACGAGGAAACATTTGCCCTCCAACAGTCATCCGCCGGCCACACTTGCGTCATCAATGCAAAGTGATTGTCATTAAAATGCAAGTTGGCCCTTTCAAAACACCACGATTGCACCAACTCACCTGTAATGAATGAGGCTTTCAATGGAGACTGCAACAGGTCACTCTATTAACAGAGAATCCTGTTGGTGTCAAGGGCCTTGATCTAAATCAAACATGTTTCCGCCCGGTTTCGAACCGGGGACCTTTCGCGTGTAAAGCGAACGTGATAACCACTACACTACGGAAACCGCTGCCCTGGTTCTTTGGGGTCCCCGGCCTCTTCACTATTTTCTTTTGAGGGAACGCAAACAATTCCGAAGACTCTCCTGCATTGGTCGGGAATCTAACCCGGACCACTATACTAACGAGGAAACATTTGCCCTCCAACAGTCATCCGCCGGCCACACTTGCGTCATCAATGCAAAGTGATTGTCATTAAAATGCAAGTTGGCCCTTTCAAAACTACATGATTGCACCAACTCACCTGTAATGCAAGAGGCTTTCAATGGAGACTGCAACAGATCACTATATTAACAGAGAATCCTGTTGGTGTCTAGGGCCTTGGTCTAAAGCAAACATGTTTCCGCCCGGTTTCGAACCGGGGACCTTTCGCGTGTAAAGCGAACGTGATAACCACTACACTACGGAAACCGCTGCCCTGGTTCTTTGGGGTCCCCGGCCTCTTCACTATTTTATTTTGAGGGAACGCAATCAATTCCGAAGACTCCCCTGCATTGGTCGGGAATCTAACCCGGACCACTATACTAACGAGGAAACATTTGCCCTCCAACAGTCATCCGCCGGCCACACTTGCGTCATCAATGCAAAGTGATTGTAATTCAAATGCAAGTTGGCCCTTTCAAAATACCACGATTGCACCAACTCACCTGTAATGAATGAGGCTTTCAATGGAGACTGCAACAGGTCACTCTATTAACAGAGAATCCTGTTGGTGTCAAGGGCCTTGGTCTAAATCAAACATGTTTCCGCCCGGTTTCGAACCGGGGACCTTTCACGTGTAAAGCGAACGTGATAACCACTACACTACGGAAACCTCTGCCCTCGATCTTTGGGGTCTCCGGCCTCTTCACTATTTTCTTTTGAGGGAACGCAATCAATTCCGAAGACTCTCCTGCATTGGTCGGGAATCTAACCCGGACGACTATACTAACGAGGAAACATTTGCCCTCCAACAGTCATCCGCCGGCCACACTTGCGTCATCAATGCAAAGTGATTGTAATTCAAATGCAAGTTGGCCCTTTCAAAACACCACGATTGCACCAACTCAGCTGTAATGAATGAGGTTTTCAATGGAGACTGCAACAGGTCACTCTATTAACAGAGAATCCTGTTGGTGTCAAGGGCCTTGGTCTAAATCAAACATGTTTCCGCCCGGTTTCGAACCGGGGACCTTTCGCGTGTAAAGCGAACGTGATAACCACTACACTACGGAAACCGCTGCCCTCGATCTTTGGGGTCTCCGGCCTCTTCACTATTTTCTTTTGAGGGAACGCAATCAATTCCGAAGACTCTCCTGCATTGGTCGGGAATCTAACCCGGACGACTATACTAACGAGGAAACATTTGCCCTCCAACAGTCATCCGCCGGCCACACTTGCGTCATCAATGCAAAGTGATTGTCATTCAAATGCAAGTTGGCCCTTTCAAAACTCCATGATTGCACCAACTCACCTGTAATGAAAGAGGCTTTCAATGGAGACTGCAAGAGGTCAGTCTATTAAAAGAGAATCCTGTTGGTGTCTAGGGCCTTGGTCTAAACCAAACATGTTTCCGCCCGGTTTCGAACCGGGGACCTTTCGCGTGTAAAGCGAACGTGATAACCACTACACTACGGAAACCGCTGCCCTGATTCTTTGGGGTCCCCGGCCTCTTCACTATTTTATTTTGAGGGAACGCAATCAATTCCGAAGACTCCCCTGCATTGGTCGGGAATCTAACCCGGACGACTATACTAACGAGGAAACATTTGCCCTCCAACAGTCATCCGCCGGCCACACTTGCGTCATCAATGCAAAGTGATTGTAATTCAAATGCAAGTTGGCCCTTTCAAAACACCACGATTGCACCAACTCACCTGTAATGAATGAGGCTTTCAATGGAGACTGCAACAGGTCACTCTATTAACAGAGAATCCTGTTGGTGTCAAGGGCCTTGATCTAAATCAAACATGTTTCCGCCCGGTTTCGAACCGGGGACCTTTCGCGTGTAAAGCGAACGTGATAACCACTACACTACGGAAACCGCTGCCCTGGTTCTTTGGGGTCCCCGGCCTCTTCACTATTTTCTTTTGAGGGAACGCAATCAATTCCGAAGACTCTCCTGCATTGGTCGGGAATCTAACCCGGACCACTATACTAACGAGGAAACATTTGCCCTCCAACAGTCATCCGCCGGCCACACTTGCGTCATCAATGCAAAGTGATTGTCATTAAAATGCAAGTTGGCCCTTTCAAAACACCACGATTGCACCAACTCACCTGTAATGAATGAGGCTTTCAATGGAGACTGCAACAGGTCACTCTATTAACAGAGAAT
Source organism: Protomyctophum parallelum (assembly GCF_964188405.1). Classification (NCBI taxonomy): domain Eukaryota; kingdom Metazoa; phylum Chordata; class Actinopteri; order Myctophiformes; family Myctophidae; genus Protomyctophum; species Protomyctophum parallelum. Next base: position 46,617,747 of record NC_139702.1, read on the forward strand.
CCTGTTGGTGTCAAGGGCCTTGATCTAAATCAAACATGTTTCCGCCCGGTTTCGAACCGGGGACCTTTCGCGTGTAAAGCGAACGTGATAACCACTACACTACGGAAACCGCTGCCCTGGTTCTTTGGGGTCCCCGGTCTCTTCACTATTTTCTTTTGAGGAACGCAAACAATTCCGAAGACTCTCCTGCATTGGTCGGGAATCTAACCCGGACCACTATACTAACGAGGAAACATTTGCCCTCCAACAGTCATCCGCCGGCCACACTTGCGTCATCAATGCAAAGTGATTGTCATTAAAATGCAAGTTGGCCCTTTCAAAACTACATGATTGCACCAACTCACCTGTAATGCAAGAGGCTTTCAATGGAGACTGCAACAGATCACTATATTAACAGAGAATCCTGTTGGTGTCTAGGGCCTTGGTCTAAAGCAAACATGTTTCCGCCCGGTTTCGAACCGGGGACCTTTCGCGTGTAAAGCGAACGTGATAACCACTACACTACGGAAACCGCTGCCCTGGTTCTTTGGGGTCCCCGGCCTCTTCACTATTTTATTTTGAGGGAACGCAATCAATTCCGAAGACTCCCCTGCATTGGTCGGGAATCTAACCCGGACCACTATACTAACGAGGAAACATTTGCCCTCCAACAGTCATCCGCCGGCCACACTTGCGTCATCAATGCAAAGTGATTGTCATTCAAATGCAAGTTGGCCCTTTCAAAACTCCACGATTGCACCAACTCACCTGTAATGAATGAGGCTTTCAATGGAGACTGCAACAGGTCACTCTATTAACAGAGAATCCTGTTGGTGTCAAGGGCCTTGGTCTGAACCAAACATGTTTCCGCCCGGTTTCGAACCGGGGACCTTTCGCGTGTAAAGCGAACGTGATAACCACTACACTACGGAAACCGCTGCCCTGATTCTTTGGGGTCCCCGGCCTCTTCACTATTTTATTTTGAGGGAACGCAATCAATTCCGAAGACTCCCCTGCATTGGTCGGGAATCTAACCCGGACGACTATACTAACGAGGAAACATTTGCCCTCCAACAGTCATCCGCCGGCCACACTTGCGTCATCAATGCAAAGTGATTGTAATTCAAATGCAAGTTGGCCCTTTCAAAATACCACGATTGCACCAACTCACCTGTAATGAATGAGGCTTTCAATGGAGACTGCAACAGGTCACTCTATTAACAGAGAATCCTGTTGGTGTCAAGGGCCTTGGTCTAAATCAAACATGTTTCCGCCCGGTTTCGAACCGGGGACCTTTCACGTGTAAAGCGAACGTGATAACCACTACACTACGGAAACCTCTGCCCTCGATCTTTGGGGTCTCCGGCCTCTTCACTATTTTCTTTTGAGGGAACGCAATCAATTCCGAAGTCTCTCCTGCATTGGTCGGGAATCTAACCCGGACGACTATACTAACGAGGAAACATTTGCCCTCCAACAGTCATCCGCCGGCCACACTTGCGTCATCAATGCAAAGTGATTGTAATTCAAATGCAAGTTGGCCCTTTCAAAACACCACGATTGCACCAACTCAGCTGTAATGAATGAGGTTTTCAATGGAGACTGCAACAGGTCACTCTATTAACAGAGAATCCTGTTGGTGTCAAGGGCCTTGGTCTAAATCAAACATGTTTCCGCCCGGTTTCGAACCGGGGACCTTTCGCGTGTAAAGCGAACGTGATAACCACTACACTACGGAAACCGCTGCCCTGATTCTTTGGGGTCCCCGGCCTCTTCACTATTTTATTTTGAGGGAACGCAATCAATTCCGAAGACTCCCCTGCATTGGTCGGGAATCTAACCCGGACGACTATACTAACGAGGAAACATTTGCCCTCCAACAGTCATCCGCCGGCCACACTTGCGTCATCAATGCAAAGTGATTGTAATTCAAATGCAAGTTGGCCCTTTCAAAACACCACGATTGCACCAACTCACCTGTAATGAATGAGGCTTTCAATGGAGACTGCAACAGGTCACTCTATTAACAGAGAATCCTGTTGGTGTCAAGGGCCTTGATCTAAATCAAACATGTTTCCGCCCGGTTTCGAACCGGGGACCTTTCGCGTGTAAAGCGAACGTGATAACCACTACTCTACGGAAACCGCTGCCCTGGTTCTTTGGGGTCCCCGGCCTCTTCACTATTTTCTTTTGAGGGAACGCAATCAATTCCGAAGACTCTCCTGCATTGGTCGGGAATCTAACCCGGACCACTATACTAACGAGGAAACATTTGCCCTCCAACAGTCATCCGCCGGCCACACTTGCGTCATCAATGCAAAGTGATTGTCATTAAAATGCAAGTTGGCCCTTTCAAAACACCACGATTGCACCAACTCACCTGTAATGAATGAGGCTTTCAATGGAGACTGCAACAGGTCACTCTATTAACAGAGAATCCTGTTGGTGTCAAGGGCCTTGATCTAAATCAAACATGTTTCCGCCCGGTTTCGAACCGGGGACCTTTCGCGTGTAAAGCGAACGTGATAACCACTACACTACGGAAACCGCTGCCCTGGTTCTTTGGGGTCCCCGGCCTCTTCACTATTTTCTTTTGAGGGAATGCAATCAATTCCGAAGACTCTCCTGCATTGGTCGGGAATCTAACCCGGACCACTATACTAACGAGGAAACATTTGCCCTCCAACAGTCATCCGCCGGCCACACTTGCGTCATCAATGCAAAGTGATTGTCATTCAAATGCAAGTTGGCCCTTTCAAAACTCCACGATTGCACCAACTCACCTGTAATGAATGAGGCTTTCAATGGAGACTGCAACAGGTCACTCTATTAACAGAGAATCCTGTTGGTGTCAAGGGCCTTGGTCTAAACCAAACATGTTTCCGCCCGGTTTCGAACCGGGGACCTTTCGCGTGTAAAGCGAACGTGATAACCACTACACTACGGAAACCGCTGCCCTGATTCTTTGGGGTCCCCGGCCTCTTCACTATTTTATTTTGAGGGAACGCAATCAATTCCGAAGACTCCCCTGCATTGGTCGGGAATCTAACCCGGACGACTATACTAACGAGGAAACATTTGCCCTCCAACAGTCATCCGCCGGCCACACTTGCGTCATCAATGCAAAGTGATTGTAATTCAAATGCAAGTTGGCCCTTTCAAAATACCACGATTGCACCAACTCACCTGTAATGAATGAGGCTTTCAATGGAGACTGCAACAGGTCACTCTATTAACAGAGAATCCTGTTGGTGTCAAGGGCCTTGGTCTAAATCAAACATGTTTCCGCCCGGTTTCGAACCGGGGACCTTTCACGTGTAAAGCGAACGTGATAACCACTACACTACGGAAACCTCTGCCCTCGATCTTTGGGGTCTCCGGCCTCTTCACTATTTTCTTTTGAGGGAACGCAATCAATTCCGAAGACTCTCCTGCATTGGTCGGGAATCTAACCCGGACGACTATACTAACGAGGAAACATTTGCCCTCCAACAGTCATCCGCCGGCCACACTTGCGTCATCAATGCAAAGTGATTGTCATTCAAATGCAAGTTGGCCCTTTCAAAACTCCATGATTGCACCAACTCACCTGTAATGAAAGAGGCTTTCAATGGAGACTGCAAGAGGTCAGTCTATTAAAAGAGAATCCTGTTGGTGTCTAGGGCCTTGGTCTAAACCAAAGATGTTTCCGCCCGGTTTCGAACCGGGGACCTTTCGCGTGTAAAGCGAATGTGATAACCACTACACTACGGAAACCGCTGCCCTGATTCTTTGGGGTCCCCGGCCTCTTCACTATTTTATTTTGAGGGAACGCAATCAATTCCGAAGACTCCCCTGCATTGGTCGGGAATCTAACCCGGACGACTATACTAACGAGGAAACATTTGCCCTCCAACAGTCATCCGCCGGCCACACTTGCGTCATCAATGCAAAGTGATTGTAATTCAAATGCAAGTTGGCCCTTTCAAAACACCACGATTGCACCAACTCACCTGTAATGAATGAGGCTTTCAATGGAGACTGCAACAGGTCACTCTATTAACAGAGAATCCTGTTGGTGTCAAGGGCCTTGATCTAAATCAAACATGTTTCCGCCCGGTTTCGAACCGGGGACCTTTCGCGTGTAAAGCGAACGTGATAACCACTACACTACGGAAACCGCTGCCCTGGTTCTTTGGGGTCCCCGGCCTCTTCACTATTTTCTTTTGAGGGAACGCAATCAATTCCGAAGACTCTCCTGCATTGGTCGGGAATCTAACCCGGACCACTATACTAACGAGGAAACATTTGCCCTCCAACAGTCATCCGCCGGCCACACTTGCGTCATCAATGCAAAGTGATTGTCATTAAAATGCAAGTTGGCCCTTTCAAAACACCACGATTGCACCAACTCACCTGTAATGAATGAGGCTTTCAATGGAGACTGCAACAGGTCACTCTATTAACAGAGAATCCTGTTGGTGTCAAGGGCCTTGATCTAAATCAAACATGTTTCCGCCCGGTTTCGAACCGGGGACCTTTCGCGTGTAAAGCGAACGTGATAACCACTACACTACGGAAACCGCTGCCCTGGTTCTTTGGGGTCCCCGGCCTCTTCACTATTTTCTTTTGAGGGAACGCAAACAATTCCGAAGACTCTCCTGCATTGGTCGGGAATCTAACCCGGACCACTATACTAACGAGGAAACATTTGCCCTCCAACAGTCATCCGCCGGCCACACTTGCGTCATCAATGCAAAGTGATTGTCATTAAAATGCAAGTTGGCCCTTTCAAAACTACATGATTGCACCAACTCACCTGTAATGCAAGAGGCTTTCAATGGAGACTGCAACAGATCACTATATTAACAGAGAATCCTGTTGGTGTCTAGGGCCTTGGTCTAAAGCAAACATGTTTCCGCCCGGTTTCGAACCGGGGACCTTTCGCGTGTAAAGCGAACGTGATAACCACTACACTACGGAAACCGCTGCCCTGGTTCTTTGGGGTCCCCGGCCTCTTCACTATTTTATTTTGAGGGAACGCAATCAATTCCGAAGACTCCCCTGCATTGGTCGGGAATCTAACCCGGACCACTATACTAACGAGGAAACATTTGCCCTCCAACAGTCATCCGCCGGCCACACTTGCGTCATCAATGCAAAGTGATTGTCATTCAAATGCAAGTTGGCCCTTTCAAAACTCCACGATTGCACCAACTCACCTGTAATGAATGAGGCTTTCAATGGAGACTGCAACAGGTCACTCTATTAACAGAGAATCCTGTTGGTGTCAAGGGCCTTGGTCTAAACCAAACATGTTTCCGCCCGGTTTCGAACCGGGGACCTTTCGCGTGTAAAGCGAACGTGATAACCACTACACTACGGAAACCGCTGCCCTGATTCTTTGGGGTCCCCGGCCTCTTCACTATTTTATTTTGAGGGAACGCAATCAATTCCGAAGACTCCCCTGCATTGGTCGGGAATCTAACCCGGACGACTATACTAACGAGGAAACATTTGCCCTCCAACAGTCATCCGCCGGCCACACTTGCGTCATCAATGCAAAGTGATTGTAATTCAAATGCAAGTTGGCCCTTTCAAAATACCACGATTGCACCAACTCACCTGTAATGAATGAGGCTTTCAATGGAGACTGCAACAGGTCACTCTATTAACAGAGAATCCTGTTGGTGTCAAGGGCCTTGGTCTAAATCAAACATGTTTCCGCCCGGTTTCGAACCGGGGACCTTTCACGTGTAAAGCGAACGTGATAACCACTACACTACGGAAACCTCTGCCCTCGATCTTTGGGGTCTCCGGCCTCTTCACTATTTTCTTTTGAGGGAACGCAATCAATTCCGAAGACTCTCCTGCATTGGTCGGGAATCTAACCCGGACGACTATACTAACGAGGAAACATTTGCCCTCCAACAGTCATCCGCCGGCCACACTTGCGTCATCAATGCAAAGTGATTGTAATTCAAATGCAAGGTTGGCCCTTTCAAAACACCACGATTGCACCAACTCAGCTGTAATGAATGAGGTTTTCAATGGAGACTGCAACAGGTCACTCTATTAACAGAGAATCCTGTTGGTGTCAAGGGCCTTGGTCTAAATCAAACATGTTTCCGCCCGGTTTCGAACCGGGGACCTTTCGCGTGTAAAGCGAACGTGATAACCACTACACTACGGAAACCGCTGCCCTCGATCTTTGGGGTCTCCGGCCTCTTCACTATTTTCTTTTGAGGGAACGCAATCAATTCCGAAGACTCTCCTGCATTGGTCGGGAATCTAACCCGGACGACTATACTAACGAGGAAACATTTGCCCTCCAACAGTCATCCGCCGGCCACACTTGCGTCATCAATGCAAAGTGATTGTAATTCAAATGCAAGTTGGCCCTTTCAAAACACCACGATTGCACCAACTCACCTGTAATGAATGAGGCTTTCAATGGAGACTGCAACAGGTCACTCTATTAACAGAGAATCCTGTTGGTGTCAAGGGCCTTGATCTAAATCAAACATGTTTCCGCCCGGTTTCGAACCGGGGACCTTTCGCGTGTAAAGCGAACGTGATAACCACTACTCTACGGAAACCGCTGCCCTGGTTCTTTGGGGTCCCCGGCCTCTTCACTATTTTCTTTTGAGGGAACGCAATCAATTCCGAAGACTCTCCTGCATTGGTCGGGAATCTAACCCGGACCACTATACTAACGAGGAAACATTTGCCCTCCAACAGTCATCCGCCGGCCACACTTGCGTCATCAATGCAAAGTGATTGTCATTAAAATGCAAGTTGGCCCTTTCAAAACACCACGATTGCACCAACTCACCTGTAATGAATGAGGCTTTCAATGGAGACTGCAACAGGTCACTCTATTAACAGAGAATCCTGTTGGTGTCAAGGGCCTTGATCTAAATCAAACATGTTTCCGCCCGGTTTCGAACCGGGGACCTTTCGCGTGTAAAGCGAACGTGATAACCACTACACTACGGAAACCGCTGCCCTGGTTCTTTGGGGTCCCCGGCCTCTTCACTATTTTCTTTTGAGGGAATGCAATCAATTCCGAAGACTCTCCTGCATTGGTCGGGAATCTAACCCGGACCACTATACTAACGAGGAAACATTTGCCCTCCAACAGTCATCCGCCGGCCACACTTGCGTCATCAATGCAAAGTGATTGTCATTCAAATGCAAGTTGGCCCTTTCAAAACTCCACGATTGCACCAACTCACCTGTAATGAATGAGGCTTTCAATGGAGACTGCAACAGGTCACTCTATTAACAGAGAATCCTGTTGGTGTCAAGGGCCTTGGTCTAAACCAAACATGTTTCCGCCCGGTTTCGAACCGGGGACCTTTCGCGTGTAAAGCGAACGTGATAACCACTACACTACGGAAACCGCTGCCCTGATTCTTTGGGGTCCCCGGCCTCTTCACTATTTTATTTTGAGGGAACGCAATCAATTCCGAAGACTCCCCTGCATTGGTCGGGAATCTAACCCGGACGACTATACTAACGAGGAAACATTTGCCCTCCAACAGTCATCCGCCGGCCACACTTGCGTCATCAATGCAAAGTGATTGTAATTCAAATGCAAGTTGGCCCTTTCAAAATACCACGATTGCACCAACTCACCTGTAATGAATGAGGCTTTCAATGGAGACTGCAACAGGTCACTCTATTAACAGAGAATCCTGTTGGTGTCAAGGGCCTTGGTCTAAATCAAACATGTTTCCGCCCGGTTTCGAACCGGGGACCTTTCACGTGTAAAGCGAACGTGATAACCACTACACTACGGAAACCTCTGCCCTCGATCTTTGGGGTCTCCGGCCTCTTCACTATTTTCTTTTGAGGGAACGCAATCAATTCCGAAGACTCTCCTGCATTGGTCGGGAATCTAACCCGGACGACTATACTAACGAGGAAACATTTGCCCTCCAACAGTCATCCGCCGGCCACACTTGCGTCATCAATGCAAAGTGATTGTCATTCAAATGCAAGTTGGCCCTTTCAAAACTCCATGATTGCACCAACTCACCTGTAATGAAAGAGGCTTTCAATGGAGACTGCAAGAGGTCAGTCTATTAAAAGAGAATCCTGTTGGTGTCTAGGGCCTTGGTCTAAACCAAAGATGTTTCCGCCCGGTTTCGAACCGGGGACCTTTCGCGTGTAAAGCGAATGTGATAACCACTACACTACGGAAACCGCTGCCCTGATTCTTTGGGGTCCCCGGCCTCTTCACTATTTTATTTTGAGGGAACGCAATCAATTCCGAAGACTCCCCTGCATTGGTCGGGAATCTAACCCGGACGACTATACTAACGAGGAAACATTTGCCCTCCAACAGTCATCCGCCGGCCACACTTGCGTCATCAATGCAAAGTGATTGTAATTCAAATGCAAGTTGGCCCTTTCAAAACACCACGATTGCACCAACTCACCTGTAATGAATGAGGCTTTCAATGGAGACTGCAACAGGTCACTCTATTAACAGAGAATCCTGTTGGTGTCAAGGGCCTTGATCTAAATCAAACATGTTTCCGCCCGGTTTCGAACCGGGGACCTTTCGCGTGTAAAGCGAACGTGATAACCACTACACTACGGAAACCGCTGCCCTGGTTCTTTGGGGTCCCCGGCCTCTTCACTATTTTCTTTTGAGGGAACGCAATCAATTCCGAAGACTCTCCTGCATTGGTCGGGAATCTAACCCGGACCACTATACTAACGAGGAAACATTTGCCCTCCAACAGTCATCCGCCGGCCACACTTGCGTCATCAATGCAAAGTGATTGTCATTAAAATGCAAGTTGGCCCTTTCAAAACACCACGATTGCACCAACTCACCTGTAATGAATGAGGCTTTCAATGGAGACTGCAACAGGTCACTCTATTAACAGAGAATCCTGTTGGTGTCAAGGGCCTTGATCTAAATCAAACATGTTTCCGCCCGGTTTCGAACCGGGGACCTTTCGCGTGTAAAGCGAACGTGATAACCACTACACTACGGAAACCGCTGCCCTGGTTCTTTGGGGTCCCCGGCCTCTTCACTATTTTCTTTTGAGGGAACGCAAACAATTCCGAAGACTCTCCTGCATTGGTCGGGAATCTAACCCGGACCACTATACTAACGAGGAAACATTTGCCCTCCAACAGTCATCCGCCGGCCACACTTGCGTCATCAATGCAAAGTGATTGTCATTAAAATGCAAGTTGGCCCTTTCAAAACTACATGATTGCACCAACTCACCTGTAATGCAAGAGGCTTTCAATGGAGACTGCAACAGATCACTATATTAACAGAGAATCCTGTTGGTGTCTAGGGCCTTGGTCTAAAGCAAACATGTTTCCGCCCGGTTTCGAACCGGGGACCTTTCGCGTGTAAAGCGAACGTGATAACCACTACACTACGGAAACCGCTGCCCTGGTTCTTTGGGGTCCCCGGCCTCTTCACTATTTTATTTTGAGGGAACGCAATCAATTCCGAAGACTCCCCTGCATTGGTCGGGAATCTAACCCGGACCACTATACTAACGAGGAAACATTTGCCCTCCAACAGTCATCCGCCGGCCACACTTGCGTCATCAATGCAAAGTGATTGTCATTCAAATGCAAGTTGGCCCTTTCAAAACTCCACGATTGCACCAACTCACCTGTAATGAATGAGGCTTTCAATGGAGACTGCAACAGGTCACTCTATTAACAGAGAATCCTGTTGGTGTCAAGGGCCTTGGTCTAAACCAAACATGTTTCCGCCCGGTTTCGAACCGGGGACCTTTCGCGTGTAAAGCGAACGTGATAACCACTACACTACGGAAACCGCTGCCCTGATTCTTTGGGGTCCCCGGCCTCTTCACTATTTTATTTTGAGGGAACGCAATCAATTCCGAAGACTCCCCTGCATTGGTCGGGAATCTAACCCGGACGACTATACTAACGAGGAAACATTTGCCCTCCAACAGTCATCCGCCGGCCACACTTGCGTCATCAATGCAAAGTGATTGTAATTCAAATGCAAGTTGGCCCTTTCAAAATACCACGATTGCACCAACTCACCTGTAATGAATGAGGCTTTCAATGGAGACTGCAACAGGTCACTCTATTAACAGAGAATCCTGTTGGTGTCAAGGGCCTTGGTCTAAATCAAACATGTTTCCGCCCGGTTTCGAACCGGGGACCTTTCACGTGTAAAGCGAACGTGATAACCACTACACTACGGAAACCTCTGCCCTCGATCTTTGGGGTCTCCGGCCTCTTCACTATTTTCTTTTGAGGGAACGCAATCAATTCCGAAGACTCTCCTGCATTGGTCGGGAATCTAACCCGGACGACTATACTAACGAGGAAACATTTGCCCTCCAACAGTCATCCGCCGGCCACACTTGCGTCATCAATGCAAAGTGATTGTAATTCAAATGCAAGTTGGCCCTTTCAAAACACCACGATTGCACCAACTCAGCTGTAATGAATGAGGTTTTCAATGGAGACTGCAACAGGTCACTCTATTAACAGAGAATCCTGTTGGTGTCAAGGGCCTTGGTCTAAATCAAACATGTTTCCGCCCGGTTTCGAACCGGGGACCTTTCGCGTGTAAAGCGAACGTGATAACCACTACACTACGGAAACCGCTGCCCTCGATCTTTGGGGTCTCCGGCCTCTTCACTATTTTCTTTTGAGGGAACGCAATCAATTCCGAAGACTCTCCTGCATTGGTCGGGAATCTAACCCGGACGACTATACTAACGAGGAAACATTTGCCCTCCAACAGTCATCCGCCGGCCACACTTGCGTCATCAATGCAAAGTGATTGTCATTCAAATGCAAGTTGGCCCTTTCAAAACTCCATGATTGCACCAACTCACCTGTAATGAAAGAGGCTTTCAATGGAGACTGCAAGAGGTCAGTCTATTAAAAGAGAATCCTGTTGGTGTCTAGGGCCTTGGTCTAAACCAAACATGTTTCCGCCCGGTTTCGAACCGGGGACCTTTCGCGTGTAAAGCGAACGTGATAACCACTACACTACGGAAACCGCTGCCCTGATTCTTTGGGGTCCCCGGCCTCTTCACTATTTTATTTTGAGGGAACGCAATCAATTCCGAAGACTCCCCTGCATTGGTCGGGAATCTAACCCGGACGACTATACTAACGAGGAAACATTTGCCCTCCAACAGTCATCCGCCGGCCACACTTGCGTCATCAATGCAAAGTGATTGTAATTCAAATGCAAGTTGGCCCTTTCAAAACACCACGATTGCACCAACTCACCTGTAATGAATGAGGCTTTCAATGGAGACTGCAACAGGTCACTCTATTAACAGAGAATCCTGTTGGTGTCAAGGGCCTTGATCTAAATCAAACATGTTTCCGCCCGGTTTCGAACCGGGGACCTTTCGCGTGTAAAGCGAACGTGATAACCACTACACTACGGAAACCGCTGCCCTGGTTCTTTGGGGTCCCCGGCCTCTTCACTATTTTCTTTTGAGGGAACGCAATCAATTCCGAAGACTCTCCTGCATTGGTCGGGAATCTAACCCGGACCACTATACTAACGAGGAAACATTTGCCCTCCAACAGTCATCCGCCGGCCACACTTGCGTCATCAATGCAAAGTGATTGTCATTAAAATGCAAGTTGGCCCTTTCAAAACACCACGATTGCACCAACTCACCTGTAATGAATGAGGCTTTCAATGGAGACTGCAACAGGTCACTCTATTAACAGAGAATCCTGTTGGTGTCAAGGGCCTTGATCTAAATCAAACATGTTTCCGCCCGGTTTCGAACCGGGGACCTTTCGCGTGTAAAGCGAACGTGATAACCACTACACTACGGAAACCGCTGCCCTGGTTCTTTGGGGTCCCCGGCCTCTTCACTATTTTCTTTTGAGGAACGCAAACAATTCCGAAGACTCTCCTGCATTGGTCGGGAATCTAACCCGGACCACTATACTAACGAGGAAACATTTGCCCTCCAACAGTCATCCGCCGGCCACACTTGCGTCATCAATGCAAAGTGATTGTCATTAAAATGCAAGTTGGCCCTTTCAAAACTACATGATTGCACCAACTCACCTGTAATGCAAGAGGCTTTCAATGGAGACTGCAACAGATCACTATATTAACAGAGAATCCTGTTGGTGTCTAGGGCCTTGGTCTAAAGCAAACATGTTTCCGCCCGGTTTCGAACCGGGGACCTTTCGCGTGTAAAGCGAACGTGATAACCACTACACTACGGAAACCGCTGCCCTGGTTCTTTGGGGTCCCCGGCCTCTTCACTATTTTATTTTGAGGGAACGCAATCAATTCCGAAGACTCCCCTGCATTGGTCGGGAATCTAACCCGGACCACTATACTAACGAGGAAACATTTGCCCTCCAACAGTCATCCGCCGGCCACACTTGCGTCATCAATGCAAAGTGATTGTCATTCAAATGCAAGTTGGCCCTTTCAAAACTCCACGATTGCACCAACTCACCTGTAATGAATGAGGCTTTCAATGGAGACTGCAACAGGTCACTCTATTAACAGAGAATCCTGTTGGTGTCAAGGGCCTTGGTCTGAACCAAACATGTTTCCGCCCGGTTTCGAACCGGGGACCTTTCGCGTGTAAAGCGAACGTGATAACCACTACACTACGGAAACCGCTGCCCTGATTCTTTGGGGTCCCCGGCCTCTTCACTATTTTATTTTGAGGGAACGCAATCAATTCCGAAGACTCCCCTGCATTGGTCGGGAATCTAACCCGGACGACTATACTAACGAGGAAACATTTGCCCTCCAACAGTCATCCGCCGGCCACACTTGCGTCATCAATGCAAAGTGATTGTAATTCAAATGCAAGTTGGCCCTTTCAAAATACCACGATTGCACCAACTCACCTGTAATGAATGAGGCTTTCAATGGAGACTGCAACAGGTCACTCTATTAACAGAGAATCCTGTTGGTGTCAAGGGCCTTGGTCTAAATCAAACATGTTTCCGCCCGGTTTCGAACCGGGGACCTTTCACGTGTAAAGCGAACGTGATAACCACTACACTACGGAAACCTCTGCCCTCGATCTTTGGGGTCTCCGGCCTCTTCACTATTTTCTTTTGAGGGAACGCAATCAATTCCGAAGTCTCTCCTGCATTGGTCGGGAATCTAACCCGGACGACTATACTAACGAGGAAACATTTGCCCTCCAACAGTCATCCGCCGGCCACACTTGCGTCATCAATGCAAAGTGATTGTAATTCAAATGCAAGTTGGCCCTTTCAAAACACCACGATTGCACCAACTCAGCTGTAATGAATGAGGTTTTCAATGGAGACTGCAACAGGTCACTCTATTAACAGAGAATCCTGTTGGTGTCAAGGGCCTTGGTCTAAATCAAACATGTTTCCGCCCGGTTTCGAACCGGGGACCTTTCGCGTGTAAAGCGAACGTGATAACCACTACACTACGGAAACCACTGCCCTGATTCTTTGGGGTCCCCGGCCTCTTCACTATTTTATTTTGAGGGAACGCAATCAATTCCGAAGACTCCCCTGCATTGGTCGGGAATCTAACCCGGACGACTATACTAACGAGGAAACATTTGCCCTCCAACAGTCATCCGCCGGCCACACTTGCGTCATCAATGCAAAGTGATTGTAATTCAAATGCAAGTTGGCCCTTTCAAAACACCACGATTGCACCAACTCACCTGTAATGAATGAGGCTTTCAATGGAGACTGCAACAGATCACTCTATTAACAGAGAATCCTGTTGGTGTCAAGGGCCTTGATCTAAATCAAACATGTTTCCGCCCGGTTTCGAACCGGGGACCTTTCGCGTGTAAAGCGAACGTGATAACCACTACTCTACGGAAACCGCTGCCCTGGTTCTTTGGGGTCCCCGGCCTCTTCACTATTTTCTTTTGAGGGAACGCAATCAATTCCGAAGACTCTCCTGCATTGGTCGGGAATCTAACCCGGACCACTATACTAACGAGGAAACATTTGCCCTCCAACAGTCATCCGCCGGCCACACTTGCGTCATCAATGCAAAGTGATTGTCATTAAAATGCAAGTTGGCCCTTTCAAAACACCACGATTGCACCAACTCACCTGTAATGAATGAGGCTTTCAATGGAGACTGCAACAGGTCACTCTATTAACAGAGAATCCTGTTGGTGTCAAGGGCCTTGATCTAAATCAAACATGTTTCCGCCCGGTTTCGAACCGGGGACCTTTCGCGTGTAAAGCGAACGTGATAACCACTACACTACGGAAACCGCTGCCCTGGTTCTTTGGGGTCCCCGGCCTCTTCACTATTTTCTTTTGAGGGAACGCAATCAATTCCGAAGACTCTCCTGCATTGGTCGGGAATCTAACCCGGACCACTATACTAACGAGGAAACATTTGCCCTCCAACAGTCATCCGCCGGCCACACTTGCGTCATCAATGCAAAGTGATTGTCATTAAAATGCAAGTTGGCCCTTTCAAAACTACATGATTGCACCAACTCACCTGTAATGCAAGAGGCTTTCAATGGAGACTGCAACAGATCACTATATTAACAGAGAATCCTGTTGGTGTCTAGGGCCTTGGTCTAAACCAAACATGTTTCCGCCCGGTTTCGAAACGGGGACCTTTCGCGTGTAAAGCGAACGTGATAACCACTACACTACGGAAACCGCTGCCCTGGTTCTTTGGGGTCCCCGGCCTCTTCACTATTTTATTTTGAGGGAACGCAATCAATTCCGAAGACTCCCCTGCATTGGTCGGGAATCTAACCCGGACCACTATACTAACGAGGAAACATTTGCCCTCCAACAGTCATCCGCCGGCCACACTTGCGTCATCAATGCAAAGTGATTGTCATTCAAATGCAAGTTGGCCCTTTCAAAACTCCACGATTGCACCAACTCACCTGTAATGAATGAGGCTTTCAATGGAGACTGCAACAGGTCACTCTATTAACAGAGAATCCTGTTGGTGTCAAGGGCCTTGGTCTAAACCAAACATGTTTCCGCCCGGTTTCGAACCGGGGACCTTTCGCGTGTAAAGCGAACGTGATAACCACTACACTACGGAAACCGCTGCCCTGATTCTTTGGGGTCCCCGGCCTCTTCACTATTTTATTTTGAGGGAACGCAATCAATTCCGAAGACTCCCCTGCATTGGTCGGGAATCTAACCCGGACGACTATACTAACGAGGAAACATTTGCCCTCCAACAGTCATCCGCCGGCCACACTTGAGTCATCAATGCAAAGTGATTGTAATTCAAATGCAAGTTGGCCCTTTCAAAACACCACGATTGCACCAACTCACCTGTAATGAATGAGGCTTTCAATGGAGACTGCAACAGGTCACTCTATTAACAGAGAATCCTGTTGGTGTCAAGGGCCTTGGTCTAAATCAAACATGTTTCCTCCCGGTTTCGAACCGGGGACCTTTCGCGTGTAAAGCGAACGTGATAACCACTACACTACGGAAACCACTGCCCTCGATCTTTGGGGTCTCCGGCCTCTTCACTATTTTCTTTTGAGGGAACGCAATCAATTCCGAAGACTCTCCTGCATTGGTCGGGAATCTAACCCGGACGACTATACTAACGAGGAAACATTTGCCCTCCAACAGTCATCCGCCGGCCACACTTGCGTCATCAATGCAAAGTGATTGTCATTCAAATGCAAGTTGGCCCTTTCAAAACAACACGATTGCACCAACTCACCTGTAATGAATGAGGCTTTCAATGGAGACTGCAACAGGTCACTCTATTAACAGAGAATCCTGTTGGTGTCAAGGGCCTTGGTCTAAATCAAACATGTTTCCGCCCGGTTTCGAACCGGGGACCTTTCGCGTGTAAAGCGAACGTGATAACCACTACACTACGGAAACCGCTGCCCTCGATCTTTGGGGTCTCCGGCCTCTTCAGTATTTTCTTTTGAGGGAACGCAATCAATTCCGAAGACTCTCCTGCATTGGTCGGGAATCTAACCCGGACGACTATACTAACGAGGAAACATTTGCCCTCCAACAGTCATCCGCCGGCCACACTTGCGTCATCAATGCAAAGTGATTGTCATTCAAATGCAAGTTGGCCCTTTCAAAACTCCATGATTGCACCAACTCACCTGTAATGAAAGAGGCTTTCAATGGAGACTGCAAGAGGTCACTCTATTAAGAGAGAATCCTGTTGGTGTCTAGGGCCTTGGTCTAAACCAAACATGTTTCCACCCGGTTTCGAACCGGGGACCTTTCGCGTGTAAAGCGAACGTGATAACCACTACACTACGGAAACCGCTGCCCTGGTTCTTTGGGGTCCCCGGCCTCTTCACTATTTTATTTTGAGGGAACGCAATCAATTCCGAAGACTCCCCTGCATTGGTCGGGAATCTAACCCGGACCACTATACTAACGAGGAAACATTTGCCCTCCAACAGTCATCCGCCGGCCACACTTGCGTCATCAATGCAAAGTGATTGTCATTAAAATGCAAGTTGGCCCTTTCAAAACTCCATGATTGCACCAACTCACCTGTAATGCAAGAGGCTTTCAATGGAGACTGCAACATATCACTATATTAACAGAGAATCCTGTTGGTGTCTAGGGCCTTGGTCTAAACCAAACATGTTTCCGCCCGGTTTCGAACCGGGGACCTTTCGCGTGTAAAGCGAACGTGATAACCACTACACTACGGAAACCGCTGCCCTGATTCTTTGGGGTCCCCGGCCTCTTCACTATTTTATTTTGAGGGAACGCAATCATTTCCGAATACTCCCCTGCATTGGTCGGGAATCTAACCCGGACGACTATACTAATGAGGAAACATTTGCCCTCCAACAGTCATCCGCCGGCCACACTTGCGTCATCAATGCAAAGTGATTGTCATTCAAATGCAAGTTGGCCCTTTCAAAACTCCATGATTGCACCAACTCACCTGTAATGAAAGAGGCTTTCAATGGAGACTGCAAGAGGTCACTCTATTAACAGAGAATCCTGTTGGTGTCTAGGGCCTTGGTCTAAACCAAACATGTTTCCGCCCGGTTTCGAACCGGGGACCTTTCGCGTGTAAAGCGAACGTGATAACCACTACACTACGGAAACCGCTGCCCTGGTTCTTTGGGGTCCCCGGCCTCTTCACTATTTTATTTTGAGGGAACGCAATCAATTCCGAAGACTCCCCTGCATTGGTCGGGAATCTAACCCGGACCACTATACTAACGAGGAAACATTTGCCCTCCAACAGTCATCCGCCGGCCACACTTGCGTCATCAATGCAAAGTGATTGTCATTAAAATGCAAGTTGGCCCTTTCAAAACTCCATGATTGCACCAACTCACCTGTAATGCAAGAGGCTTTCAATGGAGACTGCAACATATCACTATATTAACAGAGAATCCTGTTGGTGTCTAGGGCCTTGGTCTAAACCAAACATGTTTCCGCCCGGTTTCGAACCGGGGACCTTTCACGTGTAAAGCGAACGTGATAACCACTACACTACGGAAACCGCTGCCCTCGATCTTTGGGGTCTCCGGCCCATTCACTATTTTCTTTTGAGGCAACGCAATCAATTCCGAAGACTCTCCTGCATTGGTCGGGAATCTAACCCGGACGACTATACTAACGAGGAAACATTTGCCCTCCAACAGTCATCCGCCGGCCACACTTGCGTCATCAATGCAAAGTGATTGTCATTAAAATGCAAGTTGGCCCTTTCAAAACTCCATGATTGCACCAACTCACCTGTAATGCAAGAGGCTTTCAATGGAGACTGCAACAGATCCAGCGGCGGAACTACCGGGGGTGTAGGGGGGGTGGTCACACCCCGGCCCGGACCTCCTGAGGGCCCGGGCTGTCAGATGATCGATGGACGATTTTTTACACAGTCACTCACGACTGATAAAACCAGCGGGCCCCCCTGCCAATCCCGCATAGGCTCCCGCAATTAACTAACTAACTCCTCTTGCTTCTGAAGAAGTCGCCGGTCGCTTTCTTCTTTTTATTTTTTTCTCTGATGTAAAGAGAAGTTTGTGGCAGCGCGAGCTGCGCGCGACCCATGCTGCTGCGGCCCGTGCACTCAGCACATCGCAATTTCGTTTTTTTCTGCTGCTGCAGTTGGAATTAAAGAATGACAAATAAAGCAATCTTGAATCTTGAATCTTGAATTAACCAGATACAGAGCCTATATAGCCTATAATAGCCTACACTTTAACAAAATATCATGTCTGTCTGATGAGAATTTACCGCGCTGCCGAGAGAGTCGCTGTAACTAAGTGGTCCAGCCAGGGCTACAAAAGTGGCAAGACCTGTCACTCATTAGTAGGCTAATCACTCTGTGTGATTCCACAACGGACTGTTTCGATTCTAAACCCCTTCTTGTTGCTTTTCCCTGTGTGCGATCACTCAGCAAAGGTGAAACAGAACACAAAGATCAAGATGAGTAGTAGCCTATTTATTTTTTTAACACGCAGCACCTCTCTCTCTCTACGTCTCTCTCTATACGTCTCTCTCTCTCTCTCGTGTGTGTGCACTGCTGCGCAATGTCACAGACACAGACGCGATCAATAATATATAGCATAAATAACAGGCAAAATATAACACTTTCCCTCTATCTGTGACTGTGATCATCTCCTCACACACACAACTCCTCTCTCGTTCATGTACGCCTGCTCAAATTAGCAGCAACTGTTAGCGTAAATTGTTTTTCTTCCCGATCTTCCCGGGGGGTGCTGTTGGGAGTCATGTTCGGTGAGGCCCGGTCGTGCTGTCTCACACCCCGGCCCGGCCCAATGTTGTTCCGCCACTGAACAGATCACTATATTAACAGAGAATCCTGTTGGTGTCTAGGGCCTTGGTCTAAACCTAACATGTTTCCGCCCGGTTTCAATCCGGGGACCTTTCGCGTGTAAAGCGAACGTGATAACCACTATACCAATACCCCATGTTAAAATGTGGCAATACCCCATGTTAAAATGTGACAATACCCCATGTTAAAATGTGGCAATACCCCATGTTAAAATGTGGCAATACCCCATGTTAAAATGTGGCAATACCCCATGTTAAAATGTGGCAATACCCCATGTTAAAATGTGACAATACCCCATGTTAAAATGTGACAATACCCCATGTTAAAATGTGGCAATACCCCATGTTAAAATGTGGCAATACCCCATGTTAAAATGTGGCAATACCCCATGTTAAAATGTGACAATACCCCATGTTAAAATGTGACAATACCCCATGTTAAAATGTGGCAATACCCCATGTTAAAATGTGACAATACCCCATGTTAAAATGTGACAAACCCCCATGTTAAAACATGGCAATACCCCATGTTAAAATGTGACAATACCCCATGTTAGAATGTGACATTACCCCATGTTAAAATGTGACGTCTATCGTCTAATCTAAGAATAGACGTCTAAAAAAACGTTAATTTTTAGACGTTTTTCATCCCATTTTTAGATGGCCCTTTAGACGAATATTAGACGTCTATTAGACCAAAAAATGCTGGGATGGTCAAAATTGATGAGAAATGAGGATTTTATACGTATAGAGGGTTTTATACGTATAGAGGGTTTTATACCTATATAGGGTTTTATACGTATAGAGGGTTTTATACCTATAGAGGGTTTTATATGGTATCAAATGCTTTTTGAAGGTCCAACATGACCATGCCGCAGTATTTGCCCGAGTCTACCTCGCGTTTGATGTAGTCTTTCAAGAACAGTAGGCATGTGTCAGTGGAATGGGATGTTCTGAAACCAGATTGGAAATCTTACAGTAGGTTCACTAGGTTGTGTTTGTCTAGGTAATTGCTGATCTGTTCGTAGATTAGTCTTTCAAAGATCATTCTTTGATGTGGAACACAGGATGGAAACAGGTCGGTAATTTCCAGTGTCCAATTTGCTTCCTTTTTGTGCAGAGGGATTACACGTGCCATCTTGAGTTCCTGTGGAACTTGGCATAGACTGATTGATAGATTTGTAATATGAGTTATTATTGGGGCTATAGAGCTGCGTCTCTGAGGAATCTGGTGGGGATTTTATCAAAACCGGTGGCCTTATTTGGCTGAAGTGCTATTCGTTTTTTCAGTTTTTTTTCTGCTGCTGCAGTTGGAATTAAAGAATGACAAATAAAGCAATCTTGAATCTTGAATCTTGAATTAACCAGATACAGAGCCTATATAGCCTATAATAGCCTACACTTTAACAAAATATCATGTCTGTCTGATGAGAATTTACCGCGCTGCCGAGAGAGTCGCTGTAACTAAGTGGTCCAGCCAGGGCTACAAAAGTGGCAAGACCTGTCACTCATTAGTAGGCTAATCACTCTGTGTGATTCCACAACGGACTGTTTCGATTCTAAACCCCTTCTTGTTGCTTTTCCCTGTGTGCGATCACTCAGCAAAGGTGAAACAGAACACAAAGATCAAGATGAGTAGTAGCCTATTTATTTTTTTAACACGCAGCACCTCTCTCTCTCTACGTCTCTCTCTATACGTCTCTCTCTCTCTCTCGTGTGTGTGCACTGCTGCGCAATGTCACAGACACAGACGCGATCAATAATATATAGCATAAATAACAGGCAAAATATAACACTTTCCCTCTATCTGTGACTGTGATCATCTCCTCACACACACAACTCCTCTCTCGTTCATGTACGCCTGCTCAAATTAGCAGCAACTGTTAGCGTAAATTGTTTTTCTTCCCGATCGGGGGGTGGGGGGGTGCTGTTGGGAGTCATGTTCGGTGAGGCCCGGTCGTGCTGTCTCACACCCCGGCCCGGCCCAATGTTGTTCCGCCACTGAACAGATCACTATATTAACAGAGAATCCTGTTGGTGTCTAGGGCCTTGGTCTAAACCTAACATGTTTCCGCCCGGTTTCAATCCGGGGACCTTTCGCGTGTAAAGCGAACGTGATAACCACTATACCAATACCCCATGTTAAAATGTGGCAATACCCCATGTTAAAATGTGACAATACCCCATGTTAAAATGTGGCAATACCCCATGTTAAAATGTGGCAATACCCCATGTTAAAATGTGGCAATACCCCATGTTAAAATGTGGCAATACCCCATGTTAAAATGTGACAATACCCCATGTTAAAATGTGACAATACCCCATGTTAAAATGTGGCAATACCCCATGTTAAAATGTGGCAATACCCCATGTTAAAATGTGGCAATACCCCATGTTAAAATGTGACAATACCCCATGTTAAAATGTGACAATACCCCATGTTAAAATGTGGCAATACCCCATGTTAAAATGTGACAATACCCCATGTTAAAATGTGACAAACCCCCATGTTAAAACATGGCAATACCCCATGTTAAAATGTGACAATACCCCATGTTAGAATGTGACATTACCCCATGTTAAAATGTGACGTCTATCGTCTAATCTAAGAATAGACGTCTAAAAAAACGTTAATTTTTAGACGTTTTTCATCCCATTTTTAGATGGCCCTTTAGACGAATATTAGACGTCTATTAGACCAAAAAATGCTGGGATGGTCAAAATTGATGAGAAATGAGGATTTTATACGTATAGAGGGTTTTATACGTATAGAGGGTTTTATACCTATATAGGGTTTTATACGTATAGAGGGTTTTATACCTATAGAGGGTTTTATATGGTATCAAATGCTTTTTGAAGGTCCAACATGACCATGCCGCAGTATTTGCCCGAGTCTACCTCGCGTTTGATGTAGTCGTTCAAGAACAGTAGGCATGTGTCAGTGGAATGGGATGTTCTGAAACCAGATTGGAAATCTTACAGTAGGTTCACTAGGTTGTGTTTGTCTAGGTAATTGCTGATCTGTTCGTAGATTAGTCTTTCAAAGATCATTCTTTGATGTGGAACACAGGATGGAAACAGGTCGGTAATTTCCAGTGTCCAATTTGCTTCCTTTTTGTGCAGAGGGATTACACGTGCCATCTTGAGTTCCTGTGGAACTTGGCATAGACTGATTGATAGATTTGTAATATGAGTTATTATTGGGGCTATAGAGCTGCGTCTCTGAGGAATCTGGTGGGGATTTTATCAAAACCGGTGGCCTTATTTGGCTGAAGTGCTATTCGTTTTTTCAGTACATCTTCATTTTTTACTTGTTTAATTGAAAATGCGTTTTTTTGGGCCCCTATTTTTTTTAGGCCTTTGAGGGCAGTTTTGAAGGAGTCAAGGGATTCGCATGTCTTAATGACTGTTTGTTGTTGGGATGAGAATGTGTTGCTCCTCGGTTTTCAACAGCAGGGGGAGCGCGCATACAACAAACAAACCATCTCCACGGCGCTATAGTGCAGCCAGTGGGGTCAGTAAAGAGTAAAACAGGCTCCATCTCAAAAGTCTCCAGACTCTTCCTTTCCTTATTCCTAGTATCCGTCTTGCCACGGCATTGGTGGAGAAAACCACAGGTTCCTCCCCCGCAGGACTACTCCGCCAATGAGCGTCATGTCAGCAAAATGAGTCAGAGTCGAAGAAAAGACAAAACATAATTGACACGGGGCCGTGTAGGCTTCTCTACATTGTATCAGCACGGTTGCTAGACGACTCAACCCTGCAACGTTTGATGTCAAAACAAAACCTCTGTAAACGGTTAGCATTTTCCTACACTTCTACATCTTATTGATTTAAAAAAATTATATATAGGCTATATATATTTATATAAAAGAGACATCCTGTAAAAGAGCTCTAGGGCATGATGGCGGACATTGGATATAATAAAGGAACGTTGGGGAAATGTATATGTTTTAGTCCCAGGTTTTGATTGCAAAGAGTGCACAAAACTGAAGTCAGAATCCTGGGGGAAAAGATGAGAGGACGAGGATCACATGCGGACAAATTTGAGCTTTCCAAGGAAGACAAGACGGGATTCACAGCACAGTGATTGTTCATGTTTAGCTCAACTGCTACCAAGATGTCACTGGAGACAAGTGATCCCCAGACCGACGAGGACTGTGAAGATCTGGTGAGTAGTGACCGTGAGTCTTGGCTTCCTTGGTGTTGTCGGTCCGTGTTTCTTTCAGCTCATGCGTGATCGTTTGGACCAATTCTTTAGCTCGCGTATTGATATCACGAATGATAGTTCTAGGATGAATGAATGTCATTTTTGTGCATTAATTAAGTCACAACACAATCAGAGATCCAAAAAATGCCAAGGCTCCACCACTACAGTAATTTCTTTTCACGCTCTGTAAACAGCTAGTAAATGTGCATTTTGGTCTTAAATTGCTCATGTTTGTAAAACAGACACATATTCACAATAGCAAAGGCTAATTGCAAAACGTGCACATAACATCTAGAGATCAAACTTTAAGAATGTAAGTCTTGGAACCTTTAAGATTGGACCTTTAACTTAAAACCAGCATACGCCAAATTACAATACCCAAAAACTCGGACACTCGCTCACTCACACTCGGTCACTCCAGCATATGGTATGATGAAATTGGTGACCTGCAGAAATATGTGACCATCTTGTTGTCTTCACTCAATTTACATGGAAGTCTTTAAATATGTGGCCTAAATATCGCTAGGTTGAAGCTGCTAATGAACAAACTGCAACAATTTACATTCAGACACTGACGTTATGTGATTGTCTACACAATTGTCACATATTTCAGCAGGTCACCAATCTCACCGTAACACCACCATGCTGGAGTAACCGAGTGTAAGTGAGCGAGTGGCCGAGATTTGGGGTATTGGAATTTGGCTTAGGGTCAACACACCTCGATATTAGATATGACTGGGTTGTTTTGAAAATACTTTAGCTCAGTAGCCTTACTAGCCTATCTTTACAGAATGTTTACTATGCCAATGTCCCTCAACTCTCCTACTCTATATGTCCTGTCCTCCTCTCCTCCTTTCTCTATCTTGTTCCATAGGTAGAGGATGGCTTCTCGCTCTCTGCTGACATCTCAGAACATGAGAAGGTAAACAACTGTTAATGGTCCACAGACACAACTGTTTGTGTTCAGTCAGTGTTCAAACCGGATTTAGTCAAAGTCGGCATGGGCAGATGTGATGGCATCACACTGCCTCCTGCACTGAAATGATCACACATGCTAAATTGGTGAATTGCAGTGCTGTGGAATTTGCTCGTCTCAAACGTTTTGTCTGTGCTTTCAATAGAGAACGAGGATGAAGAGATGTTTGCGGAAGCCACCTCCTTCCCCAAGTAAGACCAGCTCAACACAGAGACTGTGGGCACTAGGCAGGAGATCAACTTTTCATCTCATCTTTTCTGTCTCTCATTCAGACCTGGAACACCTACTTTATTCTTTATTATACCTTACAAGCCAGGAACACCTCTGTGTATAGTTGTTGCGATATACAGTATATGGCAAAATTTGGTTTTTCAGTAAACCTATGTCAGGATTTTGAAGGAGTTTTTAGTATCTTGAAGAGAGCAAAGAAGCAAGCACTCAGTTGCGTAGTTCACAATATAAGAGTATAAGTGCACGGTAGGAATAGTCTATAGAAAGAAATTCCAGCACTAACGTTTTATCCATTTAGGATTCCTTAGCAACAAATGGACGTTTTGGCTGGTAGGCCTTCCTCAGCGAGAAACTGTTTTTTAGAATGATATACTGGTGGCAGTAACCAGATGCCTGAACCACCTAAGCTGGCTCCTTTCCAGGTGAAGAAGCTGCGGCTCTACTCTGAGTCTCTCGCGTGACTGAAATTATCACCCTATCTCTAAGGGAGATGCCAGCTACCCGTCAGACTAATTTCATCCGCTTGTATATTGTATAGTGTACAGTATGCTTTGATTATTTTGATGTGTGTGTGTGTGTGTGTGTGTGTGTGTGTGTGTGTGTGTGTGTGTGTGTGTGTGTGTGTGTGTGTGTGTGTGTGTGTGTGTGTGTGTGTGTGTGTGTGTGTGTGTGTGTGTGTGTGTGTGTGTGTGTGTGTGTGTGTGTGTGTGTGTGTGTGTGTGTGTGTGACCCGTACAACATTAAAAAACCACACACCAACATACCTAGTGCAAAAGAGGAAGAACATCACCTTCGACCCCTACCCTGTCTGCCCTCTGCAAGGACTCTGTTAAGGAGTGTGATTGACAGAGGGACAAAGGAATGCTTATACCTATTATATTTGCAAGCATGGACCTCGTACCTCCTACCTGATGGCATTAGCCGATACTCGGGGTATAGTACATGGGAGGGGTCAGACACAATTTTCTTGACCTGTCCAATGGTGGCCTGCTCAAAGATGACCTGGGGGGTGATCGGAGGTGTAGACATACCCATGATCTTCCCTGCCATTTTGGCTAATCTAAGGATCTCAGATTTGTATTTTACAGTTAGGTTTCCAAACCAACTGGTGATACCACCATACCTTAGAATTGACTCTATACTAGCTCTATAGAAGATGAGCATTATGTTTCTACTTACTTTTTGTGTGTGTGTGTGTGTGTGTGTGTGTGTGTGTGTGTGTGTGTGTGTGTGTGTGTGTGTGTGTGTGTGTGTGTGTGTGTGTGTGTGTGTGTGTGTGTGTGTGTGTGCGTGCGCTTTCACGTTTGTTCACGTGCGTGTGCACATCCAGAGTCTCCCTACCTCTCCAGTCTGAATGTGAACCCCAGGAGGCCAGCAGTACCAGCTTGGAAGCCACTGAGGAGCTCCGTGGCGACCAGCAGCAGAGGGGAGAGAGTGGACTCCTTGGGAGAGGCAGCCACAGCACGCTTTACCTCCCTCAGTAACGGCCACGGTGGGAATCTGCGAAAACAATTATCTTTTGCATAATCATCATCATTAAAAAAAAATTAATTGAAAAATGTTCACAGATTTCCCCCTAGTAGCAGAAATAGCAGATCTACAGGCTCACATGTGAGTAGGGGTGGGACGATATGGGTACCTCACGATACGATATATATCGCGATATTAGGCCCTCAATAACGATAATATCACGATATTCGATATATTGCGATATTTGCGATACATCGGTATATTGTATGACATTTCATCAGCGATATATCACGATATCTGGAACTGGAAAAAACGCTATTTTCGTGCTCGGACACAGGGAGGGACACTCTGTCTATTGTGGTTGCACCACTCAAACACTAAATTAATACTCAATAAACTCCCCCTTTGCCTCATACCCTCATCATAATGCCTCACAAACACCACCAACTGACCATTATCACTGGTATCATCATAATGTATCACAAACACCACCAACTGACCATTATCACTGGTATCATCATAATACCTCACAAACACCACCAACTGACCATTATCACTGGTATCATCATAATGCCTCAAAAACACCACCAACTGACCATTATCA
Organism: Protomyctophum parallelum; assembly: GCF_964188405.1. Lineage (NCBI taxonomy): Eukaryota > Metazoa > Chordata > Actinopteri > Myctophiformes > Myctophidae > Protomyctophum > Protomyctophum parallelum. Next base: position 46,643,973 of record NC_139702.1, read on the forward strand.
CTGGTATCATCATAATACCTCACAAACACCACCAACTGACCATTATCACTGGTATCATCATAATACCTCACAAACACCACCAACTGACCATTATCACTGGTATCATCATAATGCCTCAAAAACACCACCAACTGATCATTATCACTGGTATCATCATAATGCCTCACAAACACCACCAACTGACCATTATCACTGGTATCATCATAATGTATCACAAACGCCACCAACTGTCCATTATCACTGGTATCATCATAATACCTGACAAACGCCACCAACTGACCATTATCACTGGTGTCAGTGGACTTGTCCACTGCTGGGGAAATGCATTCTGCATTTTGTATTCCCACAAAGCTGTTTGGACAAATCAGTAATCCAGTATCCAGTAATTCAGTACTTCTGGTTGCTGTGGAATCTGAGAGTGGGATTTGCTTTATTTTAGCTGTCATTTCCTTCTTTTCTAAACATGTTGTTCATCACTTCATAATGAACAACATTTCAAATTAAAACAATAATTCGATATCGATATTTTAATAATCGATTATTTATCGTGGGAGGACGTATCGATATATATCGCAATATCGATATTTCAGCACACCCCTAATTGTGAGCTTGTAGATGGACTATTGCTGCTATTTTTAATACATTTTGAAAGTACAAACTTATTAAATATGGCTTATTTTGGCTAAACTACATTTTATTACAACTTTTGTAATTTACAAAGCCAAAGATCACAATGTTAATCAATTATTTGACAATTGTGACTGACAACCTCAGTTTCATGACCAATGGTATCTGGGGCATTCTACAGATTTGATATTGCACTGTACCTAATAAAGTAAGAGCATGTGCAGTATGCAGTGTAGGAATTTAACTGAATCATCACATACAGACTGAGCTCTCTCTCTCTCCCCCCCCCCCCCCCCCCCCTCTCTCTCTCTCTCTCTCTCTCTCTCTCTCTCTCTTGTTCTTCTCTCAGGTTTGTTGCAGACAGTAAGGCCAGAGTGTGATGTCACTCAGGAGTTCCTCAAACAGGCTACAAAGAAAACCATACAGTCCCACTCTGCATCCAATGGTGTGTGAAGAGAGAGATCAGAAAGATATACAGAATGTGCCACTCAGACACTGAAGCCTCATTTATACTTCATATGACGGTGTTGCTGATCTACAAGCTATTTTCGCGTTATTACTGTATATGTGACCAGATTTGACTGAGAGCCTGCCATCGTGCAACCTCCAGCTTTTCACCAGAGGAGAAAAACGTAGTTGCTGGCTGCGAGAGTGAGGTCTAGCCAACACCAACTCGGGATTCCTGGATCGCTGCCCTCCACAATTTCCTATCCAACGTCGCGCCGGAGAAAAACTGAATGTATTTATATGTTATCCAAAATGAGTTAATGGCACAGGGAGACTCTTCACATACTAGAGCATCTCTGAAATAAATATCAGAGCTGAAATCGACATGTAAATATGAAATTAAGTGTGATGTTAGAGTCCACAGAAGTGAACCTTTCAAGCCTGTTTTCTCAACTCACTGCTTTCTGCAAGACATTACTCTATAAGCCACAGCTCCAAAACTGGTGGGTCAAACTGATCAACCAATATGTCAATTTGAAGCTATGATTCCCTACTTTCATATGACCTGAAAAAACGAAAATTAAAGAAGAAATCCAATGGCAGTCACTCTGTCAAATTTGGCCACATATTTCCAAATAGTAGCCCTGACTCAAACAGCCCGGGGTCAGACACCATTTTATGCATTAAGCGCCTCGTCCAAATAATGGCCGCTGCCTGGGCCATTATTTGCAATTTATATTGTGTGTGTGTGCCAAACATAGAAGATCTACAAGTGTCGCGTCGTTGTGAGCTTTCATATATCAACAACTCAATCCAGGAAAAAATATCTATACCCTGTATTATACCTAATAGCAAAAATGTGTAATGTGCAAGCTCCCGCACTAAGGACAGTAAGTAGTCAGTCCACAAACGAAACAAATTAGCCTCTGTAGTCTGTAGTCTATAAGCCGGTCTGTCTCTCTCCTCCCATCTCCCAGGTTACAGCCTGGACCACAGAGAGAAGGAAGACATGTACGATGAGATCATTCACTTGAAAAAGGTACAGCCGAGTGTAATAAATAATTTACATCATTTTAAGTTTATTTTTTATTGAGAAAGCCGAAACAATAAAGCACATAGTACATCTTTGTAGTTCAGTAAGATTTAATTAAGAAATTAGAACAGCGTGGCTCATTTGCAGACTTCTTGTGACCACCCTGTCACGTCACTCATCTATAACAGTGTTTAACAATTTGTCGGGGCCTATTGTTATGGGTCACACAAGTAAATCAATCAATTTCTGAGTCCATTTACTCTTATGGTGAAACGATGCAAACAAAGCGATGAAAACGATGAAAGATGAAACCATGCAAACGACGCGTTATGAGTTTATTTGGAGCATCTACATGCATCTTTGCGCCTTTGCAACGTCATGTCACTGGCTTCCTTTGACAATGAATGGTAGACTGCATCGTTTAATCTGCCCGTGTTAACGCAACAACGTCGAAACATTATAGTCTGCTAGATTCCTGCAATGAGCCATAGTGGGGCTTTTTAAATTTAAATACAGTCTACTCCTGACCCACTACTGGTGGTGTGTGCTGACGGTGTTGTCCTCCACAGAGCCTCCAGGCCCAGAGGGCCGACAACCAGCAGATGAAAGCCAAACTACGGCGCCTGGAAGAGGACACAAACAAGAGAGAGAAACAGATTGAGGAACTGCTAGATCCCACTAAAGTATGTATGGGTGGATAGCTACACCAGTGTTTCTCAAATGGGCGGTACAGGGCTACAGGGATGTGAGAGGGAACGAGGGAAATGTAATTATTTATTTTACTGGTGTTATGTTTAACAAAAAAAGAGCTTTCTGTGAACCTGCAGAGATGTAAAATGTTAATCTGAGTTAAATGTAAATCTGATTGTGTGGCACTGTGGCCACAATGTGGAAACCATTTAAGATAAATCTGCTCAGGAGGCACCAACTGCAACTATTTTCCATTTATTTGTAACTTTATATTCTTCCATGGGTGTGTTATCTATCATTCATTCATTCATAGCATCATACGTTGCTACTGTAGCTGTGGTTTTCTCTTGCTGTTTTCTAAGCAAATTGTTGTAGCCGGGTAAAGGGGGTACATGGATTCACTAATCAGGGAAGCATTTTTGAAATATTTTAACAACACAACACTTGTGTGGAGGTCCCTGGCACAAAATATTTGGAGGTCTGCGTCCAAATACATAATTTACTTGGGGGTGCTTGACATGGAAAAAGTTTGAGAACCACTGGGTTACACAATGTTATCTGAGACCCCCTGTATTGATTGATTGGGTTTTCTTCTTCATGGCAGGGGTCTGAGTACACTCGCAGTTTGGTGGACAAGAAGAATGAGGGCAGTGTGGTGAGTAGCCCGTGATCTGCTGGTGTGCACGGCACGTCACAGTGGTTTAAGCATTCCCATGGATCGGCAGGCTGTTCATTAGATGATGTTTGATGATGATGTACTATTTGATGATGTACTATTAAGAATATGGTTGACCGGAGTCAACAGTTTTTGCAAAATTTAGCAGATCAACAAGCTCACAACGCATCACGGAGGCTAAGGTTTCAGTGGTTATTATGATAAGATATGATAAGATTTCTTATGATTGTCTTTGATTTATTTTTCTTTTACAGGTTTTATCTCATTTGTCTCAAATAAAAATAATAAATAATAATAGCTCAGATTTATATAGTGCTTTTCTAAGTAGCCAAAGTCATTTTACATAAAAGAAAAGATAAGAGAAAAGAAAATATTATTGCTACAGTATATCGTTGCTGCATACTATGTCCAAAACTGTTACTTTTCAGGATTCAAAATTCAAAAATGGCAAATATAGCAGATTTTCGTGTCGCATTGCCATACGTTTTGAACTTCAGATCAGATATTTGGTTGATCTTGTAGATCAGCTATATTTTGCTACTTTTGTGTTACACTAGTTTGACGAAATAGAAAATGTATACACGAAACATTTTAATTGGTTAAAATGACGATATAGCCTCAGTGATTATTCAATTGACTGAAATGCACATTATAATATCTTCTGTCCCCAAGGTTCTAAATGGACTCAAACAGAGAATACTGAAGCTGGAACAGCAGTGTCGAGAGAAAGAAAACGCTCTAAGGTAAAACATCTACCTGCTGCACCAGAGATCTCTTCATGCACGTTATTGATCCGTGTGTCTTTGTATGCATGGATTAAGTCACCACGACCAAAGCTGTCCTACACACATGGCCGGCACTTGTAAGGAAAACAAGAGCTCCCCTTCCCTCATCCAGCTACAGATAAGTTTATCCAAGCCCCCAGAACCACGCTAGAACAGTGAAGAGACCATCGCCTGGTGTTTCTGGGGAAACACTATGCACAAAGATGCTTACGGACACCAAAGTTCTTGCAGTGGTGCCGGCCCACAGCAGAATAAATTGAAGAGGAAATCTTGAACAAACAAAGTGAGCGCACACGCTGATAGCCAAAGTGCTAATATTGTATGTACTGTAGGTCGCAGCAGTTTCAGGTTTCATGTCTTAATCTGCTGCGTCCTAAATACAATATTGGCACTTTGGCTATCAGCATGTGTGGCCACTTTCTTGTTTTTTCAAGATTCCCTCTTCAAATCTGGGATAGCAACACTTCCGCATTTAAAATGCTACTGTGTGTGTCTCCCATTTAAAATCCTCAGCAAAACTGTTCATCTCAGATGCTAATTATTTATGAACCACAGTGCTAGTGCATGGGGGGGTCCTTTCAGCTGTTTCACAAATCACATATTTGGACTTTGCCTAACAAAATGTTTTCAGCCGTGAGATTTATTTTAGCTTTAATCCATGATGTGCTGGCCTTCCTTGTTGTCCAGTAAACTGCAGAGTGAGCTGAGGACCACCAACCTGGAGGAGATGAAGATCATGGTGGAAACGTATTTTGAAGAGGTGACACGTTCACTATTTTCTAGAAGTCAAACTTAGTATTCTGATGCTAGGTACACTCTCAAGCCTACAAGTACATGTTGCACAGAGGGAATCTTTCATTAGTTCAGAAAATCTTTTCTAATACAAAAAAAAGAGAGAAAACTAAACTAAAACTATGACAAACACTTTGTCGACTTACTAGATAAAAACAAAGCTATGATGACCAAAACTAAGACTATATATAATATATGGACAATTTTGTCAACAAATAACAACTAGACTAAAATGTTAGGGAGGGACTAATGGGATAAAGATCCAGTACAACTAAAAGACAAGTCATTTGGTTTGGTTGCGCTCGGGTGTCCGCAAATCTACATGCTTACAGTGCGCCGTGCTGCGAGGCATTGTGAGCTTGTAGATCGTCTATTTTCAGCATGCAACCAATTGTAAAATCACGCATTACGACACCACCAAGACACCAAAATCGACTAGATTTAGTCGACTAAACTCTTATGCTATTTAGTCGACTAAAACTAGACTAGAAATTTCAGAAGACTAATTATTATGACTAAAACTAAATCAAAATTAGCTGTCAAAATTAACACTGCTTGGTGTGTGTCTCTCTTGTACCTTTCAGATCCAGAGGTTGAGAATGCTTGTTGAAGCAGCAGAGAAAAGGTACATTGACTTTTTATTTTATTTTATTATCCCACGATTGTAACCCATTAATTCACCCCTGTGTCAATTATCTAATGTGATGCTGGGCTCTACACACCCTCCGCCAACCTAGTCCCCATTTATGGGGGACATGGAGAGAGCAACGGACTTGAACTCATGCTTCCTTCATGCCTGAGTGTCCAAGTTGCTCCTTTACACCTGACGGGGGAGTTTCCCTGGTTGGACGTAGCGCATGGAAGGAACACGTTATTCCAACAGTTCCTTTCCCCTCCATCAGGCGCCCCAGCTGGCCAGGGGGAGGCAGTTTAGAGACCAGGATTACTGCATGTTTTTTGTGAGGGTACCTACCCTAGGGGACACGGGGAGAACATGCAAACTCCACACAGAAAGGCCCTTTCGCCAACCCCGCCTCGGGTATGTGCACTGATGACACGGAGGAGGAAACAAGCCACCAGCACCCACAGCGCCCCGAGCGGGAATCGAACCCAGGACCTTCTAGCTGTGAGGCGACGGCACTACCAACTGTGCCACCGTGCCCCGTACATTGACTTTTTGATCACTTTTTTCTTTTCTTTTTTATATTCTTTTGGGGCTTTTATGCCTTCATTGATAGGACAGTAGACTGACAGGAAGTGGGGAGAGAGATGGGTCTGCAAGGCTAATTCTCATCAAATAAACGGTGGTCCGTGGCTCAAATGCTGAATAAATTAATGGACCTTGATGTGAAAGAGGTTGAAAACCACTGCTCTATATGGTGTTGGCACGAGGGGTAATGGAATGACAACCATATATGGAAGCGTCTGATGTCACGAGGCGTAATGGACTGAAAACCATAGATGGAGGCGTGACCTGAGTGAGTCACCTAACTGACGGACGGACAGGTTTTGCAGGTTTTCATCGTAATCTGTGACCACAATAATACGTACGTAATAATATGTACCAAAGGACAATGGGGACAGTGAATGGCATCTCCTTTCTATGGGGATTTGCATTTACCTTCCCTTGTGGTCTCCTGATAGATTATGTTTCAGGCCATTTTTGCCAGTGTTCACTATCTTAACCCATTAAGGACTGTGTCACCTTAGCTTTTAACCACTTTAACCATTATTTTAAACTTTAGCTATTTTTGAAAAATCATGAAAATGTGTGCAAATCTTCTATCTCAAATCTCTGCCTCTGGGGTGTCCCTGGAACAACATACTTTCAGATGTGAGTCTGCGGCCAAATTCATATAATTCTAGGGGTCCTTGAAATGAACAAGTTTGAGCGCCACCGACATAGAAACATACGTTTTTTCAGAAAACGTTTAACGATTTAGAAGACATTTGTAGAACTGACTATAACAACCCTTTGTTCTCCATGCGTAGCAGTCGAGCGGAGAGCAAGGGCTCCCAGAGGCAGCAGAAGGCTCTGGGCTCCATGGTTCAGCGTCTGTCGTCGGAGCTCAAAGAGCTGCAGCTGGAGAACAGCACCTTGAGAGAGGAGCTCAACACCAGCAGCCCTGTAGAGGGAGCCAAAGGTCTCACACACACACTCACTTTCACGTGAAAAACGAATTGAGCTTGCAGTTCAGCTATTTTTGCTACTTTTACGAGACTTGCTGTATGTTGACATACAGTATGGAGATACAAGGTGTGTGTGTGTGTGTCTCTCTCTCTGTGTGTCTCTCTCTCTCTCTCTCTCTCCCTCTCTCCAGGCTACAGAGAGTGGAGTAAGCAGAGACTATTGAGGAGACTGCTGGAAGTAGAGAAGGTGACCAGATTGCATGGATTAAAGTTCTCAGTCGCCACAACTGTTTTCAGATGTGATCAGTGACTTCTTAAGTCCTTTTCTGACGGGGAGCGAGTTACGCAGGCGTTCTCGCCTGGATCAGCAACAGGTCTGCTAATGAGGGGCCATGGGATGGGTAGCGGAAAAAGAAGCTTGCCACAATAAAGGGCTAGTCGCACGTGGGCGTGTGCATGAAACGAGCACGCGTGCGACAATTCCACGGGACCGTGCCCGTGAAAATACACTTGAATAACCGCACGTCCAAAATAAACGCCTCTCATTGAAAATGAATTACTAGGCACATTAGTCGATCCCCACCTGAACGGGCCTATAAAATGGAATAAGAACATAGGTTTAGAATGTGATATCTGCAGGACATCATAATTCTAATTCTGTCGGGTGGAAATCTCATATGTCCAAAAAAAACACAACTCTTACCTTTCAGGGTTGAAATTTAAAAGCATCAAACATAGTATCCAGAAGCTCAAAACACGATTCACTGTTGATGTTTTTGCCCGACAGTGGCCTTTTCAGTCATTATTTTTTTAGATTGTCTTTGAAACACACACACACACAACCCTGTAAATGCAGCAGGACTGACACCTCTCTCCTCCACTCAGAGGCTGGAAGACGCCAGAAGACACGCCCACTTGGCCAAGGGCGGCACACGATTGGACCAGGGCGTTCAGACTACAGCGGAGAGCGAGGTCCTTGTCGATGATACACTGGGAGTTGCCGTTGCAACAGAGCCGGCGGTCTCTGGGATAACGGCTCCATCGACTGCACAGGCGGAGGAGGAGGCGTGCACTCTGAGAGAGTGTGTCAGCCAACTGGAGAGACACAGGGAGGAGCTTCAGCACACTCTGACCAATAAAGAGTGAGTGAGTGTTTGGTCAAACTATCAGAAAATCCTAATGATCTCAGACATTTCATAAAAGCAAAGAGGTTAACCCGCTGGTGTCAGTTTGTTAAAAATGGCCATCCTTTTTTGTCGGTGCTGGTATTGCCGACTTAGCATCAATCTCCAATTTCTTCAACTGGTTGGCTGTATGGCTACCAAAACACCATAATTCTACATATTGATTAATTGTGCTAATTGTTCATGAGACACAGCGCTAGTGTGTGGGGGGGTCCTTTCACTCCGTTTCACAAATCGCATATTAGGACTTGACCTAACAAAAAAAATATCTGTCGTGATATTACATTTTTTCTTCAATCATGTGCTTGAACTGAACTCTGTCTGGCTCTTGCGACTTGTGTGAAAGCGGCTGTCTGTCCTCGTGCTTTCTTTCTAGCGAGGAACTGAGTCGTCTCCGAGCGGAAAAAGAGGAATCGGAGAGAGAGACAGAGCGATGGAAGGCTGAACAAGCAGACAAATGCGGCAAAGAGAGGCAGAGTCACAAGTATGTGTCACTTCTTCTCACTGGGATTCTTGAAGCCTTTCTAGATCAGTGGTTAGCTCAAGAGTAAGACCCCAAAAAATACATTAGGTGTGTGTGTGTGTGTGTGTGTGTGTGTGTGTGTGTGTGTGTGTGTGTGTGTGTGTGTGTGTGTGTGTGTGTGTGTGTGTGTGTGTGTGTGTGTGTGTGTGTGTGTGTGTGTGTGTGTGTGTGTGTGTGTGTGTGTGTGTGTCAAGGTTATAATAGTTTTGGTTTTTTCATTATAGTTTAGTTTTAGTTAGTTTTGACTTGTTTTTTTCTAATTCAGTTAGTTTTAGTTAGTTTTTAGAGCGGGTTTGCTAGTTTTTATTTAGTTTTTATTTTGTTGAAATGCTTAGTTTTAGTTTAGTTTTAGTTTAGTTATAGTTTAGTTTTAGTTTTTTTTTCGTACTTTGGTTTATTTGTCAGGTATAGGATTAAAAAAGATCAATAAGTATTGTGTAATAAAACCTAAAAGATATACCATTTAAAAATATAAACTCTAAAAGTTCAGAAACGTAACTTTGGTCCTTTATTTCTCCACTTTGATGATACCATTTGGTATTGTGTTTTATATAATTTTAATTGTTGATCGTTGTCACCTGTACAACGAGGTATAGTCTGTATAGATTGTAAGAATCGGGCATTCGTGGAATGAGCAACACAGCTAAACGTGTGGGTAGCGCCCCCAAAAAAATTGCCAAAATTGCAAATGGTTGGTATACCAACCCTTGCTTTGAGTTGCTTAGTGGATTGGATGATTGCACTCTCCCACAGTAATAAGGAAAAAACAACACTTGGTTCTGTTGGTTGCATGTACAGCACATACACTCGTACAGCACGCCCAAGCTGATCCCACAAGTGTTCAATTGGGTTGAGGTCTAGACTCACAGCATTTCCACTCCTACATTTTGGAGGTACTCTGTGATCCTGGCTGTACGGGGCGAGCGTTGGCATCCTGGAGGATGGCGTTAGGTCCAAGATTCTGAAGATATGGGATCGCCACTGGCTTCAGAATCTCACTGCATTGAGATTGCCTTTAATGATGACAAGTTCTGTCTTGCCCGTGAGAGAGATACTGTTCCATACCAAACCAAGCTGTTGTGGCAAGGGTGAATAAATACCAACCACTTGCCATTTTGGCAAATGTTTTGGCAAATGTGTGCTAGCCACACATTTAGCTGTGTTGCTCATTCCACAAATACCTGATCCTTATATAATAGGCCTATACCCTTCCGAAGTGCTCCGCATATTTTACTATCATCCTTTTCCACAAGGCACTTCCTTGCGTCTCTCTCCCATATTGGACTGTCTCTTTCTTCCAACTTTTCCTGGCAGTGTCCGAGCACGAAAATAGCGTTTGTTCACCACCAAGTGTCACTGTTGCACAGCCTAACACACAGACACACACAGGCCAGGGAGGAGGGCTTACAGTACAGTACAGTACAGTACAGTACAGTACAGTACAGTACAGTACAGTACCACTCACTTAAGACGGGTTTGATTTTCCAAGTAACATGCAGTCAGTTTCAGGCAGTGCAGAATGTAAACAAGCAACGTAAAGTGTGGCTACATGCTGCCGTACGGTGCTGAAAACAGCCGTAAAACTTGTTGGAGAAATGAGGAATTTAATCAAATTAATTTAAAAGGTTTATATTATGAATTTCTGAAATGCATATAAATATTGATACAAACTATAACTAAGGGTATTTTTTCTATAATTTCAGTTAGTTTTAGTTCGTTTTGTGAACACACAATACAGTTTCAGTTTAGTTATCGTTTTTAATTTATTTTTAGTTTTTATTTAGTTTCAGTTAACTAAAATGTTTTTTTAATTCTAGTTTTCGTTTTTTAGTTAGTTTTAGTTAACTATTATAACCTTGGTGTGTGTGTGTGTGTGTGAAATAGGCAGCCCATTTGATTTGCATATGGACACATATTGATTGCAAAAGACAAATGCTAAAAAGTTGGCTAAATACTGTTCTGTCTCGGCTATTATGGGCAGTCTGTCTATCTGGAGAAGGCGTAGTTTTATTTATCCCTAGGTAGCTTAAAAAAAAAAGAAAAAAAAACATCCCGTCTAGTAGTGTCAAGTAATAGTATGTCATCAATGTGCTATCTTTTTTTTCCCTCTGTGTGTTAAGCATGTGCAGCAGTTATATCTGATTGGACCATATAATGTAACCTAATTCTGATCAGTGTTTGGGTCTATTGTATTGCGCCTCTTGTGCAGATCCAAATAAAATAATTCAAAAGTGTGTGTGTGCCGCATGCATGTGTACTGAACATGCAATGATATGTGTGTGTATTTCCCAGACAGGAACTAGAAGAGTTGAGGCTGAGGATCCAGGCGTTGGAGGAAGAGAGGCACCAAGCTGCTGCACTAGCTGCCTCCTCTCCGACAACAGCAGAGCAGCAGACCGCAGGAGGATGGACGGGTGGTGGAGGAGAAGGACAGACGGACGCAGAGCGGAAAGATGAGGAGCTGAAGGAGGAGGAGGAGTGTCGGGATGAAGAGCTGAGAGAGCGAGCATCCAGGACCATCCAGACAGGCTGGAGGGAGCACAGAGATAGGGTATCAGGCTTGATTTAATACAAACACATTACACTGAAGGAGAAGAGATGCTTCGTACCACATTTAGCCGCTAGATCATTTCCACCGGCAGTGAGTCGAGTCCCCCGGGGGCAGGTTGAATGACGCAACACAGGATGCACAATACAATCACAAGTTTATTTAATTGTTTATTTAATAAGTTGGTAGATTCTCTAGTCCTGGGGTTCCCAAACTGTGGTGCGTGCACCCCTTCGGTTTTTCTTGTAACCTCCAGTTTTTTTGCGCAAACGGCAAAATCTGGTAAAACACTTGTAAAGAGAGCTGCTGCAGGAGTATACACAGCTAGTCTCAGTGCAGTGAAATTCTGTGATTATTTGCCATAATCATATTAAAATATGAATCATTTTCGGCCAAATACAACAAGACTTAGCGTTGGGGGTGCGTCAGCTCGCCAGGAGGTAACGGGTTGCACGGCCAAAAACGTTTGGGGACTACTGCTCTTGTCTATCCGATCACCTAATACCTTAAGAGGACAATAAATCCCCAAATATAACACCACATAAAATCCTCTGTTAATGTATCCATTCTGAACTCTAATTTGGTCCATTTGGATAATCATCATATCATATCATATCATACTATAATTAACCGAATGTCTGAGTGTGTGTGTGTGTGTGTCCGTGTGTCTGTCAGAAACAGTGCCGTAACTCCTTACTGCCTGCACCAATCACTCCCAGGCATTGAGCATATGAATATGGAGGGCGTAACGAAGCCCTTTTTTCGATTTGACACATTAATGATTATTAATTTATTTATTAGTCAATTACAACGCACCCGGGCGCAGTACCCTTCACGGCCACAAGGGGGGGCAAATATCTCAACGGGTAAGGACTAGTCATAATAATTTCTATAATCTATAATAAGGATTTTACTGTGCCCACAATGCAATTCAGTACAGTGCAGAAGAACACTTGACAAGACACCGACTACCGTGACCGTTACGATGGGACACATTGCACACCACATGACAGCGCATGGGCAGATAATACAGTGAAACTCTGTTTAAGACCTGTTGTTTAAGATTTTGGTCATATTATAACCATTTAAAGACAACATGACAACACAAAACGGCACAGCACAGCATGAAAAAACAGATGTTGATCCATGAGAGAAATATGATCGTGTTTTGTCTCATCAGGACCTTGTGAAGATGCAGTCGGCAATAAGAGGCCATCTCCACAGACACACACTACTCGGGGACCTGCAGAAAGATGCACACACCAAGGTTGGATTACACACACACACACACACACACACACACACACACACACACACGTTTGTATACTTGTGAGGACATTTCACGACAGAATTGAAAATAGCATCTACATAGCATCTCGGGTGTCGCTGTGAACTTGTAGATCGGCTGTTTTTCTTTGTATAAAATAAGGAAAACTTTAACGCTAACAAATGTCTAATCCTAATTCTAACCCCAATTAATTCTAACTCCAATGAATCATTGTCTTAGAGGCTCTGTGCCTCACTGTAGTTGTCTATGCATTTGTTTCAGTACCTTGTGTTTACATTGCTAAATTGCTCTGGATTAAGATAAATGCCTAAATTCAAAGTTTGAAAAAGGTTTCCTTTTCCAGAAGGTGAGAACATTTCCTGCTCCGGGTCAGTTTCCTATAGCTTCTTTTGATTGGCTCAGCAAACAGATTTAAACAGGAAAAACACATGATCCAAGAATTTGGTTACTGGGTGATGTTAAATTGATCAACACAAATTTTAACAAAGAATATTTTGTATTACTCGCCAGTACAGCTGCGAAGAAAATCATTTTGGTCAACTGTAAATCTGAAAACTCACCTTCACAGAGACACTGGCTGAATGAGCTTTCATCATACTGTACAATGTAAGGAGAAAGCCTGCTACTTTTGAAAAAATCTGTGGTAGGTTCTTTGAGGCTTCAATATCTCCTCTGGGTTGATTTTGTTTTATTTTTATTTTTATTTATTTATCCGAGTTGATGTTGTCAAGTGGTGTTATGGACAATACAGAGTAATGTCCCTTTTTCCAGTTTTCTTTTTCTTTTTGCTGTTTTTTGTTTTCTTTTTTGAGTTTGTCTTGTCTTGTTTTAAAAAAAAGAAAATCATGATTCTGTAATTCTGTGTTTTGAATGATGATGTTTGCATTATCATTAAATAAATCTTTAAAAAAAAAAGATTTAAACTGGAAACACCTTCATATGTTGTTTCCGGTTCAAATCTGCTGCTGACCAATCAAATTAAGCTATGAGAAACTGACCATGCTTATGCCACTTTTCTGGAAAAGACACAGAGCAAAATCCTTTTTAACCCTAAAACGACATTTTTATTGTGAATACGAAAATGGTCCTCAAAATGTGTATTTCTGGCATGGTCTTGCGGTCTGGGCACGCATGTCCTGATCCCAACGACCTTTGCTGCATGTCGCTGCAACCTTCCTTTATGTGATTGAATCTGATGGTGTGTTTTTTTTATGGGTTCGTTCAGCTGAATAAAGACTAATAATGATTCTGTAACATGGAAAGAGCATTAGATTAGTCCTTTTGATTTGATGACCTGCAGTGGTGGTTCTCCACTTTATTCTCTACAATATGCCGTCTCTGTTCGGGAGGAAACCTCATACTGTATGCCCACAACTGTTACTTTTCAGGATTCAAATTCAAAATGATCAAAAGTAGCAGATCGAAAAGCTCAAAATGCGTCGCTTCATGCCACATTTCGAGCTTGTGGATCTGCTAATTTTGATCATTTTATGATTATGATCAAGTAGGCGCTACTTGTAAATCAACGCCCAAATTAGTAGAGCTTTAATTTACAAAAAAGTTAAAATATGGAGATAAGAGGTTTCTGCCTGACAGCGATTTTTCTTTTGCTGAATACACCCTTCACAAATTGAGATTTGTTATGCATTTTGTTAAAGGTTTTGATAGTCACTGCCCTAAACATTCCTGTGTCCCTTTTTCAGGCCAGCTTGTCACAGAGCAGCAGTGAGGTCACTTCCCATGCGGAGGGTGAGCTGGATGCGGTTGCCTTGACGATGATACAGTCTGTATTCAGGGGACATCTGGCTCGCTGCAGTGTCACAACAGAGAGGTGACATTAATGACATCATCCTCATATCATATATCATCATCATACTATAATTAACCGAATGTCCTCACTGCCTGCACCAATCACTCCCACTTTTCACACAGGCATTGACTATAATAATATGGAGGTCTTAACCAATTTAACAAATTATAAATGAATAATGAATTTATTAGTGAATTAAAAATGCGAAAAAGCACCCAGGGCGCAGTACCCCCTGGGGCCACAGGCCGCAAGTATTTCACAACTAGTGAAATAGTGTATAAGAACACAGCAAACACACACTGACTGGCTACTGCTGCCATTTACGGTGTGTGGTGTGTTGTGTGTGTGTGTGTGTGTGTGTGTGTGTGTGTGTTCTAGCTCCATGTCATCTCTGCCTTCTTCACTGGGAAACCTCGTGCCAACTCCAGCACCAAGACGAGCCCACTCAAAGTGCACAAATGCCAGCACAGGTGAGACACACACAATCACACATACATACACTTTTTACTAGTACTTTTACTTTGATAGTGTAAGTATATTTTGATCACAATACTTTTCTACTTTTACTCAAATACATGTTGAATACAGGACCTTTATTTGTATTTCTACATTGTGGTATTTAACCCATTCTGACCTGAGATCAGATTCACATGAGGTTTCCACTGGACACACACTGGTCTGATTAACCCATTCTGACCTGAGATCAGATTCTAAAAATGTCAGTCGTTCTTCGATTTTTCAAAAAATAGCAGACCTACAAGCTCATATCGCGCCACTCGGTGGCGCGATATGAGCTTGTAGATCTGCTATTTTTCAATAGCTAAAGCATAACATGATGCCAACACCAAAATGGGTGCCCGGTCAGAATGGGTTAAGCAATATTACATGAGAGGGCCCGCAGGGCGAGTTCCCAAAGCAACGCAGAAGTGCATTAATAACGTTAAACCACCCCCTCGAGTGTAATATTGCAATTATACAACAGTTGCCCTTAAAACTAAGAAAATCGCTGTAAAACATATATATTTTTAATGACAGATTAAACAATCGTGTACCAGATCTCCCTGCCTAGTTTTCACTAACCTTTGAAGAACAACTGCACCGACTTGATCGTTGATTGTCATGAAAATCCGCTTTAAAATGGTGTAATCGCTTGTCGTAGTGTTGAGAGTATTCCAAAGTGGTGATCACAACAACAGAGCGGAGAAGGAACGCGCACGATGCGCGGCACAGCCGCCATTGTAATGCATTGGGCCTCAGTTTCTCAGAACCCCTTGCATGCCAGTGCGACGGATGTTTTTGTGATGTCATCAAAACGCATCACCTATCCCACTCTGTCCGATGGAAACCCCATCGTGTAACTCGTTATTGGGAGAGAAGCTGTTCTACAGTCAATTAACTTGTGTAAGTTGTGTTAGGGAGGGAAAGTGTTTAGTCAGAAATGTAGAACAGCACGTGGTAGAGTCATATCCTCGCATAGCCAGCCTTCATCTGCCTTTGCAATGCATATTGCCCCACGCAGGGAAATTTGTATAGCTACGCAAGGCTAGTACAGTCAGACATTTAGGTTAAAAGGAGAACACAAACAGATCCTGGGGACTTGTTTCCATTGCGTCTATGTATATTTCTCATCTGTCTGAAACCAGGGTTCTTCACAGTGGCACAATCTCCCAACGTCCGTGGACTGAACTACAGTCAGATACAACACAGCAAATATTTAACATATAAAATCCAAATATTTTAGTTTGCATTCTGGGCAGTCTGGCTCGTTGTGAGGGTGGAATGATTTGTACTGGTTCAGAGAGGTTTGCATAATAACTAGTAACTGTTACAAGTTTTGCGTTTGATATGTTTTTTAAATGGTTTAGTTTTTATTTTTTTTATTTTTTTTTTAAATAACAAAAATAGCAGATCAACAAGCTCACGACGCGCCACACTACTTGTGGATCTGCTATTTTTGAAAATGTTTGACAAAGACAAACATTAATTACATTTTCTTGATTCTATGATTTTGTTTGTTTGTTTTGTTAATACACAAAACAGTGTTTTTCAATTCTATTTATCCTTATCCCATTAGTTCTAGTTCTAACTGTGGTGTGTTGCCCACAGGCCAAACCCCCAACGCGCTGGAACCCAGAGCTGCAAATGCAATGGACTCTGATGATTCTGATGACATCATTGTGTCACCTTCACGACCTTTGAGGGCCAGAGAAAAGCTACTCTTCTAGGACTCCGGACATGAGTGCGTCTGTGACCTCTGAGGCTTAGGCTGATTTAGCGTACGGTCACACATGCACGATGGCAGGGGAGTGGCCCAACGCATGCCAGAGGCATCAAATGCATCTCGGTTTAACAAAGTTGAACTCCATGCGATCGATGGCATGTGCTAATGCTGACATTCTGCCACCGGAAGCAGCACACCTTCCCAATCATACAATGGAATAGAACACCTGTATTCCATTGCTGTCGGGCAGAAAGCTCTTATTTCCATGTTCAAACTTTTTTTTCTTTTTTCTTCAAAAATTACCGTATTGTGCCGAATATAAGACTATTCTGATTATAAGACGACCCCCATTTTTCTGGAATCATCTGTGGAAAAAGAACACTGAATGTCAAATAGTCTAGTCCCCGATTATAATACGACCTTTTTTGTTTTGGATATTTCCGTTAGCAAAAAACGTAAAGTCTTATATTCAGCACATTAGGGTAACACCCTACCCCTTGATCATACTACAGCGCTAAGTCACACACAAGTAATAAAAGTAGTAGCAGATCTAAGACGCCTGAGAGCGAGACACGTCTACACATCCACCTGGGTGACAGCAGACTGTTGGGAAAGCGCTGGCGCTTTAGAATGGGGGGTCAGATCAACATATGTGCAGTGTTTTGAGTGTACAGGGTTTGATGAGGGCCCAGGTAGGGCCGGGCCTTAACTTTCGGGCCTTAATGTTCAATCTAGTTTTTGTCGGCTGCCGGGCACAGCTGCACTAATGACTTTGGGGCAGGCCCATCTAGAGTTTAAATGGACAGGTATCAGTCAAAAGGGAGACATCAAAGAGGAAAAGGATGGATGGGGAAGGATCAACATATGGAATGTCGGAACAGGTCAGCGCCATATGTGGAGATCTAAGGGTTTGAGGTCAGATGAAGAGTTGCTGACGAATATTGATGACATCAGGGATCTCCATCCCTGATGATGTCACGAGGCATGACTGGGGGTGACTGACTGAAATGCACGATTTAAGCAATATTACACGAGAGGGTGTGGTTTAACGTGATTATTGCCACGACAGTGATGTGGTCAGGAACGAGATGTAGTCGAGTTCCGCAAGCATCAATTATACAACAGTTACCGGTACTCTTAAAACTAAGAAAATCGCTGAAAAAACATATTTTTTTAATGACAGATGTAGTCACTACGACCACAAATGTCCCAAGAAACTAGCTAGCCTAGCCGCCGAGTTTGCTGCGCTCTGGGAAAACAGAGCAGCTGCATTATTTGTTTTGATTAGGTGTGATGCTCGTTTGAACCACGGCTAGAATGCTGTTATTAAATGCAACCTGCGGTCGCAACAAGCTCGTATCCTGAAATAGATGAGAATTAAACAGTTTTGAACATAGGAGGTTTCCACCCTATTGAAACTATGTCCAAAGCAGTTGCTTTTTTATTGTTATTTTCATACATTTTGTGGGATACTCTGTATTATAAGGTAGGCCCGGGCATACAAAAAAAATACGCATTTGAAACATGGGGATACGAGATTAATGCCAGACAGCAACTTTGTCCTACTGTGCTTAATTGTGCAACTGATGTCGTGCACTGAAAATATCCAATTTACAAGCTCACAAAGCAAATTTGCATTGGGAGCTTGTAGATCTAGATCTGCTTGTAGCTCTGAGCTTCTAAACCAGGCTTTACTTGGGCTCTATGCATTGTGGGCTTCTACAGTGAAACGTGAAGGGTTTTTTCTGAGTGTTCTGTGCAGCCCAATAAGCTGTGTGTTTACATGCACATTGTTATTCTGATATCATTCTTACGTTCTGTTCCCATGCCAAAACACCGCATTCCATTCACAATAGGTTGTATAAATTAAACCTGTAAGCCCAGTACTGGAAACCACAATGAGTGATCGCTCAGATATACTAGCGTCTTATCCAGTATGTTACAGCTCTGGTGGTTATTTAGCTTAAGTTATATTCTGTTGTATGATGTTGGTGTCGCAAACTGAAAATAGACTACCATTGATCTAGATCGGCTTTTTTCGGAAATGGCAAATGGTTAATGGTGCATATAGAGCTTTTATCCAAAGCACTTTACATAGATGCCATCAATCGTATGAATCAGGCTGTTCTGTTTCTGTGGCCATTTGCAATATCGGCAGATGTCTGCAGAAACCTCTTACATGTCCATATTTTAACTTTTTGCTGTGTTATTTTGTAAATGAATGCCCTACTTCATCCTACTACAATGTCACACAAAGGTCAATCTGGAAACCCATCTGCAAATTATATGCAGAATGTACAACTGACCACAGGACTACTGACATTGCAAATGGACTCACGGGATCGCACATTGTGCAACATCGTATCGTACTGTACTGTACTACACTGCAATGAGTCATTAAGAGGAACATCCAGAAGACATTACTCAAAGAGGCAGTGGCCCCGGTTTAATCACTGGCTTCTCTTGGCTTACTGTCAAAGTGTCCTTGAGCAAGACACTAAACAGCAAATATAAAATAGGGCATTCATTTATATTAAACAAACGCATACAACATATTCAATATGCTGATTGAATGGTTTCTGGCTGACAGCAACAACATGTACATTATATGAAACGAGTGAGTACATAATCAACCACACCAGTTGCTGTAAAAGCATTTGATCCTTGCCATGCTTCATCACTTGAGACAAACGGGCCCATGTGCTCATCTGTCATTTGATTTGTAGTTGATGTAATTCATTTCGATTTTTTTTTTTTTACAGAAGTGCCTTCTCTATTGCAATCAAATTTGTGTCAAAAAGAAGATGTCTTTGTGTTGAATGTAGCCCTACACATTACCAGTGTGAGTGAGACTGGGGGTGTATAAATAGCAGCCAATGAATGAATGCACTGTTGATATTAAACTGTGAATTAAAGAAAACAGAAGCTCTGTTGCAGTAGCTGGAACAGACGGAGGGTCCTATGCCAACAATCTGCAGTTATGCTGTTTTAGAGGCAAATAATGATAACCAATCAATGGGCTTGTCACCAAAATAATGAATTGGCATTTTATTTTATTTTTTATTCTATTGCAAGTCGACTCCAGAGTCTGTCTAATTAAAGACCAAAATATGGGTCTCTTGTGTGTAATTTGTATAAAGCAATAATATTGTGGTTTGTGTAGCTGGAACGCAAATCCCACCAATAACATCCACTGTTGTTTCTACATTGTGGTGGCATTGCTACTTTTACTTGCATACTGTAAGAAAATGTGTATGCACAGTAGCCTAATAAAGCCTACTTCTTCTACGACTGCATGCACTACTATCTTTTCACCATCAGGGGGTGGCCTCTGCGGATTTTGCTACTCTCTCTCCTCTCCACACACACACACACACACACACACACACTATCTCAGATGTAGGCTATTTGCAGAGAGAGAGACAGAGCGAGCTGCCTGCCTGCCGCAAAGCCCAGTCCTCCAGGTCTTTTGGAAACACCGTGATTTTTGGTTGAGCTCTGAATGTATTAAAAACGACAGACAGACAGACAGGCCGTTGAGGGGACGACGGAACCGCGGACTACTATTGTATTTTTAGTTTAGGAAGGAACAATAACAATAACAACAATAACGCAAAAAGGAGAAGAAGGGGAACGAAAAACGATTGCGGGTCAACGAGTTTAACCCCTAATCGACCGTGACGGGCTTCACTCCTTGGG
>NC_139702.1:46671925-46676925 GCF_964188405.1 Protomyctophum parallelum
ATAGGATTTATGATGCTTGTTGCCATAAAACAGTACTTTGTAACCTCCCAGGGAAGATCCTCCATGTCATTCTCATTCTCAAGCTGCTAAATATAACACTTGGCTCCGGTGGGATTGGAACACCCAGCCAGGAGGTGTGTGTTGTAGATTGGAGGTTGCGGAAGCGATCGTGAGCCAAACTATGCTGTGAATGGTTTTCACCCTTGTATCCCTTGTATATTTAAAGTGTTTGATTCATGTTTTTTTTCTTTTATTTGTTTGGACCCAATGTTTTATACATTTGTGTCAATAAAGTAACTATCCCGATCCCAGAGTAAAAAAATGTTTAAGCACTTGGTGTTGGACCCCCAGCATCCCTATTCTGGGGGGGGGGGGGACACACACATTTACAAGCTCACAAAGCAGAGTTTAAAAGTCTTCATGGCCACGTGTATTTTCAGAACAAATTTTAGTGATGATCAATCAATCTATCGTGTTCCTGCTTGGATCAATGGATCCTATTTATCGGTATCACAACGAAAACAAGAAAGCAAAACATGTATTTCACATGTATTTAGTATTTGTTATTAATTCATTTAGAAAATATGAGTGTATTGCCAATTATTTGGGGGCCCGTTTGCAAGATGGGTCCACAGGTTGAGAACCGTTGCGTTATAGCGCTAGCGTGAACGTTAACCAAACCATTCCAGCGCTGAACGACTCCAGCGCTAAAGCTGGCTGATAATAGCTCAGGATAATAGCAGAGAGCAGGAAAGGCATCCATACATGGCTTCATCACCGCTCTCTCTCTCTCTCTCTCTCTCTCTGTCTGTTTGGCACACTCCACCCAGCCTCCGCCCTTTCCCCATCTTTCCCGGTCGGAGAAAAAGAGTGGGTGAGGAAAATGACAAAATGATAGCTTTCTTTTCCTCTCTCGCAAGTCTTTAGCCTTGCGGGCTCCAAGCTTTCACACAGGAAGGTAATGATATGGGAATAAATATAGAATCCCAGTCCACAGACACACGTGCACGCGTACGTACATGAACGCAAACACACCACCCAAACACTTTTAAATTCCCTGGTGGTGGGTATTGTGTGGGTTGGACTGCAGGAAAAAGGCCATAATCAATCATACACAAAGATAGTCATGTCACAAACAACATGGGACTGAGTCCCACACACTCCACATAGCATGAATATTCCATCTTTTTGTTTTACACTTTATGCTCACCATCTCCGAGCTTTAGCCTGCTATGTCGAGAGACCACAGCCAGTCGAGAGCCATTCATGGCTGCCGGGAACGCGGGTTTGGTATCGATTCTGTCTGCCAATTAGCTCTCTCCTTTCCCCGCAGACATCACCGTAGGCCACATCGTTTTATCATATGGGGTCACATCCCGTGGTTCCGAGTGGTGGTCTGTACACCCATCTGTGACCTCCTCTCCTGTTGCTGTAGCAGCTAGGTCACATAGTGGTGGTCTGTACACCCATCTGTGACCTCCTCTCCTGTTGCTGTAGCAGCTAGGTCACATAGTGGTGGTCTGTACACACATCTGTGACCTCCTCTCCCGTTGCTGTAGCAGCTAGGTCACATAGTGGTGGTCTGTACACACATCTGTGACCTCCTCTCCTGTTGCTGTAGCAGCTAGGTCACATAACGGTGGTCTGTACACCCATCTGTGACCTCCTCTCCTGTTGCTGTAGCAGCTAGGTCACATAGCGGTGGTCTGTACACCCATCTGTGACCTCCTCTCCTGTTGCTGTAGCAGCTAGGTCACATAGCGGTGGTCTGTACACACATCTGTGACCTCTCCCGTTGCTGTAGCAGCTAGGTCACATAGCGGTGGTCTGTACACCCATCTGTGACCTCCTCTCCTGTTGCTGTAGCAGCTAGGTCACATAGCGGTGGTCTGTACACACATCTGTGACCTCTCCCGTTGTTGTAGCAGCTAGGTCACATAGTGGTGGTCTGTACACACATCTGTGACCTCCTCTCCTGTTGCTGTAGCAGCTAGGTCACATAGTGGTGGTCTGTACACACATCTGTGACCTCCTCTCCCGTTGCTGTAGCAGCTAGGTCACATAGTGGTGGTCTGTACACACATCTGTGACCTCCTCTCCTGTTGCTGTAGCAGCTAGGTCACATAACGGTGGTCTGTACACCCATCTGTGACCTCCTCTCCTGTTGCTGTAGCAGCTAGGTCACATAGCGGTGGTCTGTACACCCATCTGTGACCTCCTCTCCTGTTGCTGTAGCAGCTAGGTCACATAGCGGTGGTCTGTACACACATCTGTGACCTCTCCCGTTGCTGTAGCAGCTAGGTCACATAGTGGTGGTCTGTACACACATCTGTGACCTCCTCTCCTGTTGCTGTAGCAGCTAGGTCACATAACGGTGGTCTGTACACACATCTGTGACCTCCTCTCCCGTTGCTGTAGCAGCTAGGTCACATAGTGGTGGTCTGTACACACATCTGTGACCTCCTCTCCTGTTGCTGTAGCAGCTAGGTCACATAGCGGTGGCATCCGCCAAAGTTGCATTTTTTACCCATTTGGCCAATCTGGTATTATACATTTTAAGCAATTAATGCATGTTTCTACCGATGGTAAAAATTATATTCTGCCGTGAAACAACTATTAAATGTTGTTTCTTTGACAGCCCGTGCTGAATTTCATACTAAAGCGCGCTCCCCATCAGCAGCACGATATTAGGAAGACATGCAATATGCGATAACATTGTTTAATATTCTGACGATGAAATGAAGTGAATTTTGAAGTATACAATTTTAATGTCTTTCTGCCTTAGGTTTGCTGCTAACTTAGAACCGAGACAATGAATACCGCAGTGGCTCTAAACCTGTAGGTTGGGACCGCCAGGGGGGCCCACATGATTTTGGGGGAGACCCCAGATGACAGTAAAGTGACAATTTATGTACTTGTATGACCTATTACAAAAAATTCAATAAATGTACTTAATTAAAAAATAAAAAATCTGTGCAACTAAATGTAATGACAACAATTCCAAGTGCTTGTCAGTGTTGGGGGTTTCCCCAGTTCAAACATGATTCATTTGGGGGGTCGTGGCCTGACAAGTTTGGAAACCTTTGATCTAGATTAGAATATCATTTTTCCACACTAGAAACGTGCCAGTACTCTTTTTCCACTCAACGTTAGAAAATAGGTCAAAAGTCCGCTCTGTGTGTCCTGGGGCTGCAGTGAGAGGGGAGGTCACAGATGGGACTGAGTGGTCTGGTGACCCACTAGCCCGCTTATCCAGCACCAGGTACAGTAGGATGCCATGGCCTTTGACCTTGACAAGGGGTCCTTGAGGGGGTTCCAGGCGGTCCCCAGCATCGTCACAATGAGATGCTTTGTGCCTGTTTGTTGATCTGCTGTTTTAAAAAAATCGTGGAAAAATGTTTAATAACACAAATCTTGTAATAATAATAATGGATTGCATTGTTATAGCGTATGGGGTAAACTGACACAAAATATTATCAGATGGGTGCCAGCCGGTGGCCAAAACAACGCATTGCGATGCAATACATTGTGAGCTTGTAGATCTGCTATTTTCACTGTTATTATCTTTCCATTCCATTTCCACCATTAATCCTATTTGAGGCAAAAGTTTGAAATAATGGTGATTATATATTATGCCCTGCTACAGCATATAAATAACGATTTAAAGTGCAGTGCCACAACCAAACTTTTATTCGGAAAGGGATCGATCTAATGTAAAAGCTTTGGAAGGGGCGGTCCCAGCTAGAACTTTTCCTCAGAACCTGTGCACCTCCAGAGGTCCTAACGATAGTAGTAGCCTTTCGGAACCGTGTGGTTTTCAGACGGAAGGAGAATGTATTGTCTGTTCCCGTTGTTCTCAGATCTGACATGTCTAATGAAGCCCCGAGGCTCTGGGGTCACATCTAAACCACTACTGAGCAGTTCACAATTCAATTAGGCCGGAAGGACACACGCATGCACACAATGCATGCGCATACACACATCTGTGTCGAATAAACACAAGATTCGTGACTGTTATTTTGCGTGTGTTTTTGTTTTGTTTTGGACAAACAATTTGCATGTGTTTCTAATGGACTGGAGAGCCCAGTATTGTGGTTTTGTAATATCATGCTTTATGCATTGTTTTGACAATTCTTCATGTGTGTATTTATGAACTTAGACTGTATAAGCTATGGTCAGAGTAATGTGCAGAATGTTGTATATTACGCCAGCTTGGGGTACTGTATGTATGTTCTGTAAGCTAGTTGTGGTTAGCAGTGGTTAGCAGCTTGTGTGACACCTCAAGCTCTCTGATGCTTGTTTGTAGAAATTGTGAAATGGTTCAAGAACGATAGCCTACATTTTGTGACATATTAGATCGATGTACACACACACACACACACACACACACGAGCACATATGAGCACAATAATACATGACTGTGTCAGTTATCTAGTAGCACCAAATACAATGTATTTAGCATTTGGTAAATATATTGCCCGGTTTGTAGAGAACAGCTAATAACAGAACGCGAAGGTCAGAGAAAGTGGAGTTGAAAAACTGCTAGAGATGCAGAAATCCGTTCCTTTATTTTGCGGAGACGGAGAGGATTGATTCCCGACCTGGAATCAGATGTTGATCATCATGTTTGATATTGTGAGCGGCCGAGCGATGCACACAATTTCACAGCCTTTGTCTTTGTGATGCAATCTGCTGAACAGAACGCCACTGTAGCAGAAGTCCTTAACCCATTCTTAGCGGGAACCCCTTTTGGTGTTTCAAGAATTGTGTTGTACTTTACCTATTGAAAAATAGCAGATCTACAAGCGCATAGCGCGGCACCGAGTGCTGCTATTTGGGAATGTTTTTAACTTAAATCTTTGCTTCTGGGGAGGGGGTCCCTGGAACAGCATATTTTCAGATGGGGGTCGGCGGCCAATTACATATAATTGTGGGGGTCCTTGGCATGAAATATTGACATGCCTCTCTTTGGCCTTGACCCTGTCTCATATATTCTTATG
>NC_139702.1:46679425-46689425 GCF_964188405.1 Protomyctophum parallelum
CTAGTTAATTTATAATTTGATTATGGTCAATGCCTGTGTGAAAAGTGGGAGTGTTTGTTTCAGGCAGTGAGGAGCTATGGCAGTCACAGTGACAGATAGACATTGTCAGAATTATAGTATGATGATTTTACAATATATATTGGGGTCCCAGAGATAGAAATGGCATTAAATGGGGGAACGTAGCCTAATTCAAGTCAAACCTGGGGGGTGCTTGAAATGGAAATGGTTGAAAATCACTGCTAGAGCCGTAGAAATCTTCTCTTATGGGAGTCCTTGGCATAATTATCTTTTCAAATGGGGCTAATTAATTTGGGGGTCCTTGACATAAATAGAAAAAGAACCACCGCTCATCCGCTGAAAAAACTTAAGAGAGGTGCTGGAGCCACAAAGGGAACATGAGAAAAAATAAAGGGACCTTGACATGAAAGACTTTTGGAACCACTGCATTATAGGACGTGAATCACTGGCTTCTTTCTGTCAGAAAACTACAAGTGGAAATAGATATTAAATCCTGTTGTAATGAGAGGTCTTACACTGCCGCCGATCTTCCCCTTTCCTCTTTTCTGTGTTCTTACTGTGCTAATATTCTATGTTCTGTTGCTGAATTGAACACATGAGACCACAACGGAAACCAAGTCCCCAGGACTTTTTGTTTGTTTTGTTGTGTTATTCTTTTAGCAGTGGTTTTCAATTTCAACCAGTACGGGTCCTTGAGGGGATTCCAGGTGGTCCCCATGCTAAATGATGGAAAGTTCGTAACCAAATGGACCCTTCTAGATCTTTAACTCTTGAGTGTCAAGAGTTAAATTATTGTTAAACATCTTTATTACTTAATTTACAAGAAGTGTTATTTTGATCAACATTTGCTCTCCTAATGGTACCAACATCAATACAGCATCTTATCCAACGATAACAAAATATTATTTCGTTTTGGGTCTGAGATGCAAAATCACATCAAACGGTGGTCCGTCCGTGGCTCAAATGCTGAATAGATAATCGACCTTGATATGAAAAGTGGTTGAAAACCACTGCATTTAGCATGAATCAAGTGTGTTACTGTTTACATTTTTTCCTAATAAAAGTATTCACCTCCGCTCTCCTCTCCTCTCCTCTCTGCAGTCGGTATTGTTGCTCGGTGCCGTGGCGCTGTTGTGTCTGAGTCTGGACCTGCTATTCCTCCTCTTCTACTCCTTCTGGCTGTGCTGCCGGCGGCGCAAGGCCGGGGACTCGTCCCGCTCGTCCCACTCGTCGCACGCCCAGCAGCCCAGTGCCGACTGCTGCTGCACCGCCTGGTGCGTCATCATCGCCACGCTAGTCTGCAGGTGAGTCCGCATCGCGCACGGCGCGCAGCACCGCCAACACGCACGCATGCACACTGAATGCAGTGTCCAGCTTCACCTTATGTCTAGTCCTGTCCTGTGTACACAGGGCGGCTGCAGCTTCTGAACAAATCTCAACACATTGTTACATTACATTACTGTTACATGATTACATTACGTTACATTACTGTTTCCGCCCGAGCCGGAAGTGATGTTGTCCGGATCTGTAGTGTAGGCCTAGGGAACGGATGGACCATCACCCCCAGAATAGGCTATAAACATGGTATTTTATGCCATTCTGAGCATATATACGACTAACGTCAAACTACAGCGCCTTGCACTGGCAGGTGTTGTGCGATTGTATTATATTATTTTTACAGTGTTTGCCTCTGTGTTATACGTAACATTTGAGAATTTGGCCAGTTTGCTATAAAAAGATCTTAAAAGTCATTACATTGTAACTTTAGAAACACCCTGTATACACTTAGACTGTGTGTTGCTTTGTTTACTGTTGAGTGTGAAAACACTGTTGCAGATTAAGCAAATCATCTGGGGACCCCCCAAAAATCATTCCTGGCCCCCAGTTTGTGTACCATTGTCTTAGATTATGTTTTCTAATTTCCAAATTCCGGCTGGAAACAATTAAGCCTATATTTTATACTTGGTGTATAAAGTAAAATAGACGATTCATAAGCTTGCAACATGTCGACTCGCATCATAATGCACAAAGTCTGTCTCCCACTGATAGAGTTTTACACATGATTCCACGTGTCTGATGTCTTAACAACATTGCAAGATATGTTGTCCAACAGTATCTGACATACACATGTTCTGGTGCACTCCTATCAGCGTTGACGGGCCAGATTTGTTCCGTGGATGAAGTTGATTTCGATGCTATAGTTATATTACTATAGTTGTCTGTTTTTCATCTAGACATGCTGTATTGAACAACTTGATGGCTGATAACGGCACCAGGAAGAACAATGTTGTACTTGTTCATCCGATCTCTGTTCAAAGGGGAAAATGCAATCCGCAGTGTAAACAACAGTCCTTTGAAATGTAATGGAGATGTAAACATGCCGACCCTCAAGCTACTGTTGCCATAACATTATGTTGTACTTTATACGATATTTGCACCACCCAGACGGGAACTAACGATGCCTCACTCATGCATGCCCCAATGCAATATGTACCGTAAAGAACATAATATAATTGCCCCGCTAGAGTATGTCGTCTATGAAGAAGATCAGAAAGGGGAACCTTAACAGAGTTAATTGTGTTGACTAAGACTATAAGATTTCGATATTTACTCGACTAAAACTAGACTAAGGCCCAGGCCGTAGCGTAACGGTCTGGGCACCGGACTGGTAATCCAGTCGCAGTGTGCCGCGGGTTCGACTCCCGGACCCGACACGGCCTTTACTGCATGTCATCCCCCCATCTCTCTCCCGTTTCCTGTCAGCCTACTGTCTGTCCCTTCAAAAATCAATAAAAGGCGTAAGCCGCAAAAAAATATCTTAAAAAAAAAAAAAAAAAACTAGACTAAGACTAAACAATTGCAGATGACTAAAATAAGGCTAAGTGTCACTGTTTTTTTTTATTATTGTATAACCTATATGCGTGCATGCACGTGTGTGTTTAGCAGTGTCGAAATATTAAAGGTTTTAGTAGGCTGTATCTCTCCGTTCATTAGTGGAATGACGTGACTACATTAATCGAAAGTTATGCTATAAATAGTCGTTGAAGTTACAGAATTGAGTAACTCACTAGGTACAAAAATAACTAGTAATCACTAGGGATTTTGGGGGGGTCCCCAGGTGACAGTGAACTGAGGACTTTTCAGACAGAAAAAAAGACGACCATTACTGCATCAAAAGTAATCAACTTTTATAGCCTACTACAAAAAATAAAAAGTTAAACATTGGCCAAATTGTGAGTGAGCCGAGCACTTCAACATAAGCCAAACGAACTACAGCCCAGCAAACTGCCACCTACTGCCCACAACATGTAAGACAACATGGGAAACTGACATGCGTGGTGTGACATTTGGGTACCCTTGTGTGACACAAATCACTCACGTTATTGACAATTTCTGACATTCCAGTACATGATGATGTACTGGAATACACTACCTCTAGGAGCCATATGTGACTTATAGTCTTATAACGCCACTGAGCAACTTCCATTGAAATGAATGGCTTGGGGCGGGGCTGTAGCTCCAGTCCTTCCTCTGTCCTTTTATACCTCTATGGTTAGGACAGAGAGGGGGTGAGCGTGGGAGTGACTTTATCGGTTGACCGCTACGTTTGTTTGCTGGAGAACCACTGTGGAATGATAAGTGGTCCAACACAAGGACATTGAAGTGCACATGAATTCTGGTGCCTTTTGAACTGCCTAGAATACATTTGCAATAAGCATTATGAAGGTTTGAGTGTGTGAATATACATGTGTGAGTGTGTCCCTCTCTCCCCAAGCTTTGCAGACCATTTGTTTGGTTTAGTTGATGATTAACCACTTTAACCTTGGCATTCCTATTTTGGGCACGTTTAGGGGAAAATATTTTAAAATATAGCCCACAATGCAACGCAAGTTTGTAGATTGGCTATTTATTTTTGAGTGGTGCAACCACTCCAAGGAACAGCTTTGTCCGTGTTCACCTATGTGTATCTGTGACGTTAATGAGCACGAGAATGAGTACCAGTAGGGGCGCTGTTGTGCCAGAAACAGAGAGACAGAGAGTGCTGCACTATTGCCTGCTAATGAGAGAGAGAGGGGGGGGGGGGGGGGGGAGTTGCACCACTCAGTTCACACGGGTGTGATTTTTACAAAAGTGTGCAAAACTTATTTTTTAAATAGCGCTTAACTGAAGACGTTGTATACGTAGTTGACGGAATTCCCAGGGTTTATAGTTTATACCAATTTCCCCTTCTACACCAAATCTCTTTGTCGAAATTAGCACATCTACAAGCTCACAACGGCTCACAACGCTTGTAGATTATCTATTTTTGCTGAATGTTCGCACCCATAATAGTAACGATATGGGGTTTTTTTTGTCAGAAATGTAATGTAAATGTGTGTGGTACAGAAAAACATTGAGGCTAAAAGGATGGGCACGTGTTTCCAATGTGGTCCTCTGTATTAAATTAATCAACATAGCAGTGTACGCCGGTGTACGATCCAGCTGTGATATATTTTTAAGTATCTGAAACACGAGAGTGCAGGCTGAGCTCAGATTCCACTATAAAGCTGCTGCAGTCACTGTAACAAGCGAGTCACGTCATGTTGCAATGCGTGGTGTATGTGGAGGTGCGTGTGTGTGCCTGTGTGTGTGTGTGTGTGTGTGTGTGTGTGTGTGTGGGGGGGGGGGGCAGGGCAGTTTGAAACGTTTCTCCACAGTCTGAAAGCTGTGTGAACACCACTAAGAGGTCCTTCACCTCCTCAGCTGAGGGGAGTTTGACCACAGATACTGCTGCCTGGTACAGTATGTTTTGGGGTTGTCTGTACTTGAGGACATCAACATTTAATTTTATGAATGGCATAACCCTACAAATCCCTTTTTAACCATAAATCAACCTGAGGACATCACAATATCCATTTATTATATTGTTGCTGTCAGGCAGAAACACTCCTATCTCCATATCTTAAAATGTTGTGTTGTTTTTTTTTCCTTTCGGTAAATGAACACCTTACTTGATCATACTACAAACAAACAAAAGCATCAGCAGTAGCAGATCTGCACGCTCTGTCAATCTGCCACTTTTGATGCTTTTGAATTCAAATCCTTAAATGTAACGGTTTTGGACATATTTTCCAGAGAGGATATTGTGCTGTAATGGTGCATGGTGCATTTGGCCCATGCATACTCCTTCTCGCTGTCACCACGATCCCTACTCTGTACTGGTCTCGCTTCTGCCTCCTTCTCTCTCTGGCCTAGAATCGTTGCCATGGAGACAGAAGCAGATTTGAAGCAAGAGACAAGAGATGAATTATACAGTCAGGAGGAGGTGTGTGTGTGTGTGTGTGTGTGTGTGTGTGTGTGTGTGTGTGTGTGTGTGTGTGTGTGTGTGTGTGCGCGCGCGCGCGCACGCACGTGTGTGTAGGGGGCGTCTGTGTGACTCAGTATGTATTTGCAGCTTTAAATATTTCATTATTAACTGTAATATTTCATGGTGAATATTTGATGCACATGCCCACATGCAAACACACGTGCGCATGCACACACACGCACACACACACACACACACACGCACACACACAAGCACCTTATTCACTGTTCATATTATTAGATTCCCCAGCGGCGAGCCTCCCTGCATGTCTGCATGATGACATCATCGTATCAGCTCAGTGATGTCATGCACCTTTGATGCCGGTTTTTCACAGCGTTTTTTTTTCTTTTTTCTTTTCTTTTTAAGGCCCTACACTTTAGTGATGCATCGGTCAGTCTCAGCCCTCAGGATACTCTGTGTCTCCTACTGAGTCTCCTACTGACCGATGACCCCGTCATCAGACTATTGGCTCAGGAATGAGACAAAAACAAGGCTTCATGGGGTGTGTAATTAATAATGTTGAGGATTCGCAGCAGCAGTCAAACCAGACAAACGCGCTTCGGCGTGCAGGCCTTCGCCAGTGTCAGAATAATATAGAATTTATGTTCAATTAAAAAGGACTATACAGCCCTCCCTTGAAGGGAAGTGTGTAATTGATAGAAAATTTGTCATTTTTGGGGGCAAACTACTCCTTTATGTCAATTCTGAGAGTTACAGCCCTGTAAGGGTCCATTTGGTTCCTAGCCATCAATTTAATTTTGCTGGGGACCCCGCGGAAGCCCCCTCCCTCAAGGACTGTTGGGGATCCCCAGACCCCACTTTGAGAAGCACTGATTGGCTCTCCTACTGTTGAGAGTGACATACTCCTGTCTCATACCCCATAAACACAAACAGAAGGATTGAGTGGGAGAGCAGAGAAAAGCTCATTTTATATACTCCATGACACGATGGTGTTTCTTGTCGAAAAGAACTGATCTACAAGCTTGAGGATCAGTTCTTTTCGACAGAGTGTATAAATTAGTTATAAAGGGAGGCACTGGAGAGAAAGGGGTGATGGGATTCAGTCCCGTGGAGGATTGCATGTGTTCTTTCTTGAGCTAAATGTCTTATGTCTAACATGGTGGCAGAAGCTTTTTTTTCTCTCTCTCCTAATTTTCTTAAACACTTAAACCCTATATTAGTATTATTATGTTAGCTCCCAACTAGGGGTGTAAAATTAAAATTGCGATTCTCATTATAAACAATTCGATAGGAAATGTAAGCTTAACCTAACCTAATCACAGTAAACATTCATGTCTTCATATTCAAGGGACTGTCAATGAGGGTCCAGCTGACCCTCGTTGACACTTGACAGACACTCATTAATATTACTTGCATCAAGGCAACTCTTTAGTGTGAGTGTCTGCTGTTAGTCTCTGTACACATAGCATGAGTGAGTGAGTACCTGTGCAATACATTATGGGTTTCTGTATACCATGCATGTGTGCATTTGTACTACCAGTTAGCCTAAGCCTACCTACTGTACCTGAGCCTAGTATGTATTTTACAGACGTTTTTGCTTTAATGTATTGTTCTGGTAACTGGGTGAGAAGAAGTAACTGAGTCAGACTCCGTCAGATGTTGAAACGTTTTGTGCTACATTTGTATTTGTGCATGTATCCCAAATCCCAGACAACATGTTGTCTTGGATTCACCTTTGTGTGTTTACATCATTCAATTGATAAAGCCTTTACAATTATAAAAGCTTTTTACCAAAATGTACTCTGCTTTCATGCCAGCAAGACTGGAGTAGATTCTGCTGAATCGTTTTGAATTGCTTTTGAATCGAATCGTGACCCCAAGAATCGGGAATGGAATCGTGGGACACCCAAAGATTCACAGCCTACACTCCCAATGCATTGCAACGTGAGCGTGTTGATCTGCTATGTTATTATTGGAGATGTCCCGATACTGTATCGGAATTGGAAAAGTATCGGTATCGGCCCTTATTTGACTTATCGGTTTCTGCAAATATGCCAGGCTAACCACTGATCCGACACAGGGGTAAGGGCTGACACTATGGCAGGTAAATAAAATGTTGGGGCATCTAGAGTTTGCTTTCGAGTTGCCAAAACTGCAAGTGGACATTTGAGTAAGGAGTCTGCTATAAACACAACACGAGCTAGATAGCTATAAACACAACACGAGATCACAACACTGGTATCAGTATTAATGTCGTTATCATTAAGATGTCGTTATCATTAATGCACAACCTCCAGTTCTGATTAATATTTACTCCACACTTGGCCAGTCGGGCGCCATGTGAGCTTAACGAATAATGAGGCCTTTCTGCGTCTGGGTCCAGATTGATTGATTGATTGATTGATTGAAATATTTATTAACAGTTTGTAGAATTTACAGTACATTTTAAGCACAAACTCAATACAAAGACTGTCAACTGTGAGTGGACGACCCAATTAAGCATTACACTTGTTTACAACAGGGTCCACATTGTTCAATTCATCAAAACATTTAAAGACATACAAACATTTAGAGACATACAAATAGACATTTCTATGTAGCTAAATTCATCATAAACAGCACATCAGTGGTTCTCAATGTGGGGGAGTCCAGAGTCCTTGAAATGGAAAGGTTTGAGAAGAAGAATCACTCAGCATTCATTGTGAGTTTCATGTGGTGTTGTGTTGTGACTGTGAGCTGCTGACTGTGCAGTTGACTGTAGACTGGAGCAGAACCGGGTCCTGTCTCCATATGATGAGCATCACTGTGAATTAACTTCACACGCACACAGGTCGCCATGCACTGCTGTCTCTCTGCTGTGTGTGTGTGTGTGTGTGTGTGTGTGTGTGTGTGTGTGTGTGTGTGTGTGTGCACGTGTGCATGCGTGAAGCCCAGAACCCTCTAATAACCAATGGTGAACAAGTTAGCACACATTGCTTGTAATTAAGTACACTTAGTTAAGTTTTGCATTGGCATTACAGTTACACACATTCTGTCAGCACGCACGCACAGAGAGAGAGAGAGCATAATATAAAGAGATATTGTATCTGGGTCAAGCCATCCACCATTAGCTCTCAATCATGTGACCTTTGAACATGCTGCATCCTAAGCTGTGAGAGGATGAAGTGGTTGAAACATTGAAACAGCAGGTATTAGAACAGAGAGGAGAGAGAGAGAGAGAGAGAGAGAGAGAGAGAGAGCGAGAGAGAGAGAGAGAGCAGGTATTAGAACAGAGCAGAGAGAGAGAGAGAGAGAGAGAACACTGGGTCAGGAGGACCCTCTGAAACACTGGGTCAGGAGGACCCACTTTTGGCTCGGCACACATTATTATTGGTCACTTGCTCAGCAATGTAAAATCTTTTAAAACGAAGTTTAGAACTACAAAACGTCCATACATTTTCAAACATTTCACAAATTGTGAAAATGGCTCTACAAGTTCACAGTGTGTCCCAGTCCCGCTGCTGATATATGCTGCATTAATTTTGTGTTCGTTTTTGGTCACAGGGAGACACCAAATGTACCTTTTGGGAGCCGCTGCAATAGAGGGATCGGGGTAGTGATGAGATAGAGAGAGAGAGAGCTGATGATTGGATGGACAGAGGGATAGACGGTAGGATTACTATATACTATATAGGGATATTTACATTAACATACAGCGTTTCTCTAATGGCTCCATCCCTTTAGCTTAGCGTTTTAGTCCATAGTAAACATCTGATTAAATGCATACATATGCATGAGCATTGAGCGCACACATTTATTCCACAAAACAGACACAAAATGGACTGACAGCGTAGCAGACGCACCGTAGTGAAGCATTCTCATTTACATAAAAACATAAAGGCCTGCATAAAGTAAGAAAAGGACACGCGAGTTTTACAACCCACTCCGCTGTTGAAAAGATCATTCTGCAGTCACCAAACTCACTTCATAACGTGACTTCTCTCTCTCCTATTATGTCATTCACTCGCTCCCGCCTCTCTCACACAACTAATGACAGCTGTCTGCTAAATAGCCTGTACATTTATAACATCACAACACATTTATTTCACAACATACAGTGTATTTAAGGGCTGTGCCTATTCATTTACAGTAATTGGTTTAAATAGGTTGTTGGTGGCACTGCATGTAAAGCCTGTTTCATACATAGTAATGTTGTGTCTAAAACCCGAAAATAGCTGATTTACAAGCTCACGGCATGTCGCAGCACGAAGCATTTTGTGCTTCTGCTTCAGTTATTTTCCATGCAAGTCACCAGCACAACTAAATGTAAATCATGTGTAAGGTCAGGACGGAATTGTGTCTCACCCATAGCCTCACCCTTCAGTAAGACCCCCTGAGGGGGAGAAGCGACCTCACCCAACAGAGCTTCTTAATACGGCACAATTGAGAAGCAGGAGTTAAACTATTAATCTGGTGTCCGTGAAGTCAGATGTAGAGTTGCTGGCCGGCTCCATATATATATGCAGATGTATGGGTGACGATCCAGTCTGAAGTTCTCCATGTATGTGAGCCTAGTCTTGCATTCACGGAAATATATTTTAAAATATCTTTACATTTTATTATTTTATTTCCATTTCTGCTAAAGCAGCAAGCTATAGAGCGTCGCAGTCCCGCCCCCTTTCATGACGACGCCAG
>NC_139702.1:46694425-46756925 GCF_964188405.1 Protomyctophum parallelum
ACCTCCCGACGGACCGACGGCCGTCGCGACGGACCTGGTCCGTCGCAACAGCGTCGGTCGCAAGAAATGGATTCTGCCCTTGCTGAACTCTTGTCATGACAAATCATGACAACAAACACAATTACAAAGAAGAAAAACACAAAAAAAAAGTTTGTTCAGCCCGAATTTTTTTGTTTGTTGTCATGATTTGTCATGACAAGAGTTGGCTTTGTCCGCGGCGTAAATATCTTTAAATAAATACTTTCTGAAAAGTCTGTGAGGAAAATGAACAGGGATTTCTTTTCCGGGTCTCTCGAGGGGGCGGGACTGCGACGCTCTATTATGCTTAGATGATTTGAATTTATGTTATGATCAGAGCTTCTGTTCTCCAGACTGAATGATGGAAGCATTCGAAAATTGCGAGAGGCAACAGTGGCCTTGCGAAACTAGGAGGCAAATTAAAATGTTACCAAACAGCAGAGGGCGCTGTTTTTCCTTTTTTTTGCCGATGGGTTCCCAGATTTGCTCAACGCTGACACCTTTTTTACAGGTGGAATCACTGTTTGGACAGGCTGTGTAAAAGGGGCAGGCAAGCACGTGTACACCCGCGCACACACACACACACTTACCTACACGCTCTCTCACACACGCACACACACACACACAGGCACACACACGCTCACACTCACACACGCATGCACTTGCTAAGAGCCAGCACTTGAACAGCTAACTCAAGCTAATGGGCCAGAATGAATTGTGCTGTAATGACGTCTATAAATTTGCCTTGTAATACAAGGTATTCAAAGCTGTTAGCACGCACACACACACACACACAAGACGCCGTCAGTATAAAGATGACATGCACGCACAGTCGCACACACACATAAATGCACACGCACAAGCAACCCACGTAAGTATGCCCAAATGAACGCACGCCCACACATAACTGAGAGACCAGGGTCAGGGGGGGATACAAGAGTGTGGGACATGATGAGTGTGAGAAAATGGGATGGAGATTGGAGGGGGGGGGGGGGGAGTGTGTGGGTCCAGAGTTAGGTGAAAGGCTGTGGGGCCAGCGACCTCAAATATCCTCTGTGTGTGTGTGTGTGTGTGTGTGTGTGTCTGTGTGTGTGTGTGTGTGTGTGTGTGTGTGTGTGTGTGTTGTGTGCAGAGCTACAGAAGGATCAAATTATGTGCGGTCTGTCGACCCAATTATCGTTTGGTCAGTGTGCTGTGCGTGCATGCATGTACATGCGTGTGTGCGTGTGCGCGTGCGTGTGCGTGTGTGTGTGTGTGTGTGTGTGTGTGTGTGTGTGTGTGTGTGTGTGTGTGTGTGTGTGTGTGTGTGTGTGTGAATCATTCCTGGTAGTTCTGTGTTTGCTGGAGGCCTAGGGGGTAACACACCATAACAAAGGACTGCAAGAAGTCATTACTCTGCCACCTGCTGGTTAGCAAGGGGACTGCATTCAGCAAGTCAGGATACCAATGCTGCAGTTTTGTTTTGGTCTGTGTGCGTGTGTGCACGTGCGTGACAATCGACCACAGAAACAAATAAATCCGAAATGATGGTGATATAGCTCATCCCTGTCCAGTTCATTAAAGCCAAACAATCTGCGGATCATAGGCCAATGAGGTAACTTGTACTTCCTGTTTCCTGTCTCTTCCAGCGCTGGTATCGCTGTAGGTTTCTATGGCAACGGAGAGTCGAGTGACGGAGCCAATCGGCTGGCGTATTCCCTGCGTCACGCCAACCGCACCGTGGCCGGAGTGGAGAAACTGGTGAGTCACCTGAACACCATCACTGCAATTATACATCACATGCTCCATTAGGCAAATAATCGAGAACCATAACTGTTTTATGATTTAAAAAAAGGAGATCCGGCCGAGCGCTCAAAGTTTAAAGAGAGGAAAAGATACTTTATAATTGTTTTATGATAAGATAAGATAAGATAAGAAGAAAGAAATTCTACATCAACATTGATAGATAGATACCTTTATCGATCGGGAAAAGTGAGGCGCCAGGGACAGCACAATAAAGACACCCGCTAACAAATATGAATAAAATATACAGATGTCTACACCCTCTACAATCATCCCGCCAAGGTAAGCCTATAGTTATGACATCAGCACAGCCTACAGGTACAGGTGATAACAGACTTGGTGTTACAATAGTCACACAATGTCGTAATACTACTAAGTCACAGAGAGTCAGTTACCGTTGGCCCGGTGTGTGCTTTGTTATACAATCTCATAGCAAACAGCACAAAGGACCAACATAAGCATGTTTAATTGATGAATTGACTCTAACATCACGAATGTTTCATTCACACATGCCCCTCCTCATGAGCAGACAGACACGTCGCTGATCCAGGCGAGAGTGACTGTG
This sequence comes from Protomyctophum parallelum, assembly GCF_964188405.1. NCBI lineage: Eukaryota > Metazoa > Chordata > Actinopteri > Myctophiformes > Myctophidae > Protomyctophum > Protomyctophum parallelum. The sequence continues at coordinate 46,696,791 of NC_139702.1, forward strand.
TCACTCGCTCCCCATCTGAAACGTCCATTACAGTCAGGTTCTTATCAGTGTGTGTGTGTGTGTGTGTGTGTGTGTCCGTGCGTGTGGTGCCAGGTGTCGGACAGCGCGCTGGCCTTGAACCAGACCGTGGAGGAGGGTTTGGTGCAGCTGGAGACGGTCTACCAGGAGCAGACGGACTATGTGTCCATCGTCCAGAAGCTGCAGGGACAGTTGGACGAGCTGGTCAGGCTGATGGTGGACGTTCCCTTCTGGTCCAACACCCGCATCTCCCTGGAGGACCTGGCGCGCAAGACGGAGACCTTCGACTGGTACCGGTACGTAGAACCCACTCACCACCACCAGTGGTGGACAGTAACTAAGAACGTTTACTCAAGCACTCGAGTAAACACTCAATAAATAAATAAATATTCTAAATCCTGAAATTCCTATGTTTCTATATCAGTGGTGCTCAATATTTCATGTCAAGGACCCCAAATATGATATGTAATTGGCCACCGACCCCCATTTGAAAATATGTTATTCCAGGAACCCCTCAGAAGCAAAGATGAGTTTAAAACGTTCGCTCTGAAAGAATATGCATTCAAAGATTTGCGCCACATTTTCAAGATTTTTCAAAAATAGCAGATCTACAAGCTCATAGCGCGGCACTCGGTGCTGCGCTACGAGATTGTAGATCTGCTATTTTTCAATAACTAAAGTATAACACAATGCTTAAAAGTTAAACACCAAAGGGGCTTTCCGTCCAAAATGGGTTAACCCACAAGACCCGAGACCAGATTCTACAAAATGTCTTCCAATTCCTGACAGTTTTCTTAAAACCACTATATCAGAGGTTCTCAAACTTCTTCAAGAAAAGGTCACCCAAAATTATATATATTTGCCCGCCGACCCCATCTCAAAATATATTGTTCCAGGGACCCCCAGAAGCAAAGATATGACATAAAAACATTAGCTGTGAAAGAATATATATTCAAATATTTGCGCGCACACACACACACGCAATAGCAGATCTACAAGCTCTTAGCACAGCACTCTGCACCGTGCTATGAGCAATTTTTCAACAGCTACATTTTAATATAATGGTTAAAGTGGTTAAAAGCGAAGGTGACACAGATGCATTCCAGGTCTTAATAGGTTCAGTACGATTTTTACTTTACTGGAGTATTAACAATTTCCGATACTTTTACTTCTACTCCACTATCTCAGAGGCAACTATTGTACTGTACTTGTGTTTCCAGGTGGCTGGGGTACCTAGGTCTGCTGCTGTTCGACGTTCTCATCTGTCTCCTTGTGCTCTTTGGCCTAATACGCAACTCCAGAGGAACTCTGATTGGGTAGGCAGTCTTAAGCCATACTGATTCTTTTTCAGCGGTTATGATTGGGTAGATCATTTTGTGTAATACCTCTGTAGCTGTTCAGAAGAAGAAAAAAAACACACACCCGTGTGAAATGATGTGTTTACACAAACACTCAAAACTGGCCATTCATTATCAATGTAATTTAATGTTTGTGTTAGGACCAAGTTTGTGTTTACACGCACCCTCAAAGCTGGACATGCGGGAGGGGCTAGCGCCCCTCAAAAACACACACACACACACACACACTTGTTTGAAGTGAGGGGCGCACTTATCATCATACATCATTATTCATCACATTCCGTGCTCAGCCAATCAAATCATCACTATGGGGTATTGGGGTACACACATTGCTCAGCCAATCAAATCAACGCTATGGGGTACTGAGCGGTCAGTCAGTGTGTTACTAACAGGGTTCTTGTCTCTCTCACAGAGTGTGTCTCCTCGGGGTCTTGACTCTGGTGATCAGCTGGGGGTCTCTGGGGCTGGAGCTCGCTGCTGCTGCGGTGAGTGTAACCATGGCAACATGGCTGAGCTCTCTACAGCACAATGACGTCATCTTCTCTGCTTCAGTGTGGATGTAACTGTAGTCTAATGGTTTGGTTTCATCCTCACAGACGGCCAGCGATTTTTGCGTTTCCCCGGATACCTACATCACCCGGGTGACGGAGGAGAATGCTGTCATTAACCAAGGTACACAACACAGGCGAGGGACTATTATGGGCTGTCCTTTCAGATTGCGTTAAGGTGGGAACATGGAACCGTGCATTTTAGATTAATTGATTCATTCACTTTATTTAAAATGAATTCAAAAGCATGAAAGCACAAAACTCATCCTTTCCATTGTGGTCCTTTTTGGGGTATGGAGCAAGAACACAACAAAACAAAAGGCAAAACAATAATACAAAAACTAAAAAACATGTTTTAAGGATCTAATTTATCAATAATGTGTTTTTTTTTTTAAATAAAGTAACGGCTCCACCGGAGGAAAGAATAATAAATGTTTTCTCATTCTAATAAAGCTCCAATAAAGATTCTAAAGGTTGGGTCCGGGGACCCCCAGGGGTCCCTGAAGCTTGGTTCCAATTAAGGTTCCATAGCTAAAATCCACCTTTCAGCATGCCAAAGGATTACTCCCCCCCTAGTCTAGTGACTACCCCCACCTCCTTATAAGCCCCTTATTTTTTCCCCAACCTGTACATATTTATTTAGTTATTTTCACCTTTCATGATGATTTGAATGTTGTTGTTATTTTTCATGTCATAATTAGGAATTGAATAACCAGGAGCTGAATGGAAATAAATCAAATCAAATTAGAACCATTCAAACACTTCTACAAGCTCAAATCTTCTCCAGGCAAAAACGAATCTTTGGAGATAGGGCTCCGTGGCTAAATACCTTTCACAAAGGTCCTTCCGTCCTTGACATTAAAACGTTTGAGAAACACTTGAAGTGGAGGAGTCATCGATTGGTTTATGGCATAGTGCAGACACAAGGGTCTTTGGAAGGAGTCGACAGACAGATAGGAACATAAACGCTGTAGGATCACTGTGACAGTCAAACGTGTGTGTGTGTGTGTGTGTGTGTGTGTGTGTGTGTGTGTGTGTGTGTGTGTGTGTGTGTGTGTGTGTGTGTGTGTGTGTGTGTGTGTGTGTTCACTGTAGTTCCAGGGGGATTATGTCTGACTGACACTGCTATCTAAACCGCTCCTTGCCTCTCTACTGACTGCATGCATCAGCAAACCTCTTCTCCCATCAAGCTCCTTCTCCTGTGTGTGTGTGTGAGTGTGTGTGTGCTTGTGCATGTGCGTGCGTGTATCTATCTGTGTGTGTCTGTGTCCCAAATTCTGAGGCAAAGCTTCACAAGCTTTTGTTTCTTTTATTTAGATCATTATCTTTTTATCTCCCATTCTTTTCTTCCTCTCGTCTTCTAATGAGTTCTGTCCTTCACTCTGTTGTTTATCAGATGTTTCCGCTCTATCTGTCTCATCTGCCTTTGTTACACACACACAGACACGCACGCACGCACGCACAAACACACATGCATGCGTAATATTGTTACCAAACATCCACAGAGACTGACAGCCAGTCAGTCATTACCACAAAATGGGGGCACGGTGGAACAGTCTGTAGCGCTGTCGCCTCACAGCTAGAAGGTCCCAGCGTGTTCTCCCTGCTCACTCCTCATGTATTGAAGGAAGCATGAGCTCAGTTCGGGCTCTCCCCAGGCTAGCAGAGGGAGAGAGAGAGTAGCGCACAGGATTACAGTGAAAAATGTGTTACAAAATTGTGGGATAAGAATTTAGATAAAGAAAAATATATATTACCACAAAATGAATTCATTGTTTGCATTTAGCTTTTCTCATGGCCATTTGAAATATTCTGATGTTTCTTTTCTCCTTCTATCCCCAGATATCTTGCAGTATTACCTGAGATGCAACACTGGTCAAGTGAATCCCTTCCAGCAGGTATTTTCTATTGTCACTGTCCTTAGAGTCCATTACAGTGTGTAGGATCAAAGAGAAGGTGCACCGAAGGGAGCTCAGATAAAAGTGTAGAAAATAGAGCCGCACGCTGTAGGTCCCTTTGGAAATTGTTTTATTTTCTTTTATTTTTCTTCTTCTTTTTATTAAACTTACAGAAGAAGCCTAGTTCTTACTTCAAACTGAGATTTTTATTTGTATTTTATTTATTTATTTCATTGACAAGATAACACTTTGTCAGAATTGGAAAGAGAAATACTGTTACGTCTACTTAAAACACTTTCTTTCTCTTTTTTGGGGGACATATAGGCTACTAGTACAGATTTCATGGGGCGTTTAAGCAAAGCTTTGAGAAGTCTGATACAGTATATTCTGTTCTTCTTGTATAGCATTTTCCAAACCTGCCAACCGTCATCACTTCAAGTTCAAGTCCTTTAACGTTACATAATATAACAGCGATGGTCCTCTCTTTTTTTCTCTGTGCAGTCGGCATACTTGTCCTCACGTAATGTACTCTACGACCACTGTAGCTGGTTATGGCATTTACATAATGCATTGGTTCACATACTTTTTGATTTCAAGGACTCCCATAACTCTGAGAGTGTACAAATAGAACCAAATGGACCCATACGGGTCAATTTTGTTACATTTGTACACTCAGAGTTACAGACCTATAAGGGTCCAGAACCCCCTCAAGGAACCTTACCATAGATTCCCTGGACCTCACTTTGAGAACCACAGACATAATGCATTGCTTTTTAAAATGACATTAATTTCCCCTTTTTCATGTGATTCAGTGAATTAGTCAAGCATTTGAATAATGTGCGTGCGTTTGTGTGTGTGTGTGTGTGTGTGTGTGTGGGGGGGGGGGTGTGTGTGTGTGTGCACGCGTGTTTTACAGAGGTTGTCAGGGAGCCATAAATCTTTGGTGGAGATGCAGGATGATGTGGCAGAACTACTGAGATCAGCGACACGTGATTATCCCAGCACCAAGGTGTGTGTGTGTGTGTGTGTGTGTGTGTGTGTGTGTGTGTGTGTGTGCATGTGTGTGTGCATGTGCGTGTGCGTGTGCATGTGTGCTGTGCGAGGGTGGGTGGGTGTGTGCGTCAAAGTGCTGAATTATTTTTGGGGAGGATTAGTTGTGATAATTGGCATGTGTGAACACAAGTTTATTCTTCTGTATTTGTGTGCGTGCGTGCGTGCGTGTGTCCGTGCATGCACATTTGTGCGTGTGTAGGGGACTCTAGAACAGATCCAGACAGTATTGAACTCCACTGAGGTCGGTCTGCACCAACTCACTGCTCTAGTGGACTGCCGCAGCCTACACATGGTGAGTCACTGTGTGTGTGTGTGTGTGTGTGTGTGTGTGTGTGTGTGTGTGTGTGTGTGTGTGTGTGTGTGTGTGTGTGTGTGTGTGTGTGTGTGTGTGTGTGTGTGTGTGTGTGTGTGTGTGTGTGTGTGTGTGTGTGTGTGTGTGTGTTCGAGTGAGCACATGTGTCGTGACTTGTAAAATAATGGGTGAAACAATCCCCACTTAGGACTGATATATATTATATTGATAAACTACATACAAACCAACACGGATGTGAGTGCAAAATCATCTTAGGACACGGTTCACATGTAATTCATGACACATTCATATCTGGCCAATCACAGCGTGAGAATGATGGGGTGTTGATAGATGTGTCAGCTAAAAACAATCTTCATTTAAATATCACACTCCTAAATATTCTGGTTTCAGAGGCATCGCCCCCTGGAGTTTACGATGGTAATACATCCAAGAATTGGAAATGATCTCACATTGAAACTTTAATGATTCCAATTGAACCAATTACAATTTATTTGCTATTGTCAGCCTGAAAAGTGGCCACTTTTCAACCTATCCTCATATAATAGGTCCTCACTAATAATCATGAAAAAATGGCATGATTTTTTTCTACTCAGTCTGTGTCTCATAGGACGGCTGTGGGCAGTTTAGAAACCGTCTTCCAGTGACATCATCATTAGACAAAAATATTTAGATTTTCATTATCGTGAGAACGATGGCTTCCATTTTCGCATTGCAACTTTTCAGGACTAGAAAGGCTACAGTTTCTATTAGCTTGTATTCCTCATCGATGATGTCACTGGAAGACGGTTTCTGAACTGCCCACAGCCCTCCTATGAGACACAGGCCGAGTAGAACCTATATATGAAGATAGGTTGAAAAGTGGTGAAGTGGTCCTTTAAACAAATAACATCCGAAAATAGCATTGCTGTCAAAATAACTCTAATTGGCATAGATGCCAGTTGGAAATATATATGGTCTAATTATGATTGACTGAGATAGATTTGTTATGCTCCACCTTATCCCCACGCTGAATCAAAAACACGCGTACGTGAGTTGAGATTTGACGTGGGATTTGAACGCTGTCTCTGCTCAATAGATAAACCACAAGCTTTGCGGGGAATTGACCGTAAGGCCAGTTTTCGTTTGTCGTACATTCATTTCGTAAATGAGTCTGACTGTCTTTGCAGCCGACACTCGTCCCTAACCCTGACTTCTGTGATCAGCTTCTTTTATTTGATGTTTCCTTTCCTCTCACCGACCCTGCTGCTGTCTGTGTGTCCAGGACTACGTCCAGGCATTGACAGGGCTGTGTTATGACGGGGTGGAGGGCCTCATCTACCTGGTCCTGTTCTCCTTTGTCACGGCTCTCATGTTCTCCTCCATCGTCTGCAGTGTGCCTCATACCTGGCCCAACAAGAGGTAACACACACACACGCACGCACGCACGCACACACACATGCACGCGTACACACACACACGTGCACGCACGCACATACCACACACACACACTCTACAGATACATGCACGTGTAGAATCCTGTTATTACACTCCTGCATCCGTCTCTTTCGGTGAATCTAACAGCTTAAGCCTGACTTCTACTTATTCATATGAGGGAGACGTGTGTGGAAATTAGACACACTATAAGCTCACCGCGTGATATGAGCTTGTAGATTGTCTTTTTGGCACACAGTGCCGTCATACGATGAGTATAAATCGGGTCTAACTGCTCCACTGTCTTAACTGGACCTCACCTGATAATTCACCTGCAGACCAAACCATTCAACGTTCATGCATGTACTTGTTTCTTTCACTGTACATCCGTCTACACGTCCGTTCGTCCGTCTGTCTGTCTGTCCGTCCGTCCGTCCGTTCGTTCGTCCGTCTGTCTGTCTGCCTGTCAATCAATTCTTCATGTCTGCCTTCTCTGCATGACCATTTTATGGTTTGTGTTTTGCTCTGCTTGTCTCTGTCTATGTTGTTCACCAGTCCACTTCACCAAAGCTTTTCAGTTTTCTGTCCTCTGAGCCCCCGAGACCCCCCGGTTAGATTCTGTGTTTTCTGTGACCCCACAACCTCCTTCTGTTCCTCCCCTCCCCCTCCCCCCAGTTTGTTCTGATTTGGAAATACCATCTTAGCGATAGATCATGTGTATCGATAAAGATAGTTGGCCCGATGGTTAGCTGCTTATTGTCAGTGTCTTTTTTATATTCCATTAGCCTCCATGGTGTAACTGGCTTGTGATGAATCGCTGAATAGAATTGCCAGCGTAAATATAGATAAAAAACAACCTGGTATCGGTGGTCACGCTAATTCATGGATTTCAATGATGATACACAGTCTCTCTGTGTGTTTGTGTGTACGTGCGTGCATGCGTGCTTGTGTATGACACCGGTAGTATCTCAGGCTTTTAACGTTAAACTAGACTAGATTTTGAAGCCAACTAATGTTGGCATTGCTGCTTATTTGGCTAACTGTGTTGCTCTGAATGGGATCGATCCAAAATTAAACTGGCGAAATAGCACCCACCCCCTGGTGGCCCCATTGGGGAATGACTTCCTTTCTGGGTGTTCCTTCTTTGCAGGCCCCCATTTTAATATTCTTTATACAACTCATTTTCTCTTTCCTTTCCTTCAAGTCATTACATCCCTGATGTGACAATGTAGCTCACATACAGTTAAGTCCAAGGACTAATGTAATTGGACAATATTGTGCATAATTTCCAGGTGAGCAATGTACTAGACAAACTGCTGTGTTCTCTAGACGGAGACACGTCTTCCAAATCAGCACACATCTTATCTGATGCCTCATTCTTTTTCGTTGCTGGCCGTTTTACATTCCCGACCATTTTTATGTCTGAAAATGGTTTGCCCAACCCTGCCATTTTATCTCTTTTTTTCCTGATATTTTTTGCTTTAGTTTCTCATGAAGCACTCAAAGATGCATGAATTTGAACGTTTGAAATGGATTGTTGCAATCCGGACAGCTTCAAGTATGAAAATGATTCAAAAGAACAATGAAGGATGAAGGATTTGACTGCATGCTCCTTCTTATCAAAGGGGAATAGAGTGTAATGATATATAATCACACATCTAATGACACAGCTTCATAGGTCTTGTTTGCTGGGAAACTATGATCTTTGTGGCAATCTAAGAAACATTCTTTTACAGTTTTGTAGTGAATTGCGCAGACTTTCTTTTCTATTCAGCAGCATTGGGGGCCGGAGGCATGAAATGAAACGACCTTGCAGTGTGTGGGCTTCCTACTTCGTCGCACGAGCCTTTCCCTCGACAAAAATGATATATTGTCAGCTGAAAAACGGGGAAACTGCTGCTACTACTTATTTTTCTTTCTGTCTATAGTGACATGTGTCGAAAGGGTCGGGTGACGAAGTACAGTAAAATTCCTCTCCCTCCTCTCCTCCTAACATCCTTTTCAACCACTTGTTTTCACTGTTGTTTCTCTCGGATATACCCCCCCCCCCTCCCCCTATGCCCCTGTCCTAATTCCCCCCCACCCCTCCCACGCCCCCTCTGTCCTTAACCCGGCCCCTGACCAATCCAAGGACGGATGAGGAAGATGGAGAGGAGGAGTCGGGCGCCTCACGGGGCGGTGGCGTGCACGATAACCTGTACCGCGTTCACATGCCCAGTCTCTACAGCTGTGGGTCCAGCTACGGTAGCGAAGCTAGCCTGCCCGCTACTGCCCACACTGTCAGCAATGCCCCCGTCACTGAGTACATGTGAGTTTAGCACCCACCGCTAGCTGGCCGCTAGCAAGGATCCACACACTGCCTGCTCGCTATACCACTTAGACTGTCAGCAATGCTGATCTACAGCACACTGCCTGCTATATATGTAGGTTAGTGTAGTTAGCTGCCTGCGATGTCAGCATGTCCTTTGTGACACATTGTTAGATATCTTGTCCTTTTGGCACTTTTCCACTGTGTGGTACCAGCTCAACTCAACTCAAGACTCACTCTACGACTGCCTTTTTTGGGGGGGTTTTCCATTAGGTAGAAGTACTAAGTCGTTTCCTGGTATCACCTCCGTTGTTGTGGTTCCAAGTATGCTGAAGCGATACCAAAAGGTGACATATGAAAACAGTTCCCTTCAGCATTGTTTAACACTCTCCTTTATGGTGGATTGAGGAGGTCCTATCTGCAGTGGAAAACAAAGTAATGCGAGTAGAGTTGAACCTGTGCCATGCAGTGGGAAAGCGTCATTAGTCCAGTTAGCACCCTTCATTAGTTTTCCTCTTTGCCTGTCAGCAGCACAAAACCCACTTACAGAGCATTTGAGTTGGGCACTCAATATAGCGTTAGCTGACATTAAAAATGAAAGATTTCACGCTGCTTGCCTTGACAATTTGCGACAAGATTACAGGAATTGCCTGCCCTGATTTCAAGCACACAGAATATAAGTTAGTGAGCATTCAGTGCAACACTGTTTATCATAAGTTTATGCCACCACTGCCTGCTACAATGTGATCTAGCACAATCAGTATGTTGCAAGGATAAATCTACGTTTAGGTATGACATCACTTGTATGCTTAAAACTATATTGCCGGTAAAAATCCTCAAACCTCAAACTATCATTGATATCAAGTTTTTAAAACATGCATGACATGGTTGCGTATTTTTTTAATCCATGCGTTTATATAATGGTAACAACGTGGGGTTTTTCTTTAGTCATGAACTGTCACAATGTTTCTACTCAACCAGTGTCCCATGCTGAGACTACAAAGATAATGGTCGCTGTGCTACTTACGATGTTACCTTATTATTTCTGCGCTGTCCATAATATGAAGACGGTTCCAAAAGTCTAAACAACACAATACAAATAAATAAAAGCGTTATAGTTGATACGTTGTGACCACAGGTCACCCCTCATTCTGAGCATGCTCTGAGCAGCCACATGCAGTAACCTCTTATTCTATAATGCAGGAGCCAGAATGCAAACTTTCAGAACCCTCGGTGTGAGAACACCCCCCTGATTGGCAGGGAGTCCCCTCCACCCTCTGTAAGTGCACACTTTCTAGTACACACTCTCCCCTTTGGCTGTGTTCCAATACCCACACTACAGCTGCTAACCAATGTAAGACCTGGAAACCTCATAAAGTGCATATTTACGGCGACGCCAGTCACAAATTTGACATGACCGCGTTCATGCACTCGTCTATTTACTATGCTTATATCGTGCTAGTAGTGTGGATGTTGGAAAGTAGCACCCTATCCCCTACACCACTGCAAGTATCCACTCTGCTCATCCTAGAACGGAACTCCTTTACGAAGGTCATTTTGGCAGCCTGGGATAACAGGGATGTTTAAATGCAGACTGTTGCTCGCAAAAGTGCATAAAAACAGAGCCTTGACTATGGTAGTTTTAATGCCTATTTTAATTGTTGAGTCAGTCTAATACGTGTTAATTTCCCTCCATATTTGCATATTATCTATTTCTGATGTAAAACAAAAACCTGGTTAGTTTTGCTGTGCTTATGTCAGCACAGTACGAGAAGGAGTTGTCCCCAGTTGATGGGATTTGTAGTTTTTCTACATTTGACTACTTTCCAAGCGTTATTAGAAAGACAAACCTGGTTCTTCATCTGTTTTATTGATATCTGAAGTGCACAAACACAGTTGCGCGCATGCACGGCGTGCGCACACACACACACACACACAGTTACACACACACACAAACACTATCCAGCAGTATTTGTAGTGCATGACGGAGTGTGGCCAGATCTCGCAGAGTGATTGAATGTTTCAACTCAGCCAAGCCTGAGTCCAGTGGCAGGTGTTTGATGCAGAATCTCAGTAAATGTCCCTCTGGGCCTGCTCCAGTCGATATGAAACGTAGCCACAAATAATGTCTCGTAGCATTCCACTCTTTCTGCTGTATGTGTCCTCGCTCCATGTGACCCAGACGGAGCCCTGTGCGGTCCAGGGTTGAGTTCTGAGAACCGCGCGTATACCCCCGGGCCCGGGACCTTTCAGATGCCCCTCCCCTCTACCCCCGACCCCTCACCGCCATAGTGTGTCTCTGTGTATCTTCAGCTCCAGGTGCATGATGTGTCCCAGGTGTATCTGTACCGACCCCCCCCACCCCTCTCCCCATCACCACCGTCACTGTCTGGACCACCATCCAACGTTCTTCTTCTTAACAAAGAGCACATGTCTCCTTCCACCTCCTGCTCCTAAACCTGCAGCAAACCCCTACAAAATGGACACAATTCAGTGGCCCAGGTGTGCTTTCATCACAGAGGCCTCCATGTGTAGCTCCTCCACTAGAGAGCACTAACTCATACCAGGCTAACCTTCTACATCAGAACTAGAGCACTAACTGCAAACCACGTCAGGCCTCCTAATTTAAAATAACCACTTTATGAATTCACATTTTATATATATATATATATATATATATATAATTTATTTTTTAATTGAAATTAATACAATGTACAACCACCGCTAATCTGCTGCATACTGAGTGTTTGTAACCAACCCCCTGGCTGTCCAAATGACTGGTGAGAGCATTTCAACTGTGTGTGTGTGTGTGTGTGTGTGTGTGTGTGTGTGTGTGTGTGTGTGTGTGTGTGTGTGTGTGTGTGTGTGTGTGTGTGTGTGTGTGTGTGTGTGTGTGTGTGTGTGTGTGTGTGTGTGTGTGTGTGTGTGTGTGTGTGTGTGTGTGTGTGTGTGTGTGTGTGCAAAAAAAAACAAAACACGCATCTGTCTGTCTGTCTGTCTTACCATCGACAGTCCCAGTTTTCTCTCCCTCTCTCTCCACTTTAACTCTTCCAGCCATTCCCCTTTGCTTCATCAAATGCACATGTATTTAGTGTTAAGTGGAAAGTTTATCGCAAAACAACATATCACAGCGCACATTGCAAGCTTTTTATTTTACTATTCCCTCCCCCAGTTTTTGCAGTTGACTAGCTGAACAAGCAAGTTTCTTCAAGGATTACGTTCCTCACTCCTTCCTTGTCATTGTTTGATCGCTAAACCATTCCGTTCCACAGCATCATAATCATGACCATAATCATGTATTCATTCATCCTCTCGTTGTATTATGTTTTTTTTTTGTTCCCCCCCAATCTCTTTTCTCTGTCTTCCTCCCTGCCTCAGACTGATAGCCTCATTCCATCTGTTCACATCGCATCTCCTGCTCTCTTCATCCGCTGGTCTCCGCTCGCTGCCTCTCTCCCCTTCCTCCTCCGTTTCTCTCTCTCACTCTCTCACACGTTTTCTGTGTTCTCTCTTGGTTCTCTCTCTCACCTCTCCTGTGTGACTGTCCCCCTCCAGTACACCTCCAGTATGAGAGCCAAGTACCTCGCCACCAGCCGACCCGACCAGAACCGACGCTCCGTTCCCAACGACCAGCTCGACCCGGCCAGCCGGCCTCACCCCGCCGCCCGGCCGCAATCCTCCGTCCACTAGGATCCACCGACCAGGCGACTATACCGCCACACCACACCAAACCGCTCCCACCAACTGAACCATGAATCCTTAAGATAAGGGGGGGGGGGGAGGCCAATGGCATCCTAAGAACCAAACCGGATCTCAGAACAACCGTTCTGGATCGTTCTACCAAGACTCACTCAGACCAGCACCAAGCATCCACTGCCTTGGAGTGCAACATCTCAGACCCGTTCACACAATGAAGGTCTCCGTCATCTCTCACGCCAGGAATGCTGGTGCTCAGTCTGCAGTGGTTCTCAAACGTTTGGATTTCAAGGACACCCCCAGTTTGTTATGCGTTAGGGCCACGTATCCCCCATAACTCTGAGAGTGTACAACTGGATTTGTACACGCTCAGAGTTACAGACCTGCAATGGTCCATTTGGTTCCTAACTAACAGTAATTTAGCTCGGGGAAGGGACCCCGTGGAACCTCCTCAAAGACCCCCTGGCAGCCCCCGAACCACACTTTGAGAACCACTACGCCTACAGCTTCACTCTCTGTCCAAAACTGGATTCCTTGTCCATACCCCTCCTCCCACTGTACACTGCCCTCTGCTGGAGATTCCTGGCACTACACTGAGCCGCGCCACTTGAGTCCCCTGATAGACCCACACATTACATTCAGAACACACACACACATGCGTAATGCTGGCGCGAGTGGCGCCAAACACACACGTGCGTGCACACACACACACACACACACAAACACACTGTACAGACTGTAAATATTGATCAAGTGTGTTTCATTCCGAACCCATTAGGCATAGACTGTAAAATAGTCATAATCATCTAACATGGTGATTAGTGTGTGTCATGGTACTGTAATCACACGCACACACCACTTTGAGAACCACTGGTCTAAAAGAAGCTGAACATGAAGCAGCCAGTGAAGCAGAAAAGCCATGAGACTGTAGATAGAAGGTAGAATTCTACATCCTCTCCTAACTAAACCGTGCTGTTTAAACCTATAACTTGAATGGTGAGCTCCGGAGCGTGTTCATGTCTCTCTGTGCTTTGTTCAGCGTGCCTGTCGGTGCGTCGATTAATATGCTTTTTTTTTTTTTTTTTACATAAAATATGAGCCAGGAATGCTACGTTGGAAGAACAGTTCCAGGTGGTATTAATGGCCTGGGTAGTGTAGATGAAAGGATATTGGAGAGCTCTATCTGTGCCAAAAAAACTCTGGATAATGAGGGATGCTTAACCCCGCCCCTGGCTCCTCCCTCCCTCGCCCATCAACTGCCTCCATGTGACTTGAAAAGGGGAAGAGGGAAAACATTTCAAGAAGGATTTTTTTTTTTAATCTCATTGTAAATATAATGAATTAAAGCGGGGACAGAATGCCCAACCACGAGAAGACAGTGGCCACTAATGGTGACTTTGTGAGACATGTGGGCTTAACGGGGGGGTGATGCCCATCAGCTGTGGTTCCAGAATGGAGAAGGAACTGAAAGTGATTCCTTTTACCGTTCAGAGCACAAAGATAAAAACATACGAACAACAAACAGGGAAAATGGTAACCTGTGTAAACAATTTTAAAAACTCCCTTTTTCCTGAATAGTCCCCCTTCGTCCCACTAGAATCAAGGACGTCACAAAGCGGGTGCTTTTTCCTTTTTCTTCGTTCATAAACTGACATTAAGAGCTGTGGTGCTGCATCCAAGTAATCCTGATAACGCGGAGCATCTTTTTATCCCTTCTTAGCCACTGTCATTGCGGTTTAACCCCCCGTCTCCTCCACCCTGTCTTAGTTATTTTTGTAATATTCTTTTTATCTGGAAGATCTGCCGCGAAGAAAACGGAGAGGGCAGAGGCCGGAGAGATCGAGGAGGAGGTCAACCCCCCGAGGATGTTTAGTTTTGTCATATTTTCGTTTCAATTGTTTCGTTTTCCCTCAAAAGCACAACAATGCTTTTCAATGTGACATTGGGGACACTGGGGACACTGCCAGCGGATTCCTGCCTCTCTCTCTCTCTCTCTCTCTCTCTCTTGACTCTGTATAGTGTATAAAAACCAATCTAGTCGTGAACCTGTGCGTGTGACATCATCATCACCACTGTGTGATTGGCTATTGCTGTATCTCAGTGTTACTGTGTGTAGGTATGGTTAATCTGATGTGTCTGATTGGGCAGAGAGCGGGGCCCACCCCCTATCTAGTGGTACCTTGCCTGCATAATTTCCGCACACATGCATGCATGCGCTACGCACACACACACACACACACACACACACACACATACACATGCTACATGCGGTACACACACAAACACACACACATACATTTCACACACCCTTATAGAAATCACCACACTGTTTACTACACTACTGTTTACTTCTGCATCTAGCATTAGCACCCATTTGCCCTCTCACAGCCCGTGGCATCACGGATGACCATTTGCATTATGGGTGACGTAGTATGTTTATCGAGCTATTATAGAGGAGTGCCTAGCCGAGGGAAATAGAAGTGTAGTGATTTTCAGTGGACGGCACCCTAACCTTCACCTTCCACCTTCTTTAACTGTCCTTAATTCATTCATTAATGACCACTTCTCGTACTAGCGAGACAATCTTTACCTGTGTGATATTTTACTATACGATTACGTTCCTTCACGCCACGCTAACAGCTAGCGCTACCTGTACTGTGGTACTTTACAGTGTTTGGGGCAAAGAATAAAATAAAAATTTAAAAAATGATTTGTTGGACTAGTCACTGAACAATGGCCTTTCTTTCACAATGTTTTTTAAACTCTTAATACACTCTTCATATCACTACATGTTTTTTTTCTCTCTCTGTCTTATTAAAAAAAAAGTTAAACTTTAATGATAAAACAATAGCTAGCTGTTTTTCTAGGAGAAGAAAAGGCGAGAGCAACGTTTTTTGTTTGTTTGTTTTTCCTTTCTTATTAAATGGAGAATGGCTCTCCGTCTTGCATTGCAATGTTTTAATAAAACAGTATTCCAGTGTAGGTCTGCAACACCTGACTCAAAATGGTATTTGGAGTCCTGTCAGAGAGCTTCCACTGAGTTTGGTCTCAATCTCAGCTGACAAACGTCAGTATTGTTAAGCCATTTCTACAAAATGTCTGCTAAATCCTAACGGTTTTCTGAAAAAACCTATGTTGCTATATATCAGTGATCAAAACTTTTTCATGTCCAAAAATCCTATGCATTTGGTTGTGGACCCCCCCCCCCCCCCCCATCTCAGAATATTTTGTTCCAGGTACACCCAGAAGCAAATATTTGAGTAAAAAAGAAAAAAAAGATTAGCAACATTTTAAAGAGCTTCCAAAATAGCAGATCTACATGCTCATAGCGTGGCACAAAGTGACATGCTCTGAGCTTGTATATATCTGCTATTTTTTAATAGCCAACCAATGTGCTATATATAGGCCCATAGCTAAACTTACACAGATGCTTTCCCAGTTTTAATGGGTTAAATGTCTAAGCCAAGAAATCGCTAATCTAACAGCTGTGAGCTTGTGGATCAGCTATTTCTTGTGAATGCCCCGCCCCCCAGAATAGAGACCGTTGTTGTATTGGGGTTCAAGAAGTTAAGTTAAGGGCAAGTCTCATCTCTATACCTTCTTGAGGCTAGATGGAGCAAAGAGGTTATCTTACAGGCTCAAATACAGTTCTATCCAGGTGTGGTAGATGTCTTCTGTTTTTTCTATGGCTGTTTTTAATTTTCTGATGGATTAACTAAGATATTAATAATGATGATGTACATGTCAAAACTGTGGTAATGATATCATTCAGCCTGGAATAAATGTTTAAAAAAAAAAGTGAAAAGAAATTAAAGCAACTTTAACTTACGCATGTTAAGTGTTCTTTTTTGTGTACACTGTAGAATCTGTCTTTCAAGGGTAATTAAGCCTAATTTTGCATAGGTACGGATGTGCTGAGGGCGCTGACCCCTGTTGGTGGTGGGACACACACACACACACACACATTCATTTTTAATTTAATGAATGTGTACACGTCTTTCTTTTATCATTAATTTTTTTAAGAGCCTGCCCAGGGACTACAGATGAAATTTAGCTTTGGCTAACTCGATCTGGCCCATTTACATTGAGGTGAAAACTGACATGTTGATTAATGAGCTTTGTCCCTGTCAAATAAATAAATTAACTATTACCCGGTTCAATTAATTCGTGGAGAAAGGAAGGCACTTTCTCCCAAAATCAGGTAAGGCATACATTTGGTTATTGTTTATTGCTGCTGCTTCTGCCGCTGTGCATAAATGGGGTGTTAATGTGTGCATGTTGTGTGTCTGTCCTTGACCGTCTAGTGGCTCTAGCCTCTTTGATTTGCATACACAGGCTCTTTAATTTCCAATACAAGTAACTATAAAATCCAACACAGACTGTTGGTGAAATATAGAACACTGTCTTTGTATTGTGTGTACTGTACACCGCGCTACATGAAGCAGAATAATTATAACAAATTGACTTGAGTATAGAAAATGTTTGAAGTATTTATTAACAGTTTGCAGAATTACAGTACATTTCAAGCACAACTCAATACAAAAACTGTTAACAGTGAGTGGATGACCCAATAAAGCACTACACTTGTTTACAAGAGGGTCCACCTTGTTAAATTCATCATAACATTTAGAGACGTACAAATATAATAATAATAATAATACATTTTATTTATATGGCGCCTTTCAGGTCACTCAAGGTCGCCTAACAAAACAGAAAAATACAAAACAATAAAGCAAGTTTAAAAATACAGCAAGTTTAAAATACACACAAAAGGCCTGCAGCAGACTTCTACTCAAGGTGGGAGTAGGCTTGTCTGAAAAGGTGAGTTTTGAGGTGGGATTTGAAGGTGGGGAGTGAGTCCATGTTTCGGATGTCGGGGGGAAGGCTGTTCCAGAGGCGAGGGGCAGAGCGGCTGAAAGCTCTACCCCCCATGGTGGACAAACGAGCTGGGGGAACAGTGAGGTTGGTGGAGGAGGCAGACCTGAGTGACCGGGTGGGAGTGTTGATATGGATGAGATCAGACAGGTAAGGGGGGGAGAGGTTATGGATGGCATTGAATGTGTTGAGGAGGATCTTGTAGTCTATGCGGTATTTGATGGGTAGCCAGTGGAGTTGGTGAAGAACGGGGGTGATGTGGGAGATGGCAGGGGTTTTGGTGATGATGCGGGCTGCAGCGTTCTGGACCAGTTGGATTTTATGGAGGAGTTTGTGGGGGAGACCGAAGAGAAGGGAGTTGCAGTAATCGAGGCGGGAGATGACCAGAGAAAGGACTAGGATGGCAGTGTTGTTGGGGGTGAGTGAAGGGCGGAGGCGGTTGATGTTGCGGAGGTGAAAGTAGGCTGACCGGATGGTGTTATTGATGTGGGTATGAAAAGATAGGGTGCTGTCGAGGACGACACCCAGACTCTTGACCTGGGGGGAAGGGGAAACCGAGGAGTTATCTATGGTGAGTGTAAAACTGGGCTGCTTGGTGAGTGAGGATTTGGTGCCAATGAGGGTTAACTCTGTTTTATTGCCATTTAGTTTGAGGAGGGATGAGGTGAACCAGTCTTTGATTTCGTGAAGGCAGGCGCAGAGGGAGGGTGGTGGGAGGGTGGAGGTAGGTGTGGAGGAGACATAGAGCTGGGTGTCGTCCGCGTAACAGTGGAAATTTATGTTATGTTTGCGGAATATTGAGCCAAGTGGGAGGAGGTATATAATGAACAGTATGGGGCCAAGGACAGAGCCCTGGGGAACACCAGAGGAGAGGGGAGAGGAGTGGGATCAAATATAGACTTATATATAGCCAAAGAACAGGAAATCATCATAGGAGGTAAAAAGGGGGAAGAAAACATATACTCTACAGTGAGGGGGTAAAGGGGTGGGTGGGGGATTCAGATTTTACGGGGGCCAGTTTCAAATTGCAGCCATCCGTATAGTTGCCTTTTGATAGTGGTTTTGAAGAAGTCAAGGGATTTGCATGTCTTAATGACTGTTGGTAGGGAGTTCCACATTTTGGTGGCATAGGAGTGAAAATAATTTAGTCCCTTGTTTGTGCCGAATCTGGGTTGCACATGGTTTGTTGAACTCCCTCTGGTGTTGTGGGTGTGGACTTCGTTGACATTAAGGAAGTATTTAGACAGGTGGTGGTGTATCGAATCTTGTGGACCAGACCCATTGCAACTTTGCAAGATGCTGTACTCTGCTGTACTCAACCCTAAGCCATTCCAGCCTGTCAAAGTGGGCAGGGGTTTGGGGAGTGAGGCCAAGTATATATATATAGCCTATATGGCCATCTCCATAAATGAAGATCACAACACTGACCTTCTAACCCTGGATAACCATACCTGGAGAAGACTGGATCATCACCTAGATATATGGAGCCGGCCGGCGGCCAGCAACTCTATACATCTGTCCTCGTCTGTCTGTCTGCACGTGTGAGAACTTAGTGTTAAAGTGCCAGTTTTTTATCAATACCATTTTGTACAGCATGACTTTGGCTGACAAATGTGAAAAATATACATTCTTTATATTTATAATTAATTATAATGAATTAATTAATCATTATAATACACACATACAACAGTCAGAGATACATTCAAAGTCAAAGAGTGCACTGGAACCTTGACTGCATACTTATAGTACAATCTTTTGGCTTGCAGCGACCCCACATTGTTTCTTCAGTCACAATATTTCTAGTTATTATTGTCATTATTGTTGTTGTTAATTATGATTATTATTAGATAGCATTTATGTATTATCCATTTCATGTATTTATATTCATTCATATAGATTGAAATTCCATGGTGCTTAGTGTTGCTTACGTCTCATTGGTTCTCCTTAATTGTGGACTATCACCAGCTGTGGTAATTGAAAGCACACACTATAAATCCAGAGAGTGAACACCAGCCTCTTCATGCAGCTTGTTGCTGTCTCAGTCATTCACAATGGTGTCATGCAGTGTGGGCTTGCTCTTCTCTCTGTTGTATTCCTCTGTGCTTGTTAGTACCCAGGAATTTTTTACTTCACTTGACAACAGTGCTGACTTTGATCCTGAGTTGGAATGGAGGCATCTGGAGCGTGTCCTGGAAGAAGAAGC
Source organism: Protomyctophum parallelum (assembly GCF_964188405.1). Classification (NCBI taxonomy): domain Eukaryota; kingdom Metazoa; phylum Chordata; class Actinopteri; order Myctophiformes; family Myctophidae; genus Protomyctophum; species Protomyctophum parallelum. The sequence continues at coordinate 46,716,471 of NC_139702.1, forward strand.
TAATGTGGCGCCGGCAAGGCCTGCATTCCCACCAAAAAGGCATGGGTTTTCTCCCAGGAGTCAATCTCAGCAGAGCCAGCAGATACTTCCCTTTTCTTCTCAATCTCAGCAGAGCCAGCAGATTCCCATTTCTTCTCAGCAGAGCCAGCAGATACTTCCCTTTTCTTCTCAATCTCAGCAGAGCCAGCAGATACTTGGGATGTCTTCTCAATCTCAGCAGAGCCCGCAGATTACACCTGAGCCATTAGATCCTGCAACCCTGTAAGCGTATTATATAATCACAATTATTTGAAATTATTTTACACTATTGTTTCAATGTTGTAAAATGTTCAAATGGCGGAAATGTCTCCAAGCACATGTTTACTGCTATTTCACTTAAATATGTACTTTCTTTATTGAAGTAAACTGTTTCTTTGCAAAGGGTAAACGGAAAATTTCAACTTTCATATGTCCAATGGCAACTCAATATTTGTGACACTTAATCGAAATTTCATGATTGTCACAGCCCTACTACAGCCCAGGTGCTTCCAGCGTTTCATGTGCGTGTCTCTAGCTCCAAGCACAAGAACCTCCAACGCCTCTTCAGTCCAGCGAAGGGGGCCCGCATGCTGCCAGCTCTGGCCAAGCAAATGCTGCGTGTGACTGCTCCTCCTACACCTGCTCCAACAACCCGACCCGGACAGTTTGAGGTTCTGTGTCACATTGATAGAATGTATGTCAGGGTCAGGAAAGAACTGTTTAATACCTTCAATTGTTACAAGAATCTGAAACTGGGCACCTGTCCTGTCAATCAAGCGTCCAAGCACCACTTCTACCTCCTCTACTTGCTGCAGAGTGACTGTGGTTTCCACAAAGAGGTTGGTGGGGGGTTTAACCTGTCTGTACAATGTAACCACATGGGGAGTCTATTTGGTTGCATATGGTACAGAGAACTAACACTGCTGACTTTATTGCACTTTTGAAATGTATAGTGGCATAATGTTTGGTCTATGTCAAATTCCAGAGCAATGAAAATGAGTTTATCTACTCTAACATCGTCCACTACGAGCCAAATACTACAAATGGAATTGTGAGGGAACTTGCCTTTGATGTTCCTATACGGTGCCGCTATCACAGGTAACTCTTGTATTAACTGTAGGCCATGTGTGACATGAAATTTGAAGAAAATTCAATATAACTTGTACAACTGCAGTAGCATTTGGTCTCACTATTCTATTAATACATTTTAGATTGTGTGGTTAACACAAGCAAGCAGGTGTGTTCATTGGCTCAGAATTCTAGCCATTTGCAGGGAACCTGGGTTTGAGTCTTGGGTAAACCTGAAAGTTGGAGTGAGTTTGAACCCACATTTTACTTTTGCAGGTTCCATCACTCCTTTACAGCTGGCTATAGGCCTAAACTACCTGAAGTACAAGTTTTCAAACAGCTCGGCTCAAGACAGTCTACTGGTATATCCCTCAGTGTTAAGGATGGTATGTTCAATTTTAATTGTCACTCAAATAAAATTCATTAATTTGAATATGGAGCTTATAAGATGGGTTGTAAGACACATGAGAACTTATGTGAACCAAATCTTTTTTTTGTTTTCTTCCCAGAATCAGGGAATGATGTCAACATCTTCACCATGGGAACGCCAATGTGCTTTGAGGCTGCGCTGTCTTCTCCAAAGTCAGGGGATAGGCTTTACATCAACGAGTGCTTTGTGACTGACGTCCCAGACCCAAGATCCACACCTCAATACACCGTGATTGCCAACCAAGGGTAATTTCAAAATGCTTTGCCATTTCAGGAACATCCATATTGACATTTGCCTGACTCCTACACATTTCTCTTACAGTTGTATGACTGACGGCATGCTGACTGAACAGTCAAAGTTCAAGCTCCTTGCAAACACTCCAAGGACTGTACAAAAGTTTTGCATTGGTGCCTTCAGATTTAAGGAGACTTTAAGTACACCATCAAAGGTATCATCTGAGCTGTAGTTGCTGTAACATGGGGAATCGAAGTAAATGATGGACTAATGATGCATGTATTCCCTTTGCTTGCAGCTTATGTACCTGCATTGTGACATAAGTGTGGGGAAATTGGAAGCCACTCCAAGTTCAAGGACATGCAATTATGACTTGAGAAACTCAAGGTTAGTTCACGTTTGCAGTAATATGAGATTGTTCTGTATGCCAAAATGTACTAAGTTGCTCTCCCCTCCTTAGGTGGAGGGAGTTGTATAACAAACACTCTGCATGCGCTTGCTGTCCTGACTCCTGCTCCCCACTACAGCCAAGGAGTAAGTTTACTAGTTCTGTTGAACTTGAATCCAACATTCAACAAAAATGGCCAGAAGCTCATGTAGATGAGCCATTGTCCTTTATGTTTGAATGGGACGGTGCAAATTAATGACTGCAAATGTCCATCCATGGGCCCCAATTTTCAGTAACAAGATCTGTACTGAGCTGACCCAGTTTTCTAGAAGTGGTTCAAGAACCAGTGGCCTTGTACAAAAGTGAAATGCTACTTCTCCTGTAATGTACAAGAAAGTGTTTAATGCTACAGCGGATTCTTATACTCAAGCAGTCTTGCTGTAAAACATGTCTTCATATTCTTTCACAGCATCCAAAAATATAGTGTCTAGTCCCGCTTGGAAGGTTGACGATGTTGGTAGCAAGATAATGCCCGAGATGGTGGAAGGAGAACCAGACAACTATGCAGACTTCCTAGATCACTGGGAGAATGCATACAAGGGTTAAATGGAATGGGTTAAATGTCTTAGCCAAGCAATCGCTAATCTAATAGCTGTGAGCTTGTGGATCAGCTATTTCTTGTGAATTGGGGTTCAAGAAGTTAAGGGCAAGTCTCATCGCTATACCTTCTTGAGGCTAGATGGAGCAAAGAGGTCATCTTACAGGCTCAAATACAGTTCTATCCAGGTGTGGTAGATGTCTTCTGTTTTTTCTATGGCTGTTTTTAATTTTCTGATGGATTAACTAGGATATTAATTATGTACATGTCAAAACTGTGGTAATATCATTCAGCCTGGAATAAATGTTTTAAAAAAAAGTGAAAAGAAATTAAAGCAACTTTAACTTACGCATGTTCGTGTTTTTTGTGTACACTGTAGAATCTGTCTTTCAAGGGTAATTAAGCCTAATTTTGCATGGGTACGGTACGGATGTGCTGAGGGCGCTGACCCCTGTTGGTGGTGGGAGGGACACACACACTTATTTAATTAATGTGTACACTGTCTTATCATTCATTTTAAGAGCCTGCCCAGTGCCCAGGGACTACAGATGATTTAGCTTTGGCTAACTCGATCTGGTCCATTTACATTGAGGTGTAAACTGACATGTTGTTTAATGAGCTTTGTCCCTGTCAAATAAATTAACTATTACCCGGTTCAATTAAATCGTTGGGGAAAGTCCCAAAATCAGGTAAGGCATACATTTGGTTGTTTATTGCTGCTGCTTCTGCCGCTGTGCATAAATGGGGTGTTAATGTGTGCATGTTGTGTCTGTCCTTGACCGTCTAGTGGCTCTAGCCTCTTTGATTTGCATAATACACAGGCTCTTTAATTTCCAATACAAGTAACTATAAAATCCAACACAGACTGTTGGTGAAATATAGAACACTGTCTTTGTATTGTGTGTACTGTACGCCGCGCTACATGAAGCAGAATAATTATAACAAATTGACTTGAGTATAAAAAATGTTTGAAGTATTTAACAGTTTGCAGAATTACAGTACATTTCAAGCACAACTCAATACAAAAAATGTTAACAGTGAGTGGATGACCCAATAAAGCACTACACTTGTTTACAAGAAGGTCCACCTTGTTAAATTCATCATAACATTTAGAGACGTACAAATATTACACTTCTATATAGCCAAAGAACAGGAAATCATCATAGGAGGTAAAAAGGGGAAAGAAAACATATACTCTACAGTGAGGGAGTAAAGGGGTGGGTGGGGGCTTCAGATTTTACGGGGGCCAGTTTCAAATTGCAGTCATCCGTATAGTTGCCTTTTGAGTGGTTTTGAAGAAGTCAAGGGATTTGCATGTCTTAATGACTGTTGGTAGGGAGTTCCACATTTTGGTGGCATAGGAGTGAAAATAATTTAGTCCCTTGTTTGTGCCGAATCTGGGTTGCACATGGTTTGTTGAACTCCCTCTGGTGTTGTGGTTGTGGACTTCGTTGACATTAAAGAAGTATTTAGACAGGTGGTGGTGTATCGAATCTTGTGGACCAGACCGATTGCAACTTTGCAAGATGCTGTACTCTGTCGTCAACCCTAAGCCATTCCAGCCTGTCAAAGTGGGCAGGGGTTCGGGGAGTGAGGCCAAGTATATATATATAGCCTACAGTGCCTTCGGAAAGTATTCACACCCCTTCACTTTTACCACATTTTGTTTTGTTACAGCCTCATTTCAAAATGGATTAAATTCGTTTTTTTCCTCATCAATCTACACACAATACCCCATAATGATGAAGTGAAAAAAGTTTCTCAAATATTTTGTTAATTTATTAAAAATAAGAAGCTGGAAAAACACATGTACATAAGTATTCACACTCTTGACTTAGTACTAAGTTGAGGCACCTTTGGAAGCAATTACAGCCTTAAGACTTTTTGGGAATGATGCTACAAGCTTGGCACACTTGAATTTGGGGTATTTTCCCCCTTTTTCTCTGCAGATCCTCTCAAGCTCTGTCAGGTTAGACGGGGAGCATCGCTACACAGCTATTTTCAGGTCCTTCCAGAGATGCTCAATGGGGTTCAAGTCTGGGCTCTGGCTGGGCCACTCAAGGACTTTCACAGAGTTGTCCTAAAACCAATCCTTCGTTATCTTAGCTGTGTGCTTGGGGTCGTTGTCCTGTTGGAAGGTGAATTGTTGACCAAGTCGGAGGTCCTGAGTGCTCTGGAGCAGGTTTTCATCCAGGATGTCTCTGTACACTGCTCCATTCATCTTTCCCTCTATCCTGACAAGTCGCCCAGTTCCTGGGAGACTTGTTCTCCCCACAGCATGATGCTGCCACCACCATGCTTCACCGTAAGGATGGTATTTGCCAGGTGATGAGCGGTGCCTGGTTTCCTCCAGACGTAACGCTTGGCATTCAGGCCAAAAAGCTCTATTTTGGTTTCATCAGACAAGAGAATCTTGTTAATAATGGTCTGAGAGTCGTTTAGGTGCCTTTTGGCAAACTCCAAGTGCGCTGTGACGCCCGGCTGTCATGTGCCGTTTATTGAGGAGAGGCTTCGGTCTGGAGGAAACCAGGCACCGCTCATCACCTGGCAAATACCATCCCTACGGTGAAGCATGGTGGTGGCAGCATCATGCTGTGGGGATGTTTTTCAACGGCAGGAACTGGGAGACATGTCAGGATAAAGGGAAAGATAAATGGAGCAGTGTACAGACATTCTGGATGAAAACATGCTCCAGAGCGCTCAGGACCTCCGACTTGGTCAACGATTCACCTTCCAACAGGACAACGACCCCAAGCACACAGCTAAGATAACGAAGGATTGGTTTTAGGACAACTCTGTGAAAGTCCTTGAGTGGCCCAGCCAGAGCCCAGACTTGAACCCCATTGAGCATCTCTGGAAGGACCTGAAAATAGCTGTTCAGCGACGCTCCCCGTCTAACCTGACAGAGCTTGGGAGGATCTGCAGAGAAAAAGTGGGAGAATACCCCAAATTCAAGTATGCCAAGCTTGTAGGATCATTCCCAAAAAGTCTTAAGGCTGTAATTGCTGCCAAAGGTGCCTCAATTTGGTACTCGAGTCAAGAGTGTGAATACTTATGTACATGTGTTTTTCCAGTTTCTTATTTTTATAAATTAACAAAATATTTGAGACAACCTTTTTCACTTCATCATTATGGGGTATTGTGTGTAGATTGATGAGGAAAAAAACGAATTTAATCCATTTTGAAATGAGGCTGTAACAAAACAAAATGTGGTAAAAGTGAAGGGGTGTGAATACTTTCCGAAGGCACTGTATATGGCCATCTCCATAAATGAAGATCACAACACTGACCTTCTAACCCTGGATAACCATACCTGGAGAAGACTGGATCATCACCTAGATATATGGAGCCGGCCGGCGGCCAGCAACTCTACATCTGACGTTGTCTGTCTGTCTGTCTGCACGTGTGAGAACTTAGTGTTAAAGTGCCAGTTTTTTATCAATACCATTTTGTACAGCATGACTTTGGCTGACAAATGTGAAAAATATACATTCTTTATATTTATATATATTATTATAATTAATTATAATGAATTAATTAATCATAATACACACATACAACAGTCAGAGATACATTCAAAGTCAAAGAGTGCACTGGAACCTTGACTGCATACTTATAGTACAATCTTTTGGCTTGCAGCGACCCCACATTGTTTCTTCAGTCACAATATTTCTAGTTATTATTGTCATTATTGTTGTTGTTAATTATGATTATTATTAGATAGCATTTATGTATTATCCATTTTATGTATTTATATTCATTCATATAGATTGAAATTCCATGGTGCTTAGTGTTGCTTACGTCTCATTGGTTCTCCTTAATTGTGGACTATCACCAGCTGTGGTAATTGAAAGCACACACTATAAATCCAGAGAGTGAACACCAGCCTCTTCATGCAGCTTGTTGCTGTCTCAGTCATTCACAATGGTGTCATGCAGTGTGGGCTTGCTCTTCTCTCTGTTGTATTCCTCTGTGCTTGTTAGTACCCAGGAATTTTTTAGTTCACTTGACAACAGTGTTGACTTTGATCCTGAGTTGGAATGGAGTCATCTGGAGCGTGTCCTGGAAGAAGAAGCTAATGTGGCGCCGGCAAGGCCTGCATTCCCACCAAAAAGGCATGGGTTTTCTCCCAGGAGTCAATCTCAGCAGAGCCAGCAGATACTTCCCTTTTCTTCTCAATCTCAGCAGAGCCAGCAGATACTTCCCTTTTCTTCTCAATCTCAGCAGAGCCAGCAGATACTTCCCTTTTCTTCTCAATCTCAGCAGAGCCAGCAGATACTTCCCATTTCTTCTCAATCTCAGCAGAGCCCGCAGATTACACCTGAGCCATTAGATCCTGCAACCCTGTAAGCTTATTATCTAATCACAATTATTTGAAATTATTTTACACTATTGTTTCAATGTTGTAAAATGTTCAAATGGCGGAAATATCTCCAAGCACATGTTTACTGCTATTTCACTTAAATATGTACTTTCTTTATTGAAGTAAACTGTTTCTTTGCAAAGGGTAAACGGAAAATTTCAACTTTCATATGTCCAATGGCAACTCAATATTTGTGACACTTAATCGAAATTTCATGATTGTCACAGCCCTACTACAGCCCAGGTGCTTCCAGCGTTTCATGTGCGTGTCTCTAGCTCCAAGCACAAGAACCTCCAACGCCTCTTCAGTCCAGCGAAGGGGGCCCGCATGCTGCCAGCTCTGGCCAAGCAAATGCTGCGTGTGACTGCTCCTCCTACACCTGCTCCAACAACCCGACCCGGACAGTTTGAGGTTCTGTGTCACATTGATAGAATGTATGTCAGGGTCAGGAAAGAACTGTTTAATACCTTCAATTGTTACAAGAATCTGAAACTGGGCACCTGTCCTGTCAATCAAGCGTCCAAGCACCACTTCTACCTCCTCTACTTGCTGCAGAGTGACTGTGGTTTCCACAAAGAGGTTGGTGGGGGGTTTAACCTGTCTGTACAATGTAACCACATGGGGAGTCTATTTGGTTGCATATGGTACAGAGAACTAACACTGCTGACTTTATTGCACTTTTGAAATGTATAGTGGCATAATGTTTGGTCTATGTCAAATTCCAGAGCAATGAAAATGAGTTTATCTACTCTAACATCGTCCACTACGAGCCAAATACTACAAATGGAATTGTGAGGGAACTTGCCTTTGATGTTCCTATACGGTGCCGCTATCACAGGTAACTCTTGTATTAACTGTAGGCCATGTGTGACATGAAATCTGAAGAGAATTCAATATAACTTGTACAACTGCAGTAGCATTTGGTCTCACTATTCTATTAATACATTTTAGATTGTGTGGTTAACACAAGCAAGCAGGTGTGTTCATTGGCTCAGAATTCTAGCCATTTGCAGGGAACCTGGGTTTGAGTCTTGGGTAAACCTGAAAGTTGGAGTGAGTTTGAACCCACATTTTACTTTTGCAGGTTCCATCACTCCTTTACAGCTGGCTATAGGCCTAAACTACCTGAAGTACAAGTTTTCAAACAGCTCGGCTCAAGACAGTCTACTGGTATATCCCTCAGTGTTAAGGATGGTATGTTCAATTTTAATTGTCACTCAAATAAAATGCATTAATTTGAATATGGAGCCTATAAGACACTGTAAGACACATGAGAACTTGTGTGAACCAAATCTTTGTTTTGTTTTCTTCCCAGAATCAGGGAATGATGTCAACATCTTCACCATGGGAACGCCAATGTGCTTTGAGGCTGCGCTGTCTTCTCCAAAGTCAGGGGATAGGCTTTACATCAACGAGTGCTTTGTGACTGACTTCCCAGACCCAAGATCCACACCTCAATACACTGTGATTGCCAACCAAGGGTAATTTCAAAATGCTTTGCCATTTCAGGAACATCCATATTGACATTTGCCTGACTCCTACACATTTCTCTTACAGTTGTATGACTGACGGCATGCTGACTGAACAGTCAAAGTTCAAGCTCCTTGCAAACACTCCAAGGACTGTACAAAAGTTTTGCATTGGTGCCTTCAGATTTAAGGAGACTTTAAGTACACCATCAAAGGTATCATCGGAGCTGTAGTTGCTGTAACATGGGGAATCGAAGTAAATAATGGACTAATGATGCATGTATTCCCTTTGCTTGCAGCTTATGTACCTGCATTGTGACATAAGTGTGGGGAAATTGGAAGCCACTCCAAGTTCAAGGACATGCAATTATGACTTGAGAAACTCAAGGTTAGTTCACGTTTGCAGTAATATGAGATTGTTCTGTATGCCAAAATGTACTAAGTTGCTCTCCCCTCCTTAGGTGGAGGGAGTTGTATAACAAACACTCTGCATGCGCTTGCTGTCCTGACTCCTGCTCCCCACTACAGCCAAGGAGTAAGTTTACTAGTTCTGTTGAACTTGAATCCAACATTCAACAAAAATGGCCAGAAGCTCATGTAGATGAGCCATTGTCCTTTATGTTTGAATGGGACGGTGCAAATTAATGAATGCAAATGTCCATCCATGGGCCCCAATTTTCAGTAACAAGATCTGTACTGAGCTGACCCAGTTTTCTAGAAGTGGTTCAAGAACCAGTGGCCTTGTACAAAAGTGAAATGCTACTTCTCCTGTAATGTACAAGAAAGTGTTTAATGCTACAGCGGATTCGTATACTCAAGCAGTCTTGCTGTAAAACATGTCTTCATATTCTTTCACAGCATCCAAAAATATAGTGTCTAGTCCCGCTTGGAAGGTTGACGATGTTGTTAGCAAGATAATGCCCGAGATGGTGGAAGGAGAACCAGAAGGAGAACCAGACAACTATGCAGACTTCCTAGATCACTGGGAGAATGCATACAAGGGTTAAATGGAATATTGCAATCATTGCTTGAATTTTAAAATTATCAAAGTGTCAAATAAAATTCACAATACCTTTCTTGCTCCCCTGCTTGAATTTCATTTTACACAGGCTGACTCATCACAGAATGCATACAAACATGTTACTGTACCCAAAAATAATTGTTCCTTTTGCATTCTAATTTGGTAGTTGGACCTAGAGGGCATGCATAAAGAGTTGCAAAGTGAATATAAATGCAATCAGGACTTTTCTGTATGGGCTGTCAAGGCCAGAAAGTAGTTTTTGCCACTCTCTCAGGTGTTACCGCATAACTTCTGGGTATGATGCCACGCACATACCCTCATATATAGAGGGTAGACTTGATCATTGACTTGTCTAGCACTGTAGTTTGAGAAGCCGGCGATGAAATTGCTTCTGTCTGACAGGAATTGGGTGAAAGACAACTCCCAAACTTTGTTGCGTTCTTGCGTATCACTTATCCATTCCTCAACTTCACTGACTATTCCACAAGTTATTGCAGAGCCTATGTGCCAAAATGCATTCTTTATTCGTTGTTCTTGTGAACTACTTGACTTTTTACAGTCTATACTACAAACTCACTGAGGAACGTCACTGTTGCCGATGCTGGACATTAGGATGCAGGAACATGGGGAGATGTTCTTTGGCAATGGAAGCAGGCTGGATGTTGGGGACATTAAGGAGGTTGACTATCGTACCCAGGTGGAGTCCTGGTGCTTCTTTCCATCAGCGGAACGGGAGTTCTGCTTGTGTCCTCATCTTAACCGTCGTGTACATGACAGGGCATAACTTTACCATTATCTACAGCAGTGGTTTTCAAAACGCCCAAACTCAACCCGCACCAGTGTTCATGGCGGAAATAGCCCATCTACAAGCTCAGTCACAACACTTGCATGTGTTCGGCTTGTAGATTACATTAAAAGAAAAGATGTAAAAAATGTTTGCCTATGGTATACCCAAAATACTGACACCAGGTTCAAAGTGCATGCACAAATGTATTTTAGGTTAGGCTATATAGAATGTGCTTCTGCACTGGGAAATTAGTTTGCACAAAATGAATGACTGATGACTTAAAAAAGGTTTTTGTGTATAGTTGTAAGTACAGCAGGCTATTGCCTACTGTACTTAGGGCCCCTTCTTCTTCGAAAGGTCGCGTTGCTCATTGATGTTGGTCTTCTTGGACTGGAGTAGTTTTCTCAACATGATAAGATAGCCTACCTTTATTTTGAAGTATATTGTCTATGGAGCCAGGGTTTTATGAACATCATCTCTCTGTTGAGCAACATTTATTATGGGTTGAAGCCCTTCTGCGGTATTTTTGACATATGGATCTTGTTCCTTTTTTCTAAATATTTACCACAGATGATCCAATTTGGATCCAATGTTTTAGATATTTTTGTTTTATTTCCAGATCACAGTCTGTAGACAGGAAATATGGAGAAAGATGGGGGGGAAGACACACAGCAAAGTTGGTCGGGATCGGGACTCGAGCTGGATTACCAGCCAAGGTGCCTTAAGCCTTCCCAGGCCATGGATCCAATGTTTGTACCTACAGGCTCTGTTACACTAAATGGAATGTAAAGCTAGGTCACTCTCAAGCTAGCTATAAATAGCTACTTGATTTGACAAGGTTCTTCTAAAATAATTCACATTCCAAAATATTTGCAATGATTTACCTTACCTGTCAGTCTACGAAATAAGATGCAGATAGAGCAGGTGGAGCCAAATACTGTAGTGTAGTATAATTTGACTGTAAGCTAATATATTAAATTATATCAACTCTATACAGAAATGAATGACTTGCTGTTACGAGGATAACATTGAGCAAAGAGCTTGTTTCCCTCATCCAGGACCAGGTGTGCTAAATAATAGATCTACTGTAGGGCTGAATTTTTGTCTCCCAACTTCTGCCAGCATGCAGTTTCAAGTGCAGACAGTAGATGGAGTCATTGTGCAGCTCTGTTCAACAAACACTCATCAATCTCAGCATAGAGCCAAGACAAAGTGTTTGTCTATGCTCCCTCTGGTCCATTCAAACCAAGTTCTGACCATAGAGGTGCTGACCAGTTCACAGCCATAGACTGTAAAAGGTTCACAGCTGGAAGGAGACCAAACAGGTCATACATGCATAATACCCAGGGCCACAGAAGTATTTAAGTGTGTGTGTGTGTGTGTGTGTGTGTGTGTGTGTGTGTGTGTGTGTGTGTGTGTGTGTGTGTGTGTGTGTGTGTGTGTGTGTGTGTGTGTGTGTGTGTGTGTGTGTGTGTAACATTTGTGCGTGCATGTGTGTTTTCTGTCATTTTCCCTATGTTCAGCACTACATTCATATTGAAATTATTATGCTTGTCACTTTTTGATTTCCAGTCACACAGAAGGTGCACATTCTGTAATCTCTTTTTAATCTGCACAGGAAGATGCTGTTATGAGTGAGTGGCCTGTTGAAGCCTTGTTGGGTGATTGGTAGCCTATCGGGGCCAGACTCATAGGAATGGAGGAATCTTCAGTGAATCCCTGCTATGAGGCTGGCCAAGCCAAGCTAGGTGATTAGTGCCTGAAGATCTTATTGAGGGCTGCCTGTTAGCTGATTGATTAGAACATTGGGAGCATCTTGGGTGGAGTGATATTATTAATTACTTGCGCAAGCAGAGCGCGCAAGTAATGTTTTCGCCCGGTCTTTTCCGCCGTGACAGCTGTCCCGCCATTCGATGTTTATGCAGAAAAACATCAAATCTGTGCCTGTTTTGCTGGGACCAAATGACCACAAATGACCATATTTCTTACGTCATCATTTAGAGCTAGTCATACGTATACTATATACATAATCAGTACAAATAAAATAGCAAACTGTGCCTGATCTGCTGGGACCAGAGTACGTGGTGTGTATGACTAGCTCTTAATGATGACGTAAGAAATATGGTCATTTGTGGTCATTTGGTCCCAGCAAACCAGGCACAGATTTGCTGTTTTCTTGCATAAACATCAAATGGCGGGACAGCTGTCACGGTTTTTGGCGCAAAGTAACCACAGTATACCGCTAATCAACTTACAACTACACACTTTATACAGTATAGAGTATAGAGTATGTATACGTATATAGTATATGCCTATATATACTATATATATTTCTTACGTCATCGTTTAGAGCTAGTCATACGTATACTATATACATAATCAGTAAAAATAAAATAGCAAATTGTGCCTGATATGCTGGGACCAGAGTACGTGGTGTGTATATGTATGACTAGCTCTTCACCCAAACTTATATAGATAGAAACTTGAATCATATACTTAATAATACTAGGTGTTTATATGCATAAAGTAGGTAGGTAGCAAATAGTTACATCTAAAAATTTCAAACGTTCCTTCACAGAGATACTGAGATTTGACAGTTTACAGCGGTCGAAAGGACTTGCGCGCTCTGCTTGCGCACTAGTTGGAGATTTATGGCCTACTAGTGTGCAACAAGCAAGTATGCACTCGACAGAGTGCAGTTCTAATTTATTCTGTTCTAATATAATTTTTTTCTTTTTTTTACTGCAGAATGAAATAATTATACCTCTTAAGTATGCTTTAGTAGTTTCCCAAAGTATGGAAGGGTCAACAGAGCCATTATCATTTATCTCCAAAAAAACAAGTAGTTCCTTTCTAATATTATAGTCACAGAATTCTGAGTCAGACAGAATGGCTCTGTTACACTGCCATCTATAGGTGCTTTTTGGGCTTTGCAGGCACACATTGATAGAAATTGGTGCATGGTCTGATATATGGATTGAACCAATGCTACATTTAGTAACTGATGCTGCTAAAGTACGTGGTATTAGAGTCTTTACCTAGCGGATTTCTCAGCTGCCATATATCTACCCATCCCATTTCGTTCATTATTTTTATGATAGTTTTAGCACTCCTGCTTATGCCGTTGCCTTGGGGGGTTCTATCCAGTTTACAATTTAGAATATTATTCCAATCTCCAGCTATAATGGTATTCACAGATGCAAAAGGAGATATCAGTTCAGCCATTTTACTAAAGAAATTTGGTGGTGAATTAGGTGGGGCATATACATTCAATAGAACAGTATTTTCTCCATACAGGTGACCTTGAATCAGCACATAACACCCATTTGGGTCACATTGTACTGTCTTTATAGTGAATGGTAATTGTAGGATGCTGAGTACACTTGTCCAACCCAGTCTTTTTTAAGTTTATCATGTTCAGCTTTACTTAGGTGTGTCTCCTGCAGTAGAGCGATATCGACTTTCTCTTTTTTAAGGAAGGTTAATATTTTTTTATTTTTAATTGGGTGGTTGACACCTTGGATGTTCCAGCTGTATATTTTCAGTTCATTAGGTCTTGCCATAATCTGTTATAAGTATAGAGTTGGGGCTGAAACTTGTTCTGTTCATGATTAGCTTTTCGTGTTTATTTATAGCTTTAATTAGCATCTAATACTTTTTTTAACACAGACTATTAATACTTTGCATACTTTGCATACTAACCCAATAAGACCTGGGAAACGTCCTAACCACGTGACTGTCAGTTTGCTAAATTATAATGATAAACCCTAAATTGTGTAACTAAGAATTGTATTTTTTGTGGACCTTTGCTCTCACACTTCCACTTCCAATGTCCAAAGAAAGTTTGCTCAAGGCACAAACATCTCTACAGAGTAGTGCATGGCTTGCCATTTTACTGACATGGAAGGATGAAAATAGATCATTGTAGAAAACCTCAATGTTAAATAAGCTATTTATTTGTAAATTATGTAATTTGAATGCATGGTACATAATTAGCAGACCTAAATGTATCCTTCAACTATGCCCCTAATGACTGGCTGATCACAGGTTTTGTAGCAATTTGTTGCAAGTGTATTTTTAGGCCTTAAATGTTAAATGTTCAAATCTGTTCAGATCATCATATAATTTACATTACTTTACATATTCTTTTCCAAATTCTTTATATTTTTACATTTTGCAAAATAATTGCCAATTTAACATTGAGGTGCCCACAATGGTTAGATGTTGCTTTTGAGTCAGTGCACTGTGCAGTCAGTGTAGAGACAGTGGACGTCTATGTGTCTACTGACTGAGCTCGCTGAACTCGAGTCTCTGGCTGTGGCATTAAGACAGGGGTCGGCAACCGGTGGCTCTAGAGCCGCATGCGGCTCTTGAGCACTCCCCTGGTGGCTCTCTGTAGCATTACAAAAAAATCGATGAAAATGTATAAATGTTTATTTTTTCACATTTTTATTTTTCATTTATGGTTTCTGTAGGAGGCAAAACGTGACAGAAACATTCTTAAGTTTCCCAATTTTGTAAAAATGTGTAGAATAAATATTAAGTTTCAATAATGTCAACTAAAATTCGCGTCATAGCATGCGACACACTCGCATGCTGCGCGCCTGACACTATTATAAACAAACCGGTGCGTGTGTGAGGCTGGTGCCTGCTACGCTATGGCTTCTACATCTACAGGGAGAAAAAGAAAGATAGCCGACGAAAACAGAGGATTTAACAATTCGTGGACAGACGCTTATGCCTTCACAGCCAATGCAGAAGATGGATTGCCTGTATGCTTAATCTGCAGTATCCCATGACGCAACAGCAGCCTGTTTTACGCAATCGCAGTCCAAACGTGTATATAAACATTCCGATTTCAAATATAAGGTCCTCGCCACATGTGCCACGGGGGTTAGAAATTTGCTGGTACAGTGATTAGCATTGCTGCATCCCGCGTTGTTTAATAAAAAGCATTTTTATCCGAGCGCCCCGGCTACTTGTCTCAAACGGGGTTGGGAAATCCACAGTTGCACACCGGTTGGGGGCGCGTAGTTGAAAGCCAATGGCAAAATAACAGCTCGGATAAAAATGCTTTTTATTAAACAACGCGGGATGCAGAAATGCTAATCGCTGTACCAGCAACATTCTAACACCAGTGGCACACGTGGCGAGTACTTTATATTTGGAATCTGAATGTTTATGTACACGTTTACAATGTAAATGTAGCGATTGCATAAAACAGGCTGCAGTTGCCATGACGCACCATGGCTAAATCTGCAGTGACAAACTTATCAAACAATAAATAAAACGTGGCAAGCCGTTCACAGACGGTGACTACAGTATATGAAGGAGTCATATAGACGTTGTATTATCTCCCGTGTTGCAACGAAACTATAGCAGCAGCCAGCAGTGGTGGAGTTTAAAGCTGCGATGATTGCGATCCACTTCTTAAAAGTTATAGTTTGCTGACTTTGCTCCCTTCTGCTTTCTTCAGCAGTTCTGTGACTGCAACAGCCCTCTTTCTCTCATTCATGCAAACTTAGCATGCTTTCCCTGGAAATGTCTTTCAACGTTACTTTTTTATTGTTTGATAGTTTGTCACTGCAGATTAAGCATACAGGCAAATACCGATATTGTAAACCTCCCAAAACACGACACACTTGTGTGGAAAACATGGAATGCTCTTCCAGACTATGTGAACATGAAGAAACTCGCATTTGGAGTATTTGTGGAGTAACGTTGTGAGCAGATATTCTCAAACATGAACTACATTAAATCCAAATACCGCACACGCCTCACCGATGAGAGCCTGCGCAGTTGTGTGTGAAGATTAAAGTGACATTTTACGTGCCCAGTGTTGAGAAGCTCTCCAGCGATGTCCACACACAGAAATCACATTAAACGGGTAAGAACACAATGCAAAAAACATGGCATAATAATGGAGGGTGCGTTGACTGCGTTCGGAAATGCGCACCGGGAGCGCACTCGCCTATATTAGTTTGCATTGCACAGTGCGCTCAGTGCGCTATTTCCGAACGGGCCCGTAATGAAAGTTAAACCATAGCGCACTTTTTATTTTGATAGATAGGCTAATATCCACTTGCAGCCCTTTTGTCTTCATTATATAAGCATTTTATGGCTAAAAAAATGTTGCGGCTCCAGATAGATTTTGAATTAATTTTTTTGGTCGAAAATGGCTCATTCAACATCTTGGGTTGCCGACCCCTGCATTAAGATGTTCTCAGAGGGTTTGATCTGTTTCTCCAACAGTGGCCGTGGTGGTCCTGTGTGACAGCTCGCAGGTCACCGCCAGGTTCTGTCAAGGCCGTCTTGATCGGAGGTTAGATATAAGTGTTATTTTGTTCCCTCAGCGTTGTTGAGCTCTATGTTCTTGTGTCCTTAATTGTTGCTTTTCTTTATTTTCTTTATTTTTTTATTCAATGTAAAATGTATGGTTGGCAGCAGCATCAATTAGATGTTTTTTTTTATGATAGGGGCAGGTATAAATAAGATTTATCTTCTTCCTGCTCCTTATCTTTTCTGCTATGGAATATGTAAAAAAGAATAAGTACAAAGTAAAATGAATATAATCATGTAAAACCATAACTGAAATGAAATAAATAAATATGAAATGAAATCCTCAGCAGAGTGGGACCGTTCTAGGTGTGCCTCGTTCTCCAGACTCGCTGCATTGGAGCCGGCACAGCACATCTTTCCCCCAACGGTGTAGATACTATGATGGCAGGCTCAGAGGTGTAGTAGTAGCTATGGCATGGGGGAGTCTGCCAAGGATCCCTCGCTGAACTCCTGGGCTCCACCGGATGTCTCACCGATCCATGAGGTCCGTAGGGTGCTTACATCACCACGGGGTGTCAGCAGGTTCTCTTCAGATGTACTGAAGTACTTTGAGCTCTTGGACTCGCTTCCCGTACCCAGGAAAGCCTGGCTGAAGTCTTAGGAGGCAGGAGGCACATAGCAACCAAATGTCCTGTGAATCCAAGTTGCAAATCTTGTAAGTTGCTTCTCTGCTCTCTGTCCTAGGGTGTTCTCCTCTCTGTCTTGAGGAGGCAGTGGATCGCTGGTCTCGCTGGTCTCGCTGGTCTCACCGCCAAATATGACTTTCTCCAAGAGGCACTGTGGTAACACACCGAAGTCCTGAGCATTCTCTATGAAGCACTGAATGACTGCTCTCTGCAGCTTGAGGTTGGTTTCCATCTTCTCAGTTTCCTCTCCAGTTGGAAGGAGGTTAGGGGTGAAGACCACAGACAGGTTATTGCTGTCCATCTTGTTGTCTGCACTCCTCTTGGACACACTGTGGAGGAAGTCAAAAAGGTAGCGCAGCACGCTGATGTTTCTGTCAGGCAGTTTGCAAGACAGCAGCAGTGTGGCGGTGGTTCTGTCCTCCTCACTGGTCAGCTCCTGGGCCTTCAGAAAGGCATCATGCAGCTCGGTGGGCAGGATGGGTTCTGGAAGCTCCCTGAAGAACTGCTTCACCAGGCCGGCCACAATATGGGGATTTGCTGTGGACAGACACTCTTCCTTGCCCGCATCCAGCTGGACCCTGAGTGCTTTTTGTCTAGTAATGGAACCTGCTTTTCTGAACAGGCCCTCTTTGTCAGTGTGCTCCAGCAGCATGGCACATGCTCCCACCAGAAACCTTGGCACATCCCCGTGGTCAGTATGACACTGTAGGCTCTTCAGCGGTGCTCCGAAAACCTTCACCTTGCGCTTGTTGCTCCAATTGCATGTTGACATCTTCCTTCCGTTGGTTTTGCGGCAATCAGGTGTTATAATGCCATAAGTGTTGAGCTGCTGCTCAGCTATTCTGGAGGATTCCATGTCAGTTGTTTCCACCATAATACAGTTGGTAAAACGTGTGTGACTATTCTGCTTGCTAGCACTAGTAGACAGGATTTCCATTAACACTAAATCAAAGGTGTTTGTCTGTGACAGGCTGCAGCCCTTTTTATTCCAGATCAGCTCTGGTTCAGTAAACAAATAAATCACGCTGCTACCATGGTTACCGCGCAGCTCCACCAACCAGAAACGGTGATTCTGTCAACAAAGCAACGTCACACTGTCACTGATGTGAACACGCCGCTACCATGGTTACCGCGCAGCTCCACCAACCAGAAAGTGATTCTGTCAACAAAGCAACGTCACACTGATGCGACCACGCCGCTACCATGGTTACCGCGCAGCTCCAGATCCACCAACCAGAAACGGTGATTCTGTCAACAAAGCAACGTCACACTGTCTGTCACTGATGCGCCACGCAGCTACCATGGTTACCGCGCAGCTCCACCAACCAGAAACGGTGATTCTGTCAACACGGCAACGTCAAACTGACACGGGGCCGCACGTCACAACCTACCAGACAACACGTCATAACCAACACGGGACGACCTGACAGTAACGCTCTGTCAACTTAAATAACGCGCTGCGGCGCTACCATGGTTACAACGGGCAGCTCCACCAATCAGAAACGGTGTTCCGACTAGGTTCGCTCAAAGCACAGGCTCAGAGCTTCTATGGCTCTGGTGATCCCATACCCCGGCCGGTTGATCGCACCCTGATTGGTTAGATTCGTCGCCGGGCAACGGGCGGTTATCGTTTTGCTCAGAAATGGAATCAGTTGTATTAAGAATATAAATAGCGTTGGATTCATACATGAATAATAATAATAATAATAATACAATTTATTTGTTAGTATTATCTCTCTCTCTCTCTCTCTCTCTCTCTCTCTCTCTCTCTCTCTCTCTCTCTCTCTCTCTCTCTCTCTCTCTCTCTCTCTCTCTCTCTCTCTCTCTCTTATTTCCTCATGGGTTATTACTTGTATAGTACTATGTATAGCATAGTAGTAAATATGTATAGTTTATATGTATATATAGTATTATATGTATAGTGTATGTATAGTTTCATTATATGTATGTATAGTTTCATTATATAGATATTCCACTGTTACTTTCTTAGCTTACGCATGTTTCATGATAAATGCTTTTATGTGATGTATTCCCATGCTTTTGTTCTTGCTTAAATGTAAGTCGCTCTGGATTAAGAGCGTCTGCTAAATGCCTAAATTGTAAATTGTAAATTGTACTTGCGCAAGCAGAGCGCGCAAGTAATGTTTTCGCCCGGTCTCTTCCGCCGTGACAGCTGTCCCGCCATTCGATGTTTATGCAGAAAAACATCAAATCTGTGCCTGTTTTGCTGGGACCAAATGACCACAAATGACCATATTTCTTACGTCATCATTTAGAGCTAGTCATACGTATACTATATACATAATCAGTAAAAAATAAAATAGCAAATTGTGCCTGATCTGCTGGGACCAGAGTACGTGGTGTGTATGACTAGCTCTTAATGATGACGTAAGAAATATGGTCATTTGTGGTCATTTGGTCCCAGCAAACCAGGCACAGATTTGCTGTTTTCTTGCATAAACATCAAATGGCAGGACAGCTGTCACGGTTTTTGGCGCAAAGTAACCACAGTATACCGCTAATCAACTTACAACTACACACTTTATACAGTATAGAGTATAGAGTATATATGTATACGTATATAGTATATGCCTATATACTATATATATACTATATATATTTCTTACGTCATCATTTAGAGCTAGTCATACGTATACTATATACATAATCAGTAAAAATAAAATAGCAAATTGTGCCTGATCTGCTGGGACCAGAGTACGTGGTGTGTATATGTATGACTAGCTCTTAATGATGACGTAAGAAATATGGTCATTTGTGGTCGTTTGGTCCCAGCAAACCAGGCACAGATTTGCTGTTTTCTTGCATAAACATCAAATGGCGGGACAGCTGTCACAGTTTTTGGCGCAAAGTAACCACAGTATACCGCTAATCAACTTACAACTACACACTCTATATAGTATATATGTATATGTATATAGTATATGCCTATATACTATATATATTTCTTACGTCATCATTTACAGCTAGTCATACGTATACTATATACATAATCAGTAAAAATAAAATAGCAAATTGTGCCTGATCTGCTGGGACCAGAGTACGTGGTGTGTATATGTATGACTAGCTCTTAATGATGACGTAAGAAATATGGTCATTTGTGGTCGTTTGGTCCCAGCAAACCAGGCACAGATTTGCTGTTTTCTTGCATAAACATCAAATGGCGGGACAGCTGTCACGGTTTTTGGCGCAAAGTAACCACAGTATACCGCTAATCAACTTACAACTACACACTCTATATAGTATATATGTATACGTATATAGTATATGCCTATATACTATATATATACTATAATAGTATATGCCTATATAGTATATGCCTGCTTTGCTGGGACCAAACGACCACAAATGACCATATCTCATAATTTAGAGCTAGTCATACGTATACTATATACATAATCAGTAAAAAATAAAATAGCAAGTTGTGCCTGATCTGCTGGGACCAGAGTACGTGGTGTGTATATGTATGACTAGCTCTTCACCCAAACTTATATAGATAGAAACTTGAATCATACTTAATAATACTAGGTGTTTATATGCATAAAGTAGGTAGCAAATAGTTACATCTAAAAATTATACATTTCAAACGTTCCTTCACAGAGATACTGAGATTTTACCGTTTACAGCGGTCGCAAGGACTTGCGCGCTCTGCTTGCGCACTAGTTGGCCATTTATGGCCTACTAGTGTGCAACAAGCAAGTATGCACTCGACAGAGTGCAGTTCTAGTTTTCCCTATGTTCAGCAGTAGGCCTACACTACATTCATATTGAAATTATTATGCTTGTCACTTTTTGATTTCCAGTCACACAGAAGGTGCACATTCTGTAATCTCTTTTTTATCTGCACAGGAAGATGCTGTTATGAGTGAGTGGCCTGTTGAAGCCTAGTTGGGTGATTGGTAGCCTAGCGGGGCCAGACTCATAGGAATGGAGGAATCTTCAGTGAATCCCCGCTATGAGGCTGGCCAAGCCAAGCTAGGTGATTAGTGCCTGAAGATCTTATTGAGGGCTGCCTGTTAGCTGATTGATTAGAACATTGGGAGCATCTTGGGTGGAGTGATATTATTAATTATTATTGGTTGATTAGAAATGGAAGGGAGGAGTCTAGAGAGTAGGCCTAGAGAACATTACCGAGGAGCAGTGCCCTGTAGGCCCTGTATCAGTGCTGCTGCGCATAATGGTACACCTCAGTAACGGGCAGCGCCCAGGGCACATATGTACATATACATCAGGGAATCAGCTCATTAGTGTATGTAGCTCTGGTCTATATAGCCCCTAATGCTGTTGCATTAGTGCATTAATTAAGCAATATTACATGAGAAGGCATGGTTTAACGTCATTAATGCACGCCTGCTGCGGGCAAGTTCCGACAGCAACGCAGAAGTGCATTAATGATGTTAAAGCACCCCCTCGAGTGTAATATTGCAATTAAGTTACCCTTAAAACTAAGATAATCGCTGAAAAAACATATGACAGATCAGATGTAGCCACTACGACCACAAAAGTCCCAAGAAACTATCTAGCCTATAGTCACCGAGTCTGCTACCCTCTGGGAGAACAGAGCAGCTGTTCTTTGTTTTGATTACACGTTCCATGATGCTGGTTTGAAGCACGGTTAGAAGGCTGTTTCAACCAATCAGATTGCTTCCTCGAAACAACCTGTTGTATAATGTGCATTAATGTAGTTGTGTTCAATGTAGGTTCAGGAGTAGAGACCACCCTCTGCTTATCACAGGCCACGGCCACTCCCTGTTCTCAATCGCCCACTTCATGCCCTCACTCATTAGCCACTCCCCATTCACAATCACCCTTATCCACTACAGCTGCCTCCATTCACTACAGTCAGTCCTTGCTGCAATCACCACAGTATAAATACACCTGTGATCTCTCGGCCGGCTTGTTTGTTCTGCTTCACAACAAGATCAAACATGAAGTACTGCTCTTGTAGATCGGCTATTTCTGCCATATAAGTCCGTTTTCCAAAAAGCTGAACCCCAAAGGCAAATCGTGTTCATTTATTACACTGTATGTTTTTTAGGGGTGTGCTGAATCCAAATCTGCTACATGTAAAGCTTAAAAATGGCCACTAAGCCCTCAAAATAGACCATTTAAAGATGGCGGCCACCACTGAGCTGAAACACAATAAAAGACCTACATTATGTTGGTACCATCATAATGTACCTGTGGAATAATCACATGGATTAACCAAATTAATAATCATATGGTTATTCAACAGATTGATCTGTTTTTTTATTGTCATTAGTTGCAGCCCTATATGCCTATATACAATCTTACATTTCAAGGCAATAAAACACACCCAAGTCAACAGACTGCAAAATGTTCAAAACATTTTAATTGGCATATTATTTTAAACGGTGATCCCTATATACAGTCCAGATACTGGAGGTTACATGTACCCTGGTTCATCACAACCGTTTGAGTTTACGAGGGATACCATTTTGCTTTAAAGCTGCAATCCATAACTATTTACAGTTTAATATGTCCTATCCGTTGAGCTGTGTAGTCAGTTTGGGTAGAATGTGTTTTGAGACCAGTGTAGTGGTCCTAGCTTGTGGACCAGTGTAGCGGTCCTAGCTTGTGGACCAGTGTAGCGGTCCTAGCTTGTGGACCAGTGTAGCGGTCCTAGCTATCCGACCACAGGATCAAAGAGCAGGTAGACCACCTACAACCACTGCTGTTGTACTAGCTATATTGTATTAACACACTTTCTACCATACAGATTTTTTCACTTTTTATTCACTAAGAAAAGTTACGGATTGAAGCTTTAACTCCGCCCTACATCATACTTCATCGTACGACAGTGTCGCACAAAAATATATCTGCTAGTTTTGACAATAAAAAACAACAACCAAGACATACTGTATGGGATGTTGAGTTAAAAGTGGTTAAATGTCTGAATTCAGAATATAGTATATCTAGGTCATAAAATGGAGTCACGGCTCGGCAGAGGATGACTCAATATGAGTCATTAAATCAGTGAACATCAGAATGGAATACATTTCTGTTACACAACTGTCTCACAAGCAGGATTCTTCTTAATTTGTTGCTGTCCGGAAGAAACCACCTATTACTTTTATTAATTTATTTATTTTCTCATAACTCAATGGTATATTGAACACCCGGTGTTGGTTAAAAAAATATTGAACCAATGGAAAGCATAAAAAAGTGCTTCGACAAAACGCCACTTGAGCTGGGTGTTAGGTGGTTTCTTCCAGACTGTAGAAATATAAAACATTTGAAGCCTATAATAGATGGAATAAAAGCAGGTTATACTGTAATGACCGAAACAAATTCAGTGGTTCATGTTAAAGAATAGCGGTATATAACTCAAGCAGAGGCCGTGGCGTCTGTATGAGTACGTCTAGCTTTGTTTTGTACATAACTGTCTTACTTAAAAAATACAACATTCCTACTTCTGCAGGATGGCTGTGAGTTATTATTTCATTCTCTTCCGCCTGTGGCGGTAAAATAACAAAGTGCTCAGTCACCGTACTCCCCTCAGTGTAGGGTAACCATATAAAGGACAACACTGAACGCTGCAAAACTAACTTCAAACAAACACGTTTTGTACTTCCTGGCGTCAATTGTATACCCGTTACATTATATATCCACCGCAATAAACAATAAAATAGTCCAAATGAAGTTTTATGATCACTGCTCTACTGATTGAACATAGAAAAATACTAATCTAATAGTGCATAAATACATTTACAGCTCTCTCTCTCTTTTAGTTCACAATCTCAAATGTCAAATTTGATGTTTCGCTTTTGTTCTGTAATTGTATTGTCGTGTCGCTCTACAGAAAACTGACATATCCTACTGTATTGCCACTGAAACAAGTGTTGACACATTGTGTGGTCATCACTTATTTGCAGTTGGAAAGAAAATCTGATGAAAATAATTGTGGAGCGTCGTCTGGTTGCCAAAACGTGAATCAGACTTAATAGGTTTCAGAGGGTCAAAGAGAGAACAAGAAAGCGCTAATGGACAAAGTGTGTGTGTGTGTGTGTGTGTGTGTGTGTGTGTGTGTGTGTGTGTGTGTGTGTGTGCGTGCGCGCGTGTGTGTGTGTGAGTGTGTGTGTGTGTGTGTGTGTGTGTGTGTGTGTGTGTGTGCGTGTGTGTGTGAGTGAGAGAGAGAGAGCGTTTGTGTGTGTACTCTATGTGTACTCAACAGTAGTACATTATTTCCATCTTGTGGTCAGAAGGACCCAACTCTGTCCATCCTATGCAGTACTTTCCTCAGGCCTAAAGGGGACGCCATACTTAGGAGTTGACTTTATTTCGGCTTGCCAAAGCTGAAGTCCTTTGGTAGCTAAATGTACTGTAGGCTACTATTCCAAAATAGCCGATCTACAAGCTCACAATACGTCACATTGTGATGCGTTATGACCTTATAGATCTGTATTTCTTTTTTGAGAAATCACGAATAAATTGAGTACATTTAATTTGAGTATTTTTATATTGCTACTTCCACCACTGCCACTCGCACATAGTGTTCACACTACTGTAATCTGCAGGAATTTCAGCTACCAGTAGTTAGCAAATCTTGGCAGTGCCAAAAAGGACAGCCACCTTTGTTCGTTTTCTCTGCATTCACATCCTTTTGTTCTTACGACTTCTCGGAACTTCATTTCCGCAAGAAGTACTGCATACTGCCCGCTGTACTTTCTACAAGACTTTTAAAACAAAATAACACAAATAGGTACCTGAAGTCACCTAAACGAGAGCAACAGAGATCTCCAAATCGGTATCGCTCCCTTTGCAGTTTTTTTCTTTCAGGTTCACAGGGTCAGACAGGAGTCAAATTTGACAAACCACTGTCTTATTATTCCAGCCCTAAAATAGCCCTTCCGTTGGTCAGAGTAGTGTCCTGAACGCCGGGGTCATATCTCAACATTCAGACATTATTTGTCTGTAAGATGTACGAAAGTCTATCCAGCTCTGGAGCAGAGATCTGGTTTCCTGGTTACCAGGCAATGTGAAGCCTCCTTTCTACGGGGGGGAACAGCTGTAAGCCATTTTTTCCCCGCTGCAGGAGAAGAGCTCGCCTGGACAGACTTGAGCTTGTTCTGTCCTCCCCTCTCCCTCCAGTCCGTTCCTCTGTCTCTAAGTTTGTCCATATGTGTCTCATATGCAGTGGTTTTATAGTCTCTGGAGGCTGGGACACCACGGAGTATCTGGGTACAACAGACAATGGACAGACCTGAACCTGTGAGACAGAGAGGGACACACACACACGCACGCACGTACGTACACACACACACACACACACACACACACACACACACACACACACACACACACACACACACACACACACACACACACAGGAAATTAGTTTCACAATGGATGGAAACCAGCCTGCTGGGACTTTCAAAATAAGAACATGAAAACACAAAGGGTGTACACGCGAGTGCACACACACAAACACTTGTGCGCACGGCGCACACCCACACAATAAACAAAGCCAGGAAAATGTGGCAGTAAAATACACTATAAACATACATAAAGCACTATTGTCACACCCGTCCATTTAGACACAAACTGGAGGTCTATCTATCAACCAATACCCCCCCCCCCCCCACACACACACACACACACACACACACACGCACACACACACAAACGGTATGTTACCTAGTAGGATCTTCTTGCAGTGAGAAAGGGCCTCGTATGTTGACGGTGTTTCTGTTGTTTTCCACTGTGCCGTAACTAAGAGTCACCTGGTCGGGTGAAACATTAACAACACACTTATTAGGCTTACACTTCAGACATACTGTGTCTCTGTGCATGCCATGCGTGTGTACATGCGTGCACACATATGTGCATGAGTGTGTGTGTGTGTGTACCTGGTTGTGTATGTCGGACACCAGGGCCAGGTTCTCCAGGTGAGAGTGGAACAGAGGTGAGCGGATGAGGTTGACTCCCAGCTGAGCCTCGATGATGTAACCCACAGTGCAGTCGTCGGGGAGACGAATGCGCTCTGCGGTGGCCATGAACTCATTATCACTGGAGAGAGAGAGAGAGAGAAGTAGAAACAGACAGACAAGGAGGTATACAATTAGTTCAAAGACAAAAATAAGTCTTCATTAAAAGTATGTAATTTTGCGCTTTGTTTACATAACAAAACAGTAAAAAAAAACTAAAAAAACAATCATTTCCCTCTGCAGTTATCAGCCACTGGAATAGTGTGGTGTTTACCTGCAGAAACACACTGCCTTCTTGTATTTTCAGTTTTCACTGTTTGTTTTGGTAGATGGGGATGTTTTTGGGCTAAGTGAATGCAGAGATGTTCTGGCATGGCATGGCAATGGCTGTTGGGTACTTTTAGGATCCTTCTGAGAGACTCCTTAAATAATAGTGTTATGAAGGTTATAAATATGCAGTGTTGGGTGTAACGGCGCTATTAATAACGGCGTTATATAACGAGACTACTTTTATTGGTAACGGAATAACCTAACGAGTTAGTTTTGGTTACTTTAGCTAGTTACTTAGTTACGTTTCCATGTGTCCCTGTTAATTTTGTTGGCAAGATTTTAAAATAATTAATTTCTGTGCGTAATGTGTATACTATACATCTACTACATCCTGTAAGTTCACTTAAGAAATAAAACTAGTATTACAACTCAAGTAGCTTATATTTTGAAGAGGAAGTCCGTTTCAGTTGTAGCCAGCTGCCATGACAGCCACAGACTAGTTGTGATGCCGACAGTTGTAAACAAGAAGTGCTATTGTGGTGGTGGAATAAATTAAACACAACATGCTTTTAGCCAAAGTTCATAAAAAACCATGCATCTTTGACTTAAACAATGTAGGCTACACACTTTTGGAATTACGTTAAACATGGTATATTCTCCGTGGCGGCGTCATAGATGAGTACTAGTTGTATAAGTTTCACGGATATCATTCATCATCAACATCAGCTGCCCAGCCTGCCCCCCCAAAATAACATGAACAGGTTACAGGATTCTCATTCTACAGTACTGTTACTGTCACTGCAAGGATAGCCGCCGTGCCATTTCTTATAAACTTGACATATGTGGGTCGGACCCACAAGTTGTTGTTATTGTTGTTGTTGTTGGAGTGCATGGCATATTGCATATCTCTTGATCTTCTGTCCAGTCCTACGTGTATAGGCAGGCGAATTATATTCGTTAATAAAGAGAGAGCTGTAAAGGGGATATTGTCTATGGTCAGTATGGTGTATATCATTCTTTCTTTTAACCATATAGACAGATAATTAATATGGGCCGTGATAATGCGGCGCAATGACGGTAGGCAGTAATACAATGTAACCGACTTGCGCAAGCAGTAAAAAATGTGTTTCAATTGTCGGTTAATGGAAAATAACGTAAAAATTATCTAACAAGTTCATTTGTAATTTAGCGGGATTAGTTTTATGGGCAGTAATCCAGTAAACTAACGACGTTACTTACAAAAGTAACGATGCCCAACACTGTATGTCAGTAACAGTGGGGTTGGTCATGTTTTTTTGTGAGGGTACCTACCCTTGGGTGACACAGGGAGAACATGCGAATTCCACACAGAACGGCCCTTTCGCCAACCCCACCTAGGGTATGGACACTGATGACAGAGGAGAGAACATGCCCCCAGCGCCCACAGCGTCCATGGCGGGAATCAAACCCGGGAACCTTCTAGCTGTGAGGCGACAGCGCTACCGACTGAGCCACAGTGCCCCTATAGCTAAAATATTTCAGTACTGTGACAATGTCATGGTGGTTTACCTGGCCCAGGGGCTCATCTTGAGGGCGAGGCCACGACTCACGCAGAACCCCGCTCCACCTGTGGCGAACCAGAACCGCACCTGTTTCTGAACACGACGACAAACACCACAATGTCTCGGTTAGGGTTCAAACTGTTCCTCTGGTGTCTAATTGTCAAACCACTGCCTTTAAAGGTCATAGTGATCATTTTGGTAATGATAAACAGAAAGTAATGCAGCCACGTAGCTTTGGAAAAGGTGTTGACTAAATGTATTGCTTTTCTACCACCCAAAAAATATTGTTTTGTTTAGCTCACAGCGGCCATTATCCAGTTACTTCCGTTTTTATCCCCCACACCCCTAAACAGTCATTTGTGAACAGGTGGCATGTTAGAAAGGAGCAATCTGCATGTGTACTGCCTTATAGACATTACACAGGGAAATAAGGAACCTTATGCCACAGAGGCGTTGTTGTGTGTTACATCTAGTGTCTGAATGTTGTCTATTGCACTTTTAAACCGGAAGGAAATAAGAAGCGCTTTGGACAGCAAGATGTGTGGGTGAACAACATACCATGTGGGCGGTGCCGAGCCTCTCCAGGGCCTCTATAGGTCGTTCCAGGCTGGGACGGCCTATGTACACGTCCTGCGTGTGGCTGTAGCGGGACAGGACTCTGACCAGCGAATCCACGTGCACGTAGTTGTCATCGTCGACGTGACAGAACCACCTAAAACGCAACACCCACAAGGGTTAAAACCACTTAACCCATTTAGACCTGAGCACGATTCTATAAATGCCATCTAAATCATGACAGTTTCCTGAAAAACCTATGTTCAGTGGTTCTCAAACTATTTCATGTCAAGGACCCCCAGCATTATATGTAATTGGCCGCGGACGCCAATCTCAAAATATGTTGTACAGGGTGTGTTAGAGCCAATGTTAGAGCCAATGTGCAAGCAGAGACACCCAGTCATCAGTAATGTCAATGCACATTGTATTAACACACCCAGTATTCATTTGATTATAGCTGCCTGCAGCTGTACAGCTGTGTGTGTGTGTGTGTGTGTGTGTGTGCGTGCGTGCGTGCGTGCGTGCGTGCGTGCGTGCGTGCGTGCGTGCGTGCGTGTGTGCGTGCGTGCGCGTGTGTGTGTGTGTCTTTCTTTCGTACCTCTTGCCAGACTTGATGAAGGCGTCATATTCCTGAGCCATCTTACAGGACAAAGCATGGCGGTTGTGTGCGGAGGAGCAGTTAGTATTGATCAGGTGTCCTCCTGATAATCAATGACACATGGAACATTACCAGTTAGTATTGATCAGGTGTCCTGATGGAACATTACCAGTTAGTATTGATCAGGTGTCCTGATGTAACATTACCAGTTAGTATTGATCAGGTGTCCTGATGGAACATTACCAGTTAGTATTGATCAGGTGTCCTGATGGAACATTACCAGTTAGTATTGATCAGGTGTCCTGATGGAACATTACCAGTTAGTATTGATCAGGTGTCCTGATGGAACATTACCAGTTAGTATTGATCAGGGGTCCTGATGGAACATTACCAGCCGTGAGACCAGATATCAAAAGATGAGTCAAGAGAGAGATGAATATCGTTGCTGTCGGGCAGAAACCGCTTATCTGATTCTCCATATTCTAACTTTTTTTTCTGTTTTTCGTAAATGAATGATCTACTTGTCCTTGATCATACTACAGTCATGTCACACAAAAACATCAAAAGCAGCAGATCCACAAGCTCAAAACGTGACGCGAAGTGACAGGTTTTGAGCTTGTAAATCTGCTACTTTTGATGTTTTTGAATTTGAACCAACAAAGACAACGTTGTATAGGATAATAATGTGCTTTGCTGATGTGGACCAACAGAGAAAAACTACAAACTTTTGACCATGAGGCAGAGGTGAAACATTTGTGGTGGTGGAGGTTCTTTCCTGGCTTACTGTGAGTGTGCGTGCAAAGTTTCACAGCAGTCGAGAGCTGCGTTCATGATTTGTGTCATATTTGTTACGAAATGCTCCTGCAATATTTGAAAGCAATAAATTGTAGTCAATCGGAATGTGAACATCGGACAGATGTCTTGATCAGATGACTATATAGAGATAATGTGTACCGATTTGCGTGATGTTTGGACAAAATCTGTGGGAGCAATATAAAGACATGTGTTTAGCAAATATCGGCCTCCTGGGTGGCGCTGTAAAAGGCAGATGTGAAAATGCAGGGCAAAGGTTTATCCTTGGCCTCTAGGCAGGGCTTAAAGCCAAAAACAATCCCAAGACTAATTTTTTTTTTTTTGCAAATCTGCACTGATCTCATTAAATGACCCCTATATGGGATCCTCAGGACTGAAATCAGTCCCCAGGACTGAGAACTGTAAGCCCTGCCTCTAGGGAAGTTTTACGCAGATCGATGCATTTATAGATAAAAACACGAATCGGCCTGGTATAACGCCACCATGAGTCTGATTAGAACATGTTCAAGTGGCATTTCTTCCTCTGCCTAGAGGGAATGTGCGTGTAATATTTGACAGAAATTGCACGCTGTGTTCATGATTTGAGGCATTTTGTTCAAATGGGGACCTCGTCTGTCCGTTCTGTTTGCCAAAGTGCCAAAGTTTGCAGGAGTGCGGTCTGTCCATCCGTCCGTCATTCTGTCTGTGAACAGCTAATCTCCACCACTGTTGGCTTGCTGGCAGCGAAACTGTGCACACACACACACACTACCTGAATAATTTGAGGCATAGGTTCTGCCCCATCATGCAATGCAATTTCGTTGCGATCAAGCCAACGCTGACGGAGATTAGCTGATCACATACGGACACACGGACGGACAAAACGTAGGCTCCCCATGGCTTCAGCCTGGTGGAGACAAAACGTAGGCTCCCCATGGCTTCAGCCTGGTGGAGACAAAATGTAGGCTCCCCATGGCTTCAGCCTGGTGGAGACAAAACGTAGGCTCCCCATGGCTTCGGCCTGGTGGAGACAAAACGTAGGCTCCCCATGGCTTCAGCCTGGTGGAGACAAAACGTAGGCTCCCCATGGCTTCAGCCTGGTGGAGACAAAACGTAGGCTCCCCATGGCTTCGGCCTGGTGGAGACAAAACGTAGGCTCCCCATGGCTTCAGCCTGGTGGAGACAAAACGTAGGCTCCCCATGGCTTCAGCCTGGTGGAGACAAAACGTAGGCTCCCCATGGCTTCAGCCTGGTGGAGACAAAACGTAGGCTCCCCATGGCTTCAGCCTGGTGGAGACAAAACGTAGGCTCCCCATGGCTTCAGCCTGGTGGAGACAAAACGTAGGCTCCCCATGGCTTCAGCCTGGTGGAGACAAAACGTAGGCTCCCCATGGCTTCGGCCTGGTGGAGACAATAACCCATAGTTTCAGTCCTACTTACGACCACAAAGCTGTCTGAAGAACATAACAACTCTCTTATTGGAATGTTTTTGGAGTTTTTAATCGACAGTAAAAAAATCCAAAGTGAAATATGATTCTGTGTAAATGAATAGGTTGTGCATGACGATGATAAACACTGCACTGTAAACCCACTGGAAGCACTTCCTGTGTTTCTGTCCACTCAGCACCCTGCTTCCTGCTTTACAGTGTCAACTTCCTGTCTCCCAGGCCTCCAATCCCTCATAACACAGCTACTCAGCAAAAACTGTGTGTATGTGTGTGTGTGTGTGTGTGTGTGTGTGTGTGTGTGTGTGTGCGCGCGCGTGCACGTGTGCGTGCGTGCGTGCGTGAGAGACTCACCTATCTTTTTCCTCAGTTTTTCATCCTCTCCATCAGTAAACACATATGTCTGTGAAACACACACACACACACACACAAGAATTCAGTACATTTAAAGTTCCGTCAAACTAGCCTGGCTCTCTAACACACACTGAATCCTGATATATCGGACAGGCTGATATATTGGCCATTATTTGACTTTTTTGATTAACTCGTTACGGGCAATAATGCAGCCGAGTTCTCCCCATTCTTTACCTCTTTCAACATGCCGTTCCTATTTTGAGCATGTCATCATTAATAATATTAGCAAACGTTTTCAGTAGTAATAATAAAAAGGAAAATCTTCTACTTTTGGAACAGGACATACTGTATGTGGTTAAATACATTAATTGTAGTTCAATTAGGTTTTTCAAGTTAATTGGAATAATTTTGCACACACACATTTGCACATCTGTGATCTATAGGACTGGGATCAGCTGACTGGACCCAAAACTCTGTCATCAGTCAGGCTGTGTGTGTGTGTGTGTGTGTGTGTGTGTGTGTGTGTGTGTGTGTGTGTGTGTGTGTGTGTGTGTGTGTGTGTGTGTGTGTGTGTGTGTGTGTGTGTGTGTGTGTGTGTGTGTGTGTGTGTGTGTGTGTGTGTGTGACTGTGTGTGTGCGTGTGTGTGTGTGTGTGTGTGTGTGTGTGTGTGTGTGTGTGTGTGTGTGTGTGTGTGTGTGTGTGTGTGTACATAGTAAGTGTTGAGTGACAGGGTGGGGAGGAATGACTGGAGCCTACACTCCATAGGAAGTGAGCTGTCCCCCTGGTTAAACAAACCCAGCAGCAGCGCTGCTAGCTAATCAGCTAACACAGGTGCTGTTGTAAGGGCATTAGTCGATCCATTGTTGCTTGTAGATGTGCTATTTTCAAAAGATTTGTATACACATTGAACTTGTGAAATGGGACGTATGTTTACTTTTGGTATAGTATATTTTGATGCCAAATTGCCAATACTTTTGATCCTTTACTGAATGCAGTACTTTTACTTGTCTCCCCCCCTTATACACACACACACACACACACACACTAACTCAGGCTAACATCAAAACATTTAAATTATGAACATGCACAAAAGAATAGTGACGTTTGATGCATCTCTTTCACCCCTATGTGGAAACAGACAGAGAGAGTTGGAGAGGGAAGCTGAAGAAAAGAGCGGCAGAGCGACCAACCAGCTGTGTGTTTTCGTCAATCTTTCGTTGAGCCACTTAAACCCCTGGAGAGCAGTCAGCCGCTGTGTGTGTGTGTGTGTGTGTGTGTGTGTGTGTGTGTGTGTGTGTGTGTGTGTGTGTGTGTGTGTGCGTGTGCGTGCGTGTGTGTGTGCGTGCGTGCGTGCGTGCGTGCGTGCGTGCGTGCATGCGTGCGTGCGTGCGTGCGTGTCTACAATGCAACTCCAGCATATATTTTATAGCAGTATTCCATTGTAGATCTGCTACTTTTGATGCTTGGGAATTTGAATCCCGAAAAGTTACAGTTTTGGACATAATGAGGTTTCCACCCGACAGAGACGATATCTTTTCTACAAGTATATTATCCTCGTGAGGAGCTGGGTGATGGTGGTGTGGGTGGCTGGGGGTGAATGGAAGGCTGGGAGTTTGCCAGGGTTTGAGTTTTACAACCCAGGAAATGGTGTTACAGTTAAGACTAGGACAACAGCAGCAGTCACTGAGGCAGGGAGAGCATGTGTGTGTGTGTGTGTGTGTGTGTGTGTGTGTGTGTGTGTGTGTGTGTGTGTGTGTGTGTGTGTGTGTGTGTGTGTGTGTGTGTGTGTGTGTGTGTGTGTGTGTGTGTGTGTGTGTGTGTGTGTGCGTGCGTGCGTGTAATTGCATTACAATATTTATGAGGTCCTAATGTCTCTGCAGAATTTGAGAAATAGACCTTGTGTGGACATGTTTCCAGCAAGTTCCAAGTCCCACTTATCACACGAGAAGATGCTTTGTTTTGTGGTTAATACTTAAGCTAGGAAGAAGGCAGTTGCATCTGCCGAAACGTTGGTTCCTACTCTGCGTGGCTAATAAATAATCGGCACTTTGGCTATCAGTGTGTGCGGCCACTCTTTTGTCTTTTTAAGACTCATCTTTTTAGATGTTTCTGCCGTGCGCTGGCACCACTATTAAGACTGGTATGCGTCCTACACAACAAAAAGGAAACGTTTCAGATTAGACAGCATTGTACAGTGCATAGATTTTGTTCGATCGGGCCAAAGATCTGCTCGGTTTAGGGTTTGAATTCTGACTGATTCATAATGACTTGTGCACGGCTGTCATGTGGCAGAAATAGCAGATCAAAAACGGATCTGTAAGCTCACAAATGCAACGCTGTTGCACGTTGGCCAGGTGTCGCAGCAGCAACAGCAGTTGCAACAGTGTGTGAAATACAGGGCTGGTACAAAGTTTATAGTTTAATAAAGTTTAAATAAAATGAATAGACTTAAGTCTGATCCTAGTCACCTGTACGTGGTCCAAGTTCAAATGATGTATATTCTATCAGTAAATATAGTTATCACTAGTGAGTATATGCATCCACGTCAATGGATATATGAATGGATTTTGAACAGATTATCAGTGGATGAGACTCATATGCAGTATACTGTATCGTGTCAACCAGCCTTCATCACTGGATACTACGACCATCACTGCTGCCACCCACTCCACCTGCCTCACTGATATTAAAATATGGATGCAAAATAACTTTTTAACTCAACTGCAACAAATCAGAAATCCTTCTCATCTGCCCTAACTCTCTCACCAGCTCCACCCAGAACTTCACCCTCAACATCGATGGCTTCACTGTTACAACCTCCCCCCACATCTGTAACCCTCTCATTCCTCCCCCACATAAACCAGATCACCAAAACCGCCTTCTTCCACCTTAGGAATATCGCCCGCCTCCGGCCCTCTTTGACTTTCCCTGCTGCCGAAACCCTCTTCCACGCATTCATCACATCCCGGATTGACTACTGCAACAGTATCCTCAATGGCACCACCTCCAAAGTCCTCAACAAACTACAACACGTGCAAAACTCAGCTGCCCGCCTGCTCACCAGTACACGCTCCAGAGACCACATTACACCCGTCCTCCACGACCTACACTGGCTCCCCGTCAAACAAAAACATTTGAGCTATTATTATTATTATGTAGGCATACAGTCTCTGTAATGTGTAGTCAATGGAAAGTTCTCACTTGAGTGTGCGTGCATGTGCGTGAGTGTGTGTGTGTGTGTGTGTGTGTGTGTGTGTGTGTGTGTGTGCATGCGCGTTTGTGTGTGTGTATACGCACTTGTTTACTCTCGTGATCGCACACCTTTCAACTTTCCATGAGAAAGACGGTGAGTTCCCAGGGTGCTGAATTTTCACAAGCAACAGTGTGTGTGTGTGTGTGTGTGTGTGTGTGTGTGTGTGTGTGTGTGTGTGTGTGTGTGTGTGTGTGTGTGTGTGTGTGTGTGTGTGTGTGTGTGTGTGTGTGTGAAATGCTGAGGCATTTCATTACTCAGCAGTCTCACAGTAATAGAGGCGTGTCTGGGAAGAAGGTAGCGTTACACACACCTGACCGTGAGAGCAGAGAGAGCACACACACACACACACACACACACACACACACACACACACACACATCAGCTGTGTGATCACTAAGCTCTCTACCTCCATGTGTTTACATGTCAACACTACAGTACAGTAGGGTTTATAGTGGAACACAAACGCAGGATGAGACTTGAACAATCCAGTACTATTCCCTTGAGTTCTGCCTGCCTGACTTGTATTATGTCTTTCTCCCATTATGTCCTTGTACATCATATGGTTATATTATTGGGCCAGTCATTCAATTTGAATGACCATATGATACAAGGACAATGGGAGAAAGACATAATGAAAGTCAATTATTGTTCTACCCCCCTCCCCCTCTTTAATTGTTTTCTTTTTCTTACATGACAAAAGACAGCCAGGTTTTCAGATTAGAGGCGCCAGCTTGTGTTTTACCATTAACTGAACCAATGAAAGTAAGTAACTAGCCTACGGGATGAAAGAGCCGGTGGAACAAATCGCGTTTCACGGGGTGTATAACATTCTATGGTGGCTGCTCTCAGGTCGGGGGCTTCTAGACATGGACCTCTAGATGGCCCTAATAAACATTGTGATTTTATTGGCTGCAGTTTCACTTGAGAGACCCCGGAGATGAGAGTAGCCATGCACGATGCACCACGTCGTATCCTGCGTAAAAAGTCTACATTATATAATAAGCCTATATCTATAAAAAAAAAAAAAACGTTCTTGCAAAGCTATACGTTTCTCTTAGGCTGCAGCCAATGCACCCTAAATTAGTTTAATCATTTAACTGTTAAATCAGTTTGTCAGAAAATGCATGTGACCGTCTGACTGTCTGACAGGTTAGTATCGATCCGATAACTATATCGGATTGGTAATTGGCTGATTTGTCAAAAAAAAAATTATGACAGAAACTTTCTGTCAGAAAGTCCAGCTGCTTCTGATGATAGTCTTGATACTGTCACTTTTGACACTTTCGCGCACTAAGAAGATCACCCCGGCAGGCGGCAGGTAACAATTGAGTTTGGAACCGTCCTCAGTTCACCCTCCAAACGGGGCTGTGTTACGGCCGGGTGCTAGCCTACAATACGTCTACCGTAGGCTATTTGCCGTATTTCTAAAAACAGAATCCAACCAGGTCATTGTATGATCATCAGGCACCCTCGTACCTGTCTGAGGTTCCTGGACATCCAGGTGTCCAACAGCAGGTCCAGTCTCTGGCGGTGGTATTTTTCGGTGGTTTTCACGGCGATGAACAGGTGGTCCGGTGAGAGGTCCCCCTCCACCGCCACCGGACCGGGGGGGACGCCGGGACCCCGCGGGGGGCCGCCGAGCGCTCTCCTCTCGCGGGCCAACTTGCTGAAGTACGCCGAGAAAACCTTCACTTTCTCCCCGGAGGATCCGCCACCCACCACCGGTCTGTCCGGAGGATCGAGGGACGTCGAGGCATCCAGCCACGGGCTGACCGGGTGCCTGGAGGCGACCAGCATCACGGTCAACACGAGGGATGCTGCTGTGACGGCGGTGCCCGCTGAGGGGAGGCTGTACGTTGATCTGCAGGCGTTTTTAGACATTTTGACTTGATTATTAATAATAATTTCACCCGCTGACAGGGCAAGGTCATGTCCCTTCCCTTAACTCCTCTTCTTGAGCATCAAACAGGTCTACAGTCAGTCACTCAGCTTGTGTTTAATCTAGGCTATTGTATCTATTCCATTTCCCACCGTGCAGCTCATGTAGGCTATACTACAGTCTGAGTGTTAGTGACTTTATTATGGCAGGGTGAGAAAGTCATACCAGGGGGAGGGGCCCCTCAACTTGTTGAGCCAATGGCTCGGTTGTGGGCGTTATGGGTTGAGCATCCTCCCTTGCCAGTAGTACTATCCACCTAGTCTGTCTGTCTGTCTGTCTGTCTGTCTGTCTGTCTGTCTGTCTGTCTTTTCTCACTCCCCCCTCACTCTCTGTCTCTCTCTGTCTCTCTCTCTCTCTCTCTCACACACACGCACGCAAACACACAAACACCAACACGCACACACGCACGCACATACACAGTACACACACTCAAATAAAAAAATGCTTTATTGGCATGACAAGCATTCTCATATTACCAAAGCATTAATGGCATACAGTATGACGTATGTTACTAAATAACCGCAAACCTCACTGCCACATGCATGTTCTATTGATCATAGAAGTCCCCCCTTGCCTTGCCTTCTCTTTCAACAGCCAAGTAAAACCCTAACAGAGAAAGAGATGAGGCAGAGACCGCACTACATATCCAATAGAATTGTGTAGTTGCATATTTAACTTTTTCATAGATTTCATAGATAGCTTCATAGATCAGTGTTTGGATTCACGACGTGTACTTTCAGACATTTAACCACTTAAAACATCAATAGTAGGCTACTTTCACTCTCGTTTTCCCTCTACACCAAACCTCTTTGCCAAAAATAGCTTGAGCTTGTAGATCTGCTATTTTTGGCTAAAGTTCTCGTAAGGATGCTATAGGGTGCAAGTGGTTAATGTTAAACATTTATCCTATCACACAAAGATTTAGCGACCCCCCCCCCCCCCCCCTGTAGTATAGTAAGTTAGTACTAAGGCGCTAAGGCCCCCCCCCTGTAGTATAGTAAGTTAGTACTAAGGCGCTGTTGTAGACTCCTGCGTGTCATTGTTAGATTGTTGTATTTTAGTTGTACTTTCTTCCATGACATCGTGACCTTCTTTAACTAGCCTTACTTTAGCTTTTTCTGGGTTAATAATAGTGGAGGCCCAGGTCTGACAGAACGTTTCAAGCAGAGCCAGTCTCTCTCTTTCCCTCTAGTCCCTATAGTTTGCGTCTCAGTGTTTAGCATATATGTACAGTAGGCCTACGTAACTCAGTGAATCATGGTGTGTAAATGTTGTGATAGAGCGCTGGTGGAACATGAAAGCAGCAGTTTATCCTTGCAGGAGAGCAAGCGTTCCTGACGTTCCTTTGCCCCAAATTCTGGCGGGTCCATTCACGGACAGATGTTACAGAGGACCGTGACATCCGAGTGTGTGTATAGTGCTGCCAACTAGCATGTTACTCACACATACCCCTCCACACACACACACAGTCACACACGCACACACACACACTCACACACGCACGCACAAATCCAGACCCATCCGATAGAGGAATGTTTCCTCTCTAACAATGTGTCGTCTGTTCTGCCATCTCTAATGCAGTGTATCTGTGCTATACAGAGCTGATCACACGTGCACGCGGCCTGTCTGTCTGTGCACATACAGGCGGTACAGTGCTGCCAGTGTTGCTGGGATCCCTGTGACAGTTCATGTCAACACGTTAAGTGACACGCCGGGAGACACTTGAAGCCAAAAGTACCAAAACATAAAAAGAAAATGTTGCATTGACATATAACGTTTACATTCTGCATGTCACAGCCTTCACTGTAAACGTGTTCAAACAGTACGGTTTAAACTAAAGCTTCAGTCCGTGAGCTTTCTGTCCCACCTGGAATTATGAACCCAGGTCTACCGCGTGGGAGAATCCTACAAGACTGTCCCACTGTCTGTTTGTCTGTGTGTCTGTCTGGCCCGTTTTCCACCTAAAGAACTTTGGTTCTAGAACTGGTTCCAACCTAGATTCTTGGAACCTTGGTGCTTTCATGGAACCGGCAGCCTTTTTTTCCCCTTTTTTTTGTGTGTGTGTGTGTGTGTTTCACACACACACACACACACACACACACACACACACACACACACACACACCTTAAGCTCGGGAGTTATACTTGACTAGTGTGCATGCGTGTGTGTGTGTTTTGTTCAAACCTTCATTCCTGTATTGTAAAAGTGTCTTTTCTCGCAAATATAAAGACAGAAACACAATGCACTCATAACAGCATCTTCCTGTGCAGATAAACAAAATAAATAAGATATGAAAGAGATTACAGTCACAACAGAGTGTGACTGGAATTTAGAACTGGAAGTGACAAGTATAACATTTCAATATGAATGTAAATGGTCAATGGCACATTTATATAGCGCCTTTATCCAAGGCGTTTACATTGTGCATTGCATTCACCCATTCACACACACATTCACGCACAAGTTCACAACGGCAAAGGAAACCATTCAAGGCACCAACCTGCTCATCGGGAGCAATGTGCTCTATGCACAAATAACTCTTCCTACTTCTGGACAGGGTTAATAAATAAGGTTAGGGAGCGAATACCGTACGGTGGACTCCATGTTGCTCTCTGGACGGAAAGAAACATGCCCATAGAAAAATGGGCTATATGCAGCCAACACTTCTGCGTTCAGCTTCCTTGGTCTCAATTGCGCATGTTTCTTTCCTTCCAGGGAGCAACATGGAGTCCACCGTACGGTCTTCGCTTCCTAACCTTATTTAATTAACCTTGCTTCCGGGCCCTTTCCCTACTTCCTTCCGTCTAATCTAGGACACTTCAAGGACACTTCTGTTAGTTCCAACTTCACTTGTCTTCACTTTACCTGTATGGATTCTCTATCCTGATTGAATTAAATTCGTATTCCGACCTGAAATTGTATTTTATGTTCACTAAAGAGCTGGAGTGACGGGAACTCGGGGAGGACCCAATACGCAGACACATTTAATCCATTCTCACCGCTCAAGATCTGGAAAGTATCATTCATGCTTTTGTTTCATCCGGTCTTGATTATATTGTGATGGACTCTCCCACCCTTAGTAGCTCCTCTATTTCTCTGTTATATCTCTCCAGTTAGATGCATCTGTCAGACTCCTTACAACTAGTAGGTCAAATACTGTATAAACACAGGTTCTGGCTGAACTTCACTGGATTTTCAAATCCTTTTAATGACCTACAGTACAAATAAATGATTACACAGGCTGGCCGCCATGCAGTTACATCTCTGAATTAAAGCATCCACTTGAAAATCAGAGATTTTGCTAGTCTTATGACCATGCAAGTCTGCCACCAAAATGTGAATGCATGCCCTTGTCTCATAGTCAAGATTGTGACTATCGACAATTAAAACTAATCTAACC
>NC_139702.1:46761925-46766925 GCF_964188405.1 Protomyctophum parallelum
TGTGCAAGAACATATTTAAAAAGAAGGAAGAAATTTATATTTGTGGACAATCAAAATATGTTTTTTTATTTTAATGTGGTGTCATTCAAATTAATCTGGATATGGCAGACTCACTATTTAGAAAATAAAAACATGGCACTTCATTTAAAATAGGTTACAGACCCCTGTTATATGCGCTTATTTTTATAGACCCATTTACTTGTTTCTATGAGACATGGCCGTTTTGCGTCTATTTAAAAAAAATGTTGAGATTAGAAACGGCCATAATTCTTTCATTTCTCAACCTTAAAAATAAATAAAAACATATCCATAATCCGTGGGAAATGTGCTTTCATATGCTGTATCACACCCGATTCAAGTCTTCTTCAATAAAATGCTACGAGCGAACTCAGCGAAGACCATACCATCGGGGCCACAGCATTACAGCACGCATTCAACTCATTCCTTGACTTGAATGAAATAAAATATAATAAACGTTATTTTACTGGTGTTTTTCAATAGAAACAAATAAAGAGCGTGTGTAGGCTACTGTGTGCAAGTGCATATACATGCATGCACTAGGCTATATTTCTTCCGTGTCGGGATGGTGATTGAGCTCTTCAAGTTCACAGCCCGTTTGGTCTTTCATAAAAAAACGTTGATATTAGCCTATAAACACTCATGGTTCTCTCATTTCTCAACCGTTTTATTAAATGTAAAAATCTCCATATTCCTTAGGAATCTTGCTTTCATTCGCTGTATGGTACATGGTTCTATCGTTATCGAATTAATTAATTACGCATGGATTGGCAATTTGCCAATATGCTGCTATCTACTCGCAATTCCATTCCGATCTGAAAGGTGGGTCTGTTCTTTTGAGGCATAAAGGTGACAGCATGCAGTGCAATAGGAATAATTAACCCAAATGTGACAAAGGCATGTCATGTCTTCTATGGTGCCAGCCTGAAGAAATGTCATACCACGACCCCCAAAGTGCGCATTCCGTATGTGACATCAGCTGACTGGTAAAGAGAATAGTACGGACATGTTGATTGGGTACGTCTCAAACACGCCTTAAACACACCCATGACTAATTCAAGGCCGTTTTGCGCACTCCGCGGGGTGTCAAAAGCGCTTCTTAACATGCCCAAAATTGCAATATGACATACTACACGCCCCCAGATCATAATACTGTAATTAGATTAGTAATATAGAAGTAAGTAACATAGAAGTCCTTAATCGACCCCTTGGAGGCTAAAATAATGTGACTCATAATCATGAGGAAATAAAAACAAGAACTTTTACTATGCTGTAGTTCCCTATG
The DNA here is from genome assembly GCF_964188405.1 of Protomyctophum parallelum. Classification (NCBI taxonomy): domain Eukaryota; kingdom Metazoa; phylum Chordata; class Actinopteri; order Myctophiformes; family Myctophidae; genus Protomyctophum; species Protomyctophum parallelum. The sequence continues at coordinate 46,763,229 of NC_139702.1, forward strand.
GGCAACCTTCATGACCTATAGCAGCTACAGTGTGTGTGTGTGTGTGTGTGTGTGTGTGTGTGTGTGTGTGTGTGTGTGTGTGTGTGTGTGTGTGTGTGTGTGTGTGTGTCACAGTGTGTGTGTGTGTGTGTGTGTGTGTGTGTGTGTGTGTGTGTGTGTGTGTGTGTGTGTGTGTGTGTGTGTGTGTGTGTGTGTGTGTGTGTGTGCGCGCGCGTGTGCGTGTGTGAAGCATGGGATCTAGACAGTGTATGATGTGGAGAATTGAAGCGATGCATCTTTGATCATAAGATTTCACCACAGTTCACTAAATAAGCACACTGTGAGTCTGTCTGGGAACTGGGAAGCACAGACAGACAGACAGACAGACAGACAGACAGACAGACAGACAGAGACAGACAGACAGACAGACAGACAGACAGACAGACAGACAGACAGACAGACAGACAGACAGACAGACAGACAGACAGACAGACAGACAGACAGACAGACAGACAGACAGACAGACAGACAGACAGACAGACAGACAGACAGGGAACTGGACTGGACTGGAGACAAGGAGAGAAGAGGTAAATGTTAAAAATAAATGTTAATAGCCTTTGAGCTATGTACCAAAACAATTGCTTATCTCTGCCAGTTAGAAATGGCAGTCAGTCACAGACTTCTCTGTCTGACTATACATGCAGCTGTTTCTATGAAGCAGATCGTTGGCATGACCAACTTGATCAACTTCACAAACTTTACGGTACCACATGAGGTAGTAACTAAGGGCAGCTGTTTGTTGGTGTTGCTCCATCTCAGCAGTCAGCAGCCGATGCAGACAATAATCCACTCCAATCTAATACCACTTACTATACTTACTTACTTATACTTTATACTTACATGCTGCCTAAATTAATCTTCGTGTGGGGGCAGTTGAGAGGCAGGCATGTGTGTGAGGTGGTTGGTTGCCAGTACATACCTCTGCTAATCCACAGTGGTACACCAACTCAACACCACACTCTCCTTCTTCTTGTGGTCATACACAATCAATACATAACGTCTGGCTATACAGCCAATGACTTCTCTAGATTTGTTGTAAAACTCGAAACACTGCCCATATCTGAACGGTTTTTCTTTTTCCTATCTCATCCCACCTTTCTTGAAAGCGCAATGATGTACCGGTAGCTTGAACGACAAACAACTTTATCCATAAACCCTTCTTTACACACGGAAACCTGTGATGTGACTATCGAGTTGATTCATTAAAGGACCACTTCACCACTTTTCAACCTCTCTTCATATAATTTGTCCTCACTAATGTTCATGATAAATTGCCACCATTTTTCCCCACATTGAGGACCAATTTTATGAAGATAGGTTGAAAAGTGGTGAAGTGGTCCTTTAAGTTGAGGCTTAAATCACTTTGGCTTATACCTTTCAGTTTCTCCAAGTGTTTCTCAAGTTTTGTGAACTGCTCATCGTGTCACAGCCCGTCAGGGCGTGGCAGGCTAGAAGGCACTGCTGGCACAAGGTTTTCATCCCAGCTTTTTGCAGATTGTATTGATTGGCACAAACCTCTCAGTATGGCTCTACAGTATGGCCTTTGTGCACAATATGCTGCAACCTTCATAATACAAGAGCAACAAAGCACGTCAGTGTCATCGCACTGGACGATATCTCGTGTGTGCCTCGGCGAGGTGTAGCACTATCCTGGTGTCAAACTAAAGCATCTCCACTCACGCCACGTACTCCACGTTGCTTGATGGGCACTGTGGCGCAGTCGCTAGCGCTGTCGCCTCAGCTAGAAGGTCCTGGGTCCTGCCTGGGTCCTGCGTCATCAACGCCCATACCCTAGGTGGGGTTGGCGAAAGGGCCTTTCTGTGTGGAGTTTGCATGTTCTCCCTGTGTCCCCTATAACGTAGGTACCCTCACAAAAACATGCAGTAATCCTGGTCTCTATACTGCCTCCCCCTGGTCAGCTGTGGCGCTTGATGGAGGGGAAAGGAACTGGTTGGAAAAATGTGTTCCTTCCACACACTATACGTCCTACTGGGGAAACGCCAGTGATAAGAAGCGGCCTGCTCACTCCTCATGCATTGAAGGAAGCATGAGCTCAGTTCGGGGCTCTCTGCAGGTTGGCAGAGAGATCTTAGTGCCCAGGATTACAATCGTGGGATAAAATAATTAGAGTCCATTTGATGCTGCTCAGACTTGCTTTATCCGATGTGCTCTGGGTGCTCTCAAGATCAGGGTATGAGATCAATGATTTTGTTATCATTTACAAAAAGTTAAAATATGGGCATAAGAGGCTTCTGCCCGACAGCAAAAATGTGTTTGTGTGAGCAGTCTTGATATTCCAAGTGGTGGATATGGTGTATATTTAATGAGTCTTGGGATTCAAGTATCATGTGCCAGTAATCAGTCTTCATATTAAAGGTGTCATGTGCCAGTCGTGGAATTCGAGGTTTCATGAGCCAGTGTGCCTGGTGTCTAACATTTACTCTTGGTATTCAAGGTGCCCAATCCAATCCAACTGTATTTATAGAGCACTTTGTAAAACAACAGAGTTGACCAAAGTGCATTACAGTGGGAAAAATAAAAAAGACAAAAATAAGAACAAAATAAATCACAAAAAGAACTCATGAAACACAAATAAAACAAGAGGTCCAGCTTAATATGGGGGAGGTGGGGTGGGGGGTGGGGCTCTCATTCCATTGTTTGGGGGCAGCAACAGAGAATGCTCAGCCCCCCCCAGCCTGACCCTGGCATGGCGTTGGTCATGTGCCAGTCTTGGTATTCAAGGTGTCATGTGCTAGTGTGTGTAGTGCATGTTTGTGGCCGTGCCCGGGGTCCACTGATGGTCTGTGAAGAAATTGAAAGTAGGCCCCCAAACAATTGGCAAAACACTACGATTTGAATGATGATATAAGTTATATAACATTAATTGTGACCGCAAGTCGCATTTACTGTCACCTGATAACATCAGGGATGGAGATATTGGTAAATGGTAAATAGTGCTTTTTTATAGTGCATTTTATCCAAGGCGCTTTACATGGATTGTCTTGCTCAAGGACACTTCGACACTAACTCTCTGGGAGCCACTCTACCCCTGAGCCACCGCCGCCCCTGATATTAAGCCCATTATGGGAATGCCCATGGAGATCCCTGATGTCATCAATATTGGCCAGCAACTATAGCCTACATCTCAAAACCTCAAACCCTTAGATCTCCATATATGGAGCTGACCTGTTCTCACATTCCATATGTCGATCCTTCCCCATCCATCCTTCCTCTTTGATGTTTCCCTTTTGACAGATACCTGTCCATTTAAAGAATTACTATCCCTTCCCTAGTTCCACTGACCCAGTCAGAACACAATCGGTTGATTGACAGATATGTGCCATCCATGGACCCTTACAGTTCGATTTGGTTCACACTTTACACAGTGTGCAACATTTTACAGTGTGAGTCATTAATTCTCAACACTGATCCATGATGTCACTCTTAACATCCAAGCCCCGTTCCTACGGCGACACAAGCTCCAAATATCACAACAGTTCCATCAGAGGAAGTGCACTGGAAACATGACTGGTCTCACAGCCAAGCACTGCATGCGTTCATTTAACTCTGAGAGTGTACTGTACGTTCATTTAACTCTGAGAGTGTACTGTACGTTCATTTAACTCTGAGAGTGTACTGTACAAGACGTTCATTTAAC